>NC_134545.1:34000601-34333542 GCF_050624435.1 Tenrec ecaudatus
GTCCAAGGTCTGCTAGTTAATCTAGATAGTCCAAGTGCTCGCTAGTTAACCTACATAGTACAAGGGCCCTCTAGTTGACCTAGATAGTCCAAGTGCCCGCTAGTTAACCTAGATAGTCCAAGTGCCCGCTACAAAACATAAGTAGTCCAAATGTCCGATAGGGATCCTATATAGTCCAAGTGCCCGCTAGGTAACCTACATCATCCAAGTGTCTGTTAGTTAACCTAGATAGTCCAAGTGCCCGATAGGTAACCTAGACTGTCCAAGTGCCCGCTAGGTTACCTACATAGTACAAGTGCCCGTTCGTTAACCTAGATAGTCCAAGTGCCTGCTAGGATACCTACATAGTCCAAGGGACTGCTAGGTAACCTAGATAGTTCAAGTGCCCGCTAGGTAACCTAGAGTCCAAGTGCTCGGTAGTTAACCTACATAGTCCAAGTGCACGCTATGTAACCTAGATAGTCCAAGTGCCCGTTAGGTAACCTAGATAGTCCAAGTGCCCGTTACCTAACCTAGATAGTCCAAGTGCCCGCTAGGCAACCTACATAGTCCAAGAGCCCGTTCGTTAACATAGAAGTCCAAGTGTCCGCTAGGTAACCTAGACAGTCCAAGTGCCCGCTAGGTTACCTGCATATTCCAAGTGCCCGTTCGTTAACCTAGATAATCCAAGTGCCCACTATGTAACCTACATAGTCCAAGTGCCCACTACGTAACCCAGATAGTCCAAGGGCCCGCTAGTTAACCAACATAGTCCGAGGGCTCACTTGTTCACTTTGATAGTTCAAGTGCCCGCTAGATAACCTAGATCGTCCAAGTGCCCGCTAGTTAACCTAGATTGTCCAAGTGCCCGCTAGTTAACCTACATAGTCCAAGGGCCCACTCCAAATGCCCGCTAGGGGCCCTAATATTCGAATGACCGCTATGTTAACCTAGATAGTCAAAGTGCTCGCTAGGCAACCTACATAGTCCAAGTGCCCGTTAGTTAACCTAGATAGTCAAAGTGCCTGCTAGGGAACCTACATAGTCCAAGTGCCCGCTAGGTAACCTAGATAGTCCAATTGCCCGTTAGCTAACCTAGATATTCAAAGTGTCCGCTAGTTAACCTACATAGTCCAAGTGCCCGTTCGTTAACCTAGATAGGCCAAGTGCCCGCTAGGGAACCTATCTAGTCCAAGTACCCGCTAGGAAACATACATAGTCCAATTCCCCGCTAGTTAACGTACATAGTCCAGGTGCCCGCTAGGTAACGTAGATAGTCCAAGTGCCCGCTAGGAAATGTACATAGTCCAAGTGCGCGCTAGTTACCCTACATAGTCCAAGTGCCTGCAAGGTAACCTAGATAGTCCAAGTGCCCACTAGTTAACCTACATAGTCCTGGTTCCCCCTAGGTAACCTAGATAGTCCAAGGGCCCGCTAGGTAACCTACATAGTCCAAATGCCCGCTAGTTAACCTACATAGTCCAAGTGCCCGAGAGGGAACCTACATAATCCAAGTGACCGCTAGGGAACCTACATAGTCCAAGTGCCCGTTAGGTAACCTAGATAGTCTAAATGCCCGCTAGGGAACCCACATAGTCCAAGTGCCCGCTAGGGAACCTACATAGTCCAAGTGCCCGCTAGGTAACGTACATAGTCAAAGTGCCCGCTAGGTAACGTAGATAGTCCACGTGCCCGCTAGGGAACGTACATTGTCCAAGTGCCCGCTAGGTAACCTAGATAGTCCAAGTGCCCGCTAGTTAACCTACATAGTCCAGGTTCCCCCTAAGTAACCTAGATAGTCCAAGGGTCCGCTAGTTAACCTAAATAGTCAATGGGCCCGCTAGTTAACCTACATTCTCCAAGTGCCCGATAGGCAACGTACATAGTCCAAGTGCCCGCTAGGTAACCTACATAGTCCAAATGCCCGCTAGTTAACCTACATCGTCCAAGTGCCCAATAGGGAACCTATATAATCCAAGTGCCTTAGGGAACCTACATAGTACAAGTGCCCGTTAGGTAACCTAGATAGTCCAAGTGCCCGCTAGGTAACCTACATAGTGCAAGTGTCTGCTAGTTAACCTAAGTAGTCCAAGGGCCCGCTAGTTAACATACATAGTCAAAGTGCCCGGTAGTTAACTTACATAGTTCAAGTGTCCGTAGGGAACATTCATAGTCCAAGTGCCCGCTAGGGAACCTACATAGTCCAAGTGCCCTCTAGGGAACCTATGTAGTCCAATGCCCGCTAGGGAATCTACATAGTCCAAGGGCCCGCTGGTTAATGTAGATAGTCCAAGTGCTGCTAGTTAATCTACATAGTCCAAGGGCCTGCTAGTTAACCTACATAGTCCAAGTACCCGCTAGTTAACCTAGATCGTCCAAGTGTCCGCTAGTTAACCTACATAGTCCAAGTGCCCACTAGGGAACCTACATAATCCAAGTGCCTGCTAGGTAACCTAGATAGTCCAAGTGCCCACTAGTTAACCTACATAGTCCAGGTTCTCCCTAAGTAACCTAGATAGTCCAAGGGTCTGCTAGGTAACCTACATTGTCCTAGTGCCCCCTAGTTAACCTACATTCTCCAAGTGCCCGCTAGGTAACCTACATAGTCCAAATGCCCGCTAGTTAACCTACATAGTCAGAGTGCCCGATAGGGAACCTATATAATCCAAGTGCCCGCTAGGGAACCTACATAGTCCAAGTGCCCGTTAGGTAACCTAGATAGTCCAAGTGCCCGCTAGGTAACCTACATAGTTCAAGTGTCCGCTAGTTAACCTAAGTAGTCCAAGGGCCCGCTAGGTAACATACATAGTCCAAGTGCCCGGTAGTTAACTTACATAGTTCAAGTGTCCGTAGGGAACATTCATAGTCCAAGTGCCCGCTAGGGAACCTACATAGTCCATGTGCCCGCTAGGGAACCTACATAGTCCAAGTGCCCGCTAGTTAACATAGATAGTCCAAGTACCCGCTAGGAAACGTACATAGTCCAAGTGTCTGCTAGTTAACGTACATAGTCCAAGTGCCCGCTAGGTAAGGTAGATAGTTCAAGTGCCCGCTAGGGAACTTACATCGTCCAAGTGCCCGCTACGTAACCTAGATAGTCCAAGTGCCCGCTAGTTAAGCTACATAGTCCAAGTGCCTGCTAGGTAACCTAGATAGTCCAAGTGCCCCCTAGTTAACCTACATAGTCAAAGTTCCTCCTAGGTAACATAGATCGTCCAAGTGCCCGCTAGTTAACCTAAATAGTCAATGGGCCCGCTAGTTAACCTACATAGTGCAAGAGTCCGCTAGCTAACCTAGATAATCCAAGGGCCCGCTAGTTAACCTATATCGTCCAAGTGCCCGCTAGTTAACCTTGATCGTCCAAGTGCCCGCTAGTTAACCTACATAGTCAATGGGCCCGCTAGTTAACCTACATAGTGTAAGAGCCCGCTAGTTAACCTAGATCGTGCAAGTGTCCGCTAGTTAACCTACATAGTCCACGTGCCAGTTAGCTAACCTAGATAGTCCAAGGGCCCGTTAGTTGACCTACATAGTCCAAGTGCCCGCTAGGGAACATTCATAGTCCAAGTGCCAGCTAGGTAACCTAGATAGTCCAAGTGCCCGCTAGTTAACCTAGATAGTCCTAGTGCCCGTTAGTTAACCTAGATAGTCCAAGTGCCCACTAGGGGACGTACTTAGTCCGTGTACCCGTTAGCTAACCTAGATAGTCCAAGTGCCCGCTAGTTAACAATGATCATCCAAGTACCCTCTAGTTAACCTAGATCGTCCAAGTGCCCGCTAGTAAATCTACATAGTCCAAGGGCCCGCTAGTTAACCTACATAGTCCAAGGTCTGCTAGTTAATCTAGATAGTCCAAATGCTCGCTAGTTAACCTACATAGTACAAGGGCCCACTAGTTGACCTAGATAGTCCAAGTGCCCGCTAGTTAACCTAGATAGTCCAAGTGCCCGCTAGGAAACCTAAGTAGTCCAAATGTCCGATAGGGATCCTACATAGTCCAAGTGCCCCCTAGGTAACCTACATCGTCCAAGTGCCTGTTAGTTAACCTCGATAGTCCAAGTGCCCGCTAGGTAACCTACATCGTCCTAGTGCCCCCTAGTTAACCTACATTCTCCAAGTGCCCGATAGGGAACCTACATAGTCCAAGTGCCCGCAAGGTTACCTACATAGTCCAAATGCCCTCTAGTTAACCTACATAGTCCAAGTGGCCGATAGGGAACCTACATAATCCAAGTTCCCGCTAGGGAACCGATAGAGTCCAAGTGCCCGGTAGGTAACCTAGATAGTCCAAATGCCCGCCAGGAAACCCACATAGTCCAAGTGCCCGCTAGGGAACTTACATAGTGCAAGGGCCCGATAGGGAACCTACATATTCCAAGTGCCTGTTAGGGAACTTAGATAGTCCAAGTGCCCGTAGGGAACATATATAGTCCAAGTGGCCGCTAGGGAACCTACAAAGTCAAAGTGCCCGCAAGGGAACCTGCATTGTCCAAATGCCCGCTAGTTAATCTACATAGTCCAGAATCCGCTAGTTTACCTAGATAGTCCAAGTGCCCGCAAGGTAACCTACATAGTCCAAAGGCCCGCTAGGTAACCTACATACTCCAAGTACCCGCTATGTAACCGAGATAGTCCAAGTGCCCGTTAGGTGACCTAGATAGTCCAAGTGCCCGCTGACGAACCTACATAGTCCATGTGCCGCTGAGGAACCTACATAATCCAAGTGCCCGTTAGGGAACCTATATAGTCCAAGTGCCCATAGGGAACCTATATAGTCCAAGTGCCCATAGGGAACCTATATAGTCCAACTGCCCGCTAGGGAACCTACATAGTCAAAGTGCCCGCTAGGGAACCTGCATTGTATAAGTGCCCGCTAATTAACCAAGATAGTCCCAGTGCCCGCTAGTTAACATTGATCATCCAAGTGCCCGCTAGTTAACCTACATAGTCCAAGTGCCTGATAGGGAACCTACATAGTCCAAGGGCCCTCTAGTTAACCTAGACAGTCCAAGTGCCTGCTAGGGGACGTACATAGTCCAAGTGCCCGCTAGGTAACCTAGATATTCCAAATGCCCGCTAGGGTATGTACATAGTTCAAGTGCCCGCTAGGTAACCCAGATTGTCCAAGTGTCCGCTATTTAACCTACATAGTCCAAGTGCCCCCTAGGTAACCTAGATAGTCCAAGATCCCGCTAGTTAACCTACATAGTCCAATGCCTGATAGGGAACCTACATAGTCCAAGTGCCGCTGAGGAACCTACATAGTCCAAGTGCCCGTTAGGGAACCTAGATTGTCCAAGTGCCCGCTGACGAACCTACATAGTCCAAGTGCCCGATAGGGATCCTACATATTCCAAGTGCCCGTTAGGGTACCTAGATAGTCCAAGTGCCCATAGGGAACCTATATAGTCCAAGTGCCCATAGGGAACCTATATAGTCCAAGTGCCCGCTAGGGAACCTGCATTGTACAAGTGCCCGCTAATTAACCAAGATAGTCCAAATGCCCGCTAGTTAACATTGATCATCCAAGTGCCCGCTAGTTAACCTACATAGTCCAAGTGCCTGATAGGGAACCTACATAGTCCAAGTGCCTTCTGAGGAACCTACATAGTCCAAGTGCCCGATAGGGAACCTACATATTCCAAGTGCCCGTTAGGGAACCTAGATAATCCAAGTGCCCGCTAGGGAACCTGCATTGTGCAAGTGCCCGCTAGTTAACGTAGATAGTCCAAGTGCCCACTAGTTAACTTACATTGTCCAAGGTCCGCTAGTTAACCTAGATAGTCCAAGTGCCTGCTAGTTATCCTACATAGTCCAAGAACCAGCTAGTTAACCTACATAATCCAGGTGCCCGCTAGTTAACCTAGATAGACCAAGTGCCCCCTAGGGAACCTATCTAGTCCAAGTGCCCCATAGGGAACCTACATAGTCCAAGTGCCCGCTAGTTAACGTAGATGGTCCAAGTATCCGCTAGGAAACATACATAGTCCAAGTGCCCCCTAGGTAACGTACATAGTCCAAGTGCCCGCTAGGTAACGTACATAGTCCAAGTGCCCGCTAGGTAACGTAGATAGTCCAAGTGCCTACTAGGGAACGTACATAGTCCAAGTGCCCGCTAGGTAACCTAGATAGTCCAAGTGCCCGCTAGTTAACCTACATAGTCCAAGTGCCTGCTAGGTAACCTAGATAGTCCAAGTGCCCACTCGTTAACCTCCATAGTCCAGGTTCCCCGTAGGTAATCTATATAGTCCAAATGACCGCTAGGGAGCCTACATAGTCCAAATGCCCGCTAGGTAACCAAGATATTCCAAGGGCCCGCTAGGTAACCTACATAGTCCTAGTGCCTCCTAGTTAACCTACATTCTCCAAGTGCCCGATAGGGAACCTACATAGTCCAAGTTCCCGCAAGGTTACCTACATAGTCCAAATGCCCTCTAGTTAACCTACATAGTCCAAGTGGCCGATAGGGAACCTACATAATCCAAGTTCCCGCTAGGAAACCGATAGAGTCCAAGTGCCCGGTAGGTAACCTAGATAGTCCAAATGCCCGCCAGGAAACCCACATAGTCAAAGTGCCCGCTAGGGAACTTACATAGTCCAAGTGCCCGACAGGGAACCTACATATTCCAAGTGCCTGTTAGGGAACTTAGATAGTCCAAGTGCCCGTAGGGAACATATATAGTCCAAGTGGCCGCTAGGGAACCTACAAAGTCAAAGTGCCCGCAAGGGAACCTGCATTGTCCAAATGCCCGCTAGTTAATCTACATAGTCCAGAATCCGCTAGTTTACCTAGATAGTCCAAGTGCCCGCAAGGTAACCTACATAGTCCAAAGGCCCGCTAGGTAACCTACATACTCCAAGTACCCGCTATGTAACCGAGATAGTCCAAGTGCCCGTTAGGTGACCTAGATAGTCCAAGTGCCCGCTGACGAACCTACATAGTCCATGTGCCGCTGAGGAACCTACATAGTCCAAGTGCCCGTTAGGGAACCTAGATAGTCCAAGTGCCCATAGGGAACCTATATAGTCCAAGTGCCCATAGGGAACCTATATAGTCCAACTGCCCGCTAGGGAACCTACATAGTCAAAGTGCCCGCTAGGGAACCTGCATTGTATAAGTGCCCGCTAATTAACCAAGATAGTCCCAGTGCCCGCTAGTTAACATTGATCATCCAAGTGCCCGCTAGTTAACCTACATAGTCCAAGTGCCTGATAGGGAACCTACATAGTCCAAGGGCCCTCTAGTTAACCTAGACAGTCCAAGTGCCTGCTAGGGGACGTACATAGTCCAAGTGCCCGCTAGGTAACCTAGATATTCCAAATGCCCGCTAGGGTATGTACAAAGTTCAAGTGCCCGCTAGGTAACCCAGATTGTCCAAGTGTCCGCTATTTAACCTACATAGTCCAAGTGCCCCCTAGGTAACCTAGATAGTCCAAGATCCCGCTAGTTAACCTACATAGTCCAATGCCTGATAGGGAACCTACATAGTCCAAGTGCCGCTGAGGAACCTACATAGTCCAAGTGCCCGTTAGGGAACCTAGATTGTCCAAGTGCCCGCTGACGAACCTACATAGTCCAAGTGCCCGATAGGGAACCTACATATTCCAAGTGCCCGTTAGGGTACCTAGATAGTCCAAGTGCCCATAGGGAACCTATATAGTCCAAGTGCCCATAGGGAACCTATATAGTCCAAGTGCCCGCTAGGGAACCTGCATTGTACAAGTGCCCGCTAATTAACCAAGATAGTCCAAATGCCCGCTAGTTAACATTGATCATCCAAGTGCCCGCTAGTTAACCTACATAGTCCAAGTGCCTGATAGGGAACCTACATAGTCCAAGTGCCTTCTGAGGAACCTACATAGTCCAAGTGCCCGATAGGGAACCTACATATTCCAAGTGCCCGTTAGGGAACCTAGATAATCCAAGTGCCCGCTAGGGAACCTGCATTGTGCAAGTGCCCGCTAGTTAACGTAGATAGTCCAAGTGCCCACTAGTTAACTTACATTGTCCAAGGTCCGCTAGTTAACCTAGATAGTCCAAGTGCCTGCTAGTTATCCTACATAGTCCAAGAACCAGCTAGTTAACCTACATAATCCAGGTGCCCGCTAGTTAACCTAGATAGACCAAGTGCCCCCTAGGGAACCTATCTAGTCCAAGTGCCCCATAGGGAACCTACATAGTCCAAGTGCCCGCTAGTTAACGTAGATGGTCCAAGTATCCGCTAGGAAACGTACATAGTCCAAGTGCCCCCTAGGTAACGTACATAGTCCAAGTGCCCGCTAGGTAACGTAGATAGTCCAAGTGCCTACTAGGGAACGTACATAGTCCAAGTGCCCGCTAGGTAACCTAGATAGTCCAAGTGCCCGCTAGTTAACCTACATAGTCCAAGTGCCTGCTAGGTAACCTAGATAGTCCAAGTGCCCACTCGTTAACCTCCATAGTCCAGGTTCCCCGTAGGTAACCTAGATAGTCCAAGTGCCCGCTAGGTAACCTACATAGTCCAAATGCCCGCTAGCTAACCTACATAGTCCAAGTGCCCGATAGGGAACCTACATAATCCAAGTGCCCGCTAGGGAACCTACATAGTCCAAGTGCCCGTTAGGTTACCTAGATAGTCCAAATGCCCGCTAGGGAAGCCACATAGTCCAAGTGCCCGCTAGGGAACTTACATAGTCCAAGGGCCCGCTAGGGAACCTACATAGTCCAAGTGCCCGCTAGGTAACTTAGATAGTCCAAGTGCCCGCTAGGGTATGTACATACTTCAAGTACCCGCTAGGTAACCTAGATTGTCCAAGTGTCTGCTAGTTAACCTACATACACCAAGTGCCCGCTAGGTAACCTAGATAGTCCAAGGTCCCGCTAGTTAACCTACAAAGTCCAATGCCCGATAGGGAACCTACATAGTCCAAGTGCCCGTTAGGGAACCTAGATAGTCCATGTGCCCGCTAAGGGACGTACATAGTCCAAGTGCCCGCTAGGGAACCTACATAGTCCAAGTGCCCGTTAGGGAACTTGGTAGTCCAAGTGCCCCCTAGGGAACCTGCATCGTCCAAGTGCCTGCTAGTTTATCTAGATAGTCCAAGTGCCCACTAGTTAACCTAAATAGTCCAAGTGCCCGCTAGTTAACCTAGATCATCCAAGTATCCGCTAGTTGACCTAGATAATCCAAGTGCCCGCTAGTTAACCTACATAGTCCAAGGGCCCTCTATTTAACCTAGATTGTCCAAGTGCCCGCTAGGGGACGTACATAGTCCAAGTGCCCGCTAGGTAACCTAGATAGTCCAAGTGCCCGCTAGTTAACCTACATAGTCCAAGTGCCTGCTAGGTAACCTAGATAGTCCAAGTGCCCACTCGTTAACCTCCATAGTCCAGGTTCCCCGTAGGTAACCTAGATAGTCCAAGTGCCCGCTAGGTAACCTACATAGTCCAAATGCCCGCTAGCTAACCTACATAGTCCAAGTGCCCGATAGGGAACCTACATAATCCAAGTGCCCGCTAGGGAACCTACATAGTCCAAGTGCCCGTTAGGTTACCTAGATAGTCCAAATGCCCGCTAGTGAAGCCACATAGTCCAAGTGCCCGCTAGGGAACTTACATAGTCCAAGGGCCCGCTAGGGAACCTACATAGTCCAAGTGCCCGCTAGGTAACTTAGATAGTCCAAGTGCCCGCTAGGGTATGTACATACTTCAAGTACCCGCTAGGTAACCTAGATTGTCCAAGTGTCTGCTAGTTAACCTACATACACCAAGTGCCCGCTAGGTAACCTAGATAGTCCAAGGTCCCGCTAGTTAACCTACAAAGTCCAATGCCCGATAGGGAACCTACATAGTCCAAGTGCCCGTTAGGGAACCTAGATAGTCCATGTGCCCGCTAAGGGACGTACATAGTCCAAGTGCCCGCTAGGGAACCTACATAGTCCAAGTGCCCGTTAGGGAACTTGGTAGTCCAAGTGCCCCCTAGGGAACCTGCATCGTCCAAGTGCCTGCTAGTTTATCTAGATAGTCCAAGTGCCCACTAGTTAACCTAAATAGTCCAAGTGCCCGCTAGTTAACCTAGATCATCCAAGTATCCGCTAGTTGACCTAGATAATCCAAGTGCCCGCTAGTTAACCTACATAGTCCAAGGGCCCTCTATTTAACCTAGATTGTCCAAGTGCCCGCTAGGGGACGTACATAGTCCAAGTGCCCGCTAGGTAACCTAGATAGTCCAAGTGCCCGCTAGTTAACCTACATAGTCCAAGTGCCTGCTAGGTAACCTAGATAGTCCAAGTGCCCACTCGTTAACCTCCATAGTCCAGGTTCCCCGTAGGTAACCTAGATAGTCCAAGTGCCCGCTAGGTAACCTACATAGTCCAAATGCCCGCTAGCTAACCTACATAGTCCAAGTGCCCGATAGGGAACCTACATAATCCAAGTGCCCGCTAGGGAACCTACATAGTCCAAGTGCCCGTTAGGTTACCTAGATAGTCCAAATGCCCGCTAGGGAAGCCACATAGTCCAAATGCCCGCTAGGGAACTTACATAGTCCAAGGGCCCGCTAGGGAACCTACATAGTCCAAGTGCCCGCTAGGTAACTTAGATAGTCCAAGTGCCCGCTAGGGTATGTACATACTTCAAGTACCCGCTAGGTAACCTAGATTGTCCAAGTGTCTGCTAGTTAACCTACATACACCAAGTGCCCGCTAGGTAACCTAGATAGTCCAAGGTCCCGCTAGTTAACCTACAAAGTCCAATGCCCGATAGGGAACCTACATAGTCCAAGTGCCCGTTAGGGAACCTAGATAGTCCATGTGCCCGCTAAGGGACGTACATAGTCCAAGTGCCCGCTAGGGAACCTACATAGTCCAAGTGCCCGTTAGGGAACTTGGTAGTCCAAGTGCCCACTAGTTAACCTAAATAGTCCAAGTGCCCGCTAGTTAACCTAGATCATCCAATTATCCGCTAGTTGACCTAGATAATCCAAGTGCCCGCTAGTTAACCTACATAATCCAAGGGCCCTCTATTTAACCTAGATTGTCCAAGTGCCCGCTAGGGGACGTACATAGTCCAAGTGCCCCCTAGATAACCTAGATATTCCAAATGCCCGCTAGGGTATGTACATAGTTCAAGTGCCCGCTAGGTAACCCAGATTGTCCAAGTGTCTGCTAGTTAACCTACATAGTCCAAGTGCCCCCTAGGTAACCTAGATAGTCCAAGATCCCGCTAGTTAACCTACATAGTCCAATGCCTGATAGGGAACCTACATAGTCCAAGTGCCGCTGAAGAACCTACCTAGTCCAAGTGCGCGTTAGGGAAGCTAGATAGTCCAAGTACCCGCTGACGAACCTACATAGTCCAAGTGCCGCTGAGGAACCTACATAGTCCAAGTGCCCGTTAGGGAACCCAGATAGTCCAAGTGCCCATAGGGAACCTATATAGTCCAAGTGCCCATAGGGAACCTATATAGTCCAACTGCCCGCTAGGGAACCTACATAGTCAAAGTGCCCGCTAGGGAACCTGCATTGTATAAGTGCCCGCTAATTAACCAAGATAGTCCAAGTGCCCGCTAGTTAACATTGATCATCCAAGTGCCCGCTAGTTAACCTACATAGTCCAAGTGCCTGATAGGGAACCTACATAGTCCAAGTGCCTACTGAGGAACCTACATAGTCCAAGGGCCCTCTAGTTAACCTAGATAATCCAAGTGCCTGCTAGGGGACGTACATAGTCCAAGTGCCCGCTAGGTAACCTAGATATTCCAAATGCCCGCTAGGGTATGTACATAGTTCAAGTGCCCGCTAGGTAACCCAGATTGTCCAAGTGTCCGCTATTTAACCTACATAGTCCAAGTGCCCCCTAGGTAACCTAGATAGTCCAAGATCCCGCTAGTTAACCTACATAGTCCAATGCCTGATAGGGAACCTACATAGTCCAAGTGCCGCTGAGGAACCTACATAGTCCAAGTGCCCGTTAGGGAACCTAGATAGTCCAAGTGCCCGCTAGGTAACATACATAATCCAAATGCCCTCTAGTTATTCTACATAGTCCAAGTGCCCGATAGGGAACCTATATTATCCACGTGCCCGCTAGGGAACCTACAAAGTCCAAGTGCCCGATAGGGAACCTACATATTCCAAGTGCCCGTTAGGGTACCTAGATAGTCCAAGTGCCCATAGGGAACCTATATAGTCCAAGTGCCCATAGGGAACCTATATAGTCCAAGTGCCCGCAAGGGAACGTACATAGTCAAAGTGCCCGCTAGGGAACCTGCATTGTACAAGTGCCCGCTAATTAATCAAGATAGTCCAAATGCCCGCTAGTTAACATTGATCATCCAAGTGCCCGCTAGTTGACCTACATAGTCCAAGTGCCTGATAGGGAACCTACATATTCCAAGTGCCTTCTGAGGAACCTACATAGTCCAAGTGCCCGATAGGGAACCTACATATTCCAAGTGCCCGTTAGGGAACCTAGATAGCCCAAGTGCCCGTTGGGAACCTATATAGTTCAAGTGCCCGCTAGGTAACCTACATACTCAAAGTGCCCGCTAGGGAACCTGCATTGTGCAAGTTCCCACTAGTTAACCTAGATAGTCCAAGTGCCCACTAGTTAACTTACATAGTCCTAGGTCCGCTAGTTAACCTAGATAGTCCAAGTGCCTGCTAGTTATCCTACATAGTCCAAGAACCAGCTAGTTAACCTACATAATCCAGGTGCCCGCTAGTTAACCTAGATAGACCAAGTGCCCCCTAGGGAACCTATCTAGTCCAAGTGCCCCATAGGGAACCTACATAGTCCAAGTGCCCGCTAGTTAACGTAGATGGTCCAAGTATCCGCTAGGAAACGTACATAGTCCAAGTGCCCCCTAGGTAACGTACATAGTCCAAGTGCCCGCTAGGTAACGTAGATAGTCCAAATGCCTGCTAGGGAACGTACATAGTCCAAGTGCCCGCTAGGTAACCTAGATAGTCCAAGTGCCCGCTAGTTAACCTACATAGTCCAAGTGCCTGCTAGGTAACCTAGATAGTCCAAGTGCCCACTAGTTAACCTCCATAGTCCAGGTTCCCCGTAGGTAACCTAGATAGTCCAAGTGCCCGCTAGGTAACCTACATAGTCCAAATGCCCGCTAGTTAACCTACATAGTCCAAGTGCCCGATAGGGCACCTACATAATCCAAGTGTCCGCTAGGGAACCTACATAGTCCAAGTGCCCGTTAGGCTACCTAGATAGTCCAAATGCCCGCTAGGGAACCCACATAGTCCAAGTGCCCGCTAGGGAACTTACATAGTCCAAGGGCCCGCTAGGGAACCTACATAGTCCAAGTGACCGTTAGGTAACCTAGATAGTCCAAGTGCCCGCAAGGTAACATAGATAGTCCAAGTGCCCGCTAGGTAACCTACAAATTCTAAGTGCCCGCTAGGTAATCTATATAGTCCAAATGACCGCTAGGGAGCCTACATAGTCCAAATGCCCGCTAGGTAACCTAGATATTCCAAGTGCCCGCTAGGTAACCTACATAGTCCTAGTGCCCCCTAGTTAACCTACATTCTCCAAGTGCCCGCTAGGGAACCTACATAGTCCAAGTGCCCGCAAGGTTACCTACATATTCCAAATGCCCTCTAGTTAACCTACATAGTCCAAGTGGCCGATAGGGAACCTACATAATCCAAGTTCCCGCTAGGGAACCGATAGAGTCCAAGTGCCCGGTAGGTAACCTAGATAGTCCAAATGCCCGCCAGGAAACCCACATAGTCCAAGTGCCTGCTAGGGAACTTACATAGTCCAAGGGCCCGATAGGGAACCTACATATTCCAAGTGCCTGTTAGGGAACTTAGATAGTCCAAGTGCCCGTAGGGAACATATGTAGTCCAAGTGCCCGCTAGGGAACCTACAAAGTCAAAGTGCCCGCAAGGGAACCTGCATTGTCCAAATGCCCGCTAGTTAATCTACATAGTCCAGAATCCGCTAGTTTACCTAGATAGTCGAAGTGCCCGCAAGGTAACCTACATAGTCCAAAGGCCCGCTAGGTAACCTACATACTCCAAGTACCCGCTATGTAACCGAGATAGTCCAAGTGCCCGTTAGGTGACCTAGATAGTCCAAGTGCCCGCTGACGAACCTACATAGTCCATGTGCCGCTGAGGAACCTACATAGTCCAAGTGCCCGTTAGGGAACCTAGATAGTCCAAGTGCCCATAGGGAACCTATATAGTCCAAGTGCCCATAGGGAACCTATATAGTCCAACTGCCCGCTAGGGAACCTACATAGTCAAAGTGCCCGCTAGGAAACCTGCATTGTATAAGTGCCCGCTAATTAACCAAGATAGTCCAAGTGCCCGCTAGTTAACATTGATCATCCAAGTGCCGGCTAGTTAACCTACATAGTCCAAGTGCCTGATAGGGAACCTACATAGTCCAAGTGCCTACTGAGGAACCTACATAGTCCAAGGGCCCTCTAGTTAACCTAGATAGTCCAAGTGCCTGCTAGGGGACGTACATAGTCCAAGTGCCCGCTAGGTAACCTAGATATTCCAAATGCCCGCTAGGGTATGTACATAGTTCAAGTGCCCGCTAGGTAACCCAAATTGTCCAAGTGTCCGCTATTTAACCTACATAGTCCAAGTGCCCCCTAGGTAACCTAGATAGTCCAAGATCCCGCTAGTTAACCTACATAGTCCAATGCCTGATAGGGAACCTACATAGTCCAAGTGCCGCTGAGGAACCTACATAGTCCAAGTGCCCGTTAGGGAACCTACATTATCCACGTGCCCGCTAGGGAACCTACAAAGTCCAAGTGCCCGATAGGGAACCTACATATTCCAAGTGCCCGTTAGGGTACCTAGATAGCCCAAGTGCCCATAGGGAACCTATATAATCCAAGTGCCCATAGGGAACCTATATAGTCCAACTGCCCGCTAGGGAACCTACATAGTCAAAGTGCCCGCTAGGGAACCTGCATTGTATAAGTGCCCGCTAATTAACCAAGATAGTCCAAGTGCCCGCTAGTTAACATTGATCATCCAAGTGCCCGCTAGTTAACCTACATAGTCCAAGTGCCTGATAGGGAACCTACATAGTCCAAGTGCCTACTGAGGAACCTACATAGTCCAAGGGCCCTCTAGTTAACCTAGATAATCCAAGTGCCTGCTAGGGGACGTACATAGTCCAAGTGCCCGCTAGGTAACCTAGATATTCCAAATGCCCGCTAGGGTATGTACATAGTTCAAGTGCCCGCTAGGTAACCTAGATAGTCCAAGTGCCCGCTAGTTAACCTACATAGTCCAAGTGCCTGCTAGGTAACCTAGATAGTCCAAGTGCCCACTAGTTAACCTCCATAGTCCAGGTTCCCCGTAGGTAACCTAGATAGTCCAAGTGCCCGCTAGGTAACCTACATAGTCCAAATGCCCGCTAGTTAACCTACATAGTCCAAGTGCCCGATAGGGAACCTACATAATCCAAGTGCCCGCTAGGGAACCTACATAGTCCAAGTGCCCGTTAGGTTACCTAGATAGTCCAAATGCCCGCTAGGGAACCCACATCGTCCAAGTGCCCGCTAGGTAACCTAGATATTCCAAGGGCCCGCTAGGTAACCTACATAGTCCTAGTGCCCCCTAGTTAACCTACATTCTCCAAGTGCCCGATAGGGAACCTACATAGTCCAAGTGCCTACTGAGGAACCTACATAGTCCAAGGGCCCTCTAGTTAACCTAGATAGTCCAAGTGCCTGCTAGGGGACGTACATAGTCCAAGTGCCCGCTAGGTAACCTAGATATTCCAAATGCCCGCTAGGGTATGTACATAGTTCAAGTGCCCGCTAGGTAACCCAGATTGTCCCAGTTTCCGCTATTTAACCTACATAGTCCAAGTGCCCCCTAGGTAACCTAGATAGTCCAAGATCCCGCTAGTTAACCTACATAGTCCAATGCCTGATAGGGAACCTACATAGTCCAAGTGCCCGTTAGGGAACCTACATTATCCACGTGCCCGCTAGGGAACCTACAAAGTCCAAGTGCCCGATAGGGAACCTACATATTCCAAGTGCCCGTTAGGGTACCTAGATAGCCCAAGTGCCCAAAGGGAAACTATATAGTCCAAGTGCCCATAGGGAACCTATATAGTCCAAGTGCCCGCTAGGGAACCTGCATTGTACAAGTGCCCGCTAATTAACCAAGATAGTCCAAATGCCCGCTAGTTAACATTGATCATCCAAGTGCCCGCTAGTTAACCTACATAGTCCAAGTGCCTGATAGGGAACCTACATAGTCCAAGTGCCTTCTGAGGAACCTACATAGTCCAAGTGCCCGATAGGGAACCTACATATTCCAAGTGCCCGTTAGGGAACCTAGATAGTCCAAGTGCCCGCTAGGGAACCTGCATTGTGCAAGTGCCCGCTAGTTAACGTAGATAGTCCAAGTGCCCACTAGTTAACTTACATTTTCCAAGGTCCGCTAGTTAACCTAGATAGTCCAAGTGCCTGCTAGTTATCCTACATAGTCCAAGAACCAGCTAGTTAACCTACATAATCCAGGTGCCCGCTAGTTAACCTAGATATACCAAGTGCCCCCTACGGAACCTATCTAGTCCAAGTGCCCCATAGGGAACCTACATAGTCCAAGTGCCCGCTAGTTAACGTAGATGGTCCAAGTATCCGCTAGGAAACGTACATAGTCCAAGTGCCCCCTAGGTAACGTACATAGTCCAAGTGCCCGCTAGGTAACCTAGATAGTCCAAATGCCTGCTAGGGAACGTACATAGTCCAAGTGCCCGCTAGGTATCCTAGATAGTCCAAGTGCCCGCTAGTTAACCTACATAGTCCAAGTGCCTGCTAGGTAACCTAGATAGTCCAAGTGCCCACTAGTTAACCTCCATAGTCCAGGTTCCCCGTAGGTAACCTAGATAGTCCAAGTGCCCGCTAGGTAACCTACATAGTCCAAATGCCCGCTAGTTAACCTACATAGTCCAAGTGCCCGCTAGGGAACCCACATAGTCCAAGTGCCCGCTAGGGAACTTACATAGTCCAAGGGCCCGCTAGGGAACCTACATAGTCCAAGTGACCGTTAGGGAACTTAGTCGTCCAAGTGCCCGCTTGGGAACCTGCATCGTCCAAGTGCCCGCTAGTTAACCTAGATCGTCCAATTGCCCGCTAGTTAACCTACATAGACCAAGGGCCCTCTAGTTAACCTAGATAGTCCAAATGCCCGCTAGGGGACGTACATAGTCCAAGTGCCCGCTTGGTAACTTAGATAGTCCAAGTGCCCGCTAGGTAACCTAGATAGTCCAAGTGCCCGCTAGGTAACCTAGATAGTCCAAGTGCCCGCTAGGTAACCTACAAATTCTAAGTGCCCGCTAGGTAATCTATATAGTCCAAATGACCGCTAGGGAGCCGACATAGTCCAAATGCCCGCTAGGTAACCTAGATATTCCAAGGGCCCGCTAGGTAACCTACATAGTCCTAGTGCCCCCTAGTTAACCTACATTCTCCAAGTGCCCGATAGGGAACCTACATAGTCCAAGTGCCTACTGAGGAACCTACATAGTCCAAGGGCCCGGTAGTTAACCTACATAGTCCAAGTGCCCGATAGGGAACATACATAGTCCAAGTGCCCGCTAAGGGAAGAACATAGTCCAAGTGCCCGCTAGGGAACCTACATAGTCCAAGTGCCCGTTAGGGAACTTAGTCGTCCAAGTGCCCGCTTGGGAACCTGCATCGTCCAAGTGCCCGCTAGTTAACCTAGATCGTCCAATTGCCCGCTAGTTAACCTACATAGACCAAGGGCCCTCTAGTTAACCTAGATAATCCAAATGCCCGCTAGGGGACGTACATAGTCCAAGTGCCCGCTTGGTAACTTAGATAGTCCAAGTGCCCGCTAGGTTATATACATAGTTCAAGAACCCGCTAGGTAACCTAGATTGTCCAAGTGTCCGCTAGTTAACCTACATACACCAAGTGCCCGCTAGGTAACCTAGATAGTCCAAGGTCCCGCTGGTTAACCTACAAAGTCCAATGCCCGATAGGGAACCTACATAGTCCAAGTGCCGCTGAGGAACCTACAAAATCCAAGTGCCCGTTAGGGAACCTAGATAGTCCATGTGCCCGCTAAGGGACGTACATAGTCCAAGTGCCCGCTAGGGAACCTACATAGTCCAAGTGCCCGTTAGGGAACTTGGTAGTCCAAGTGCCCCCTAGGGAACCTGCATCGTCCAAGTGCCTGCTAGTTTATCTAGATAGTCCAAGTGCCCGCTAGTTAACCTAAATAGTCCAAGTGCCCGCTAGTTAACCTAGATCATCCAAGTGCCCGCTAGTTGACCTAGATAATCCAAGTGCCCGCTAGTTAACCTACATAGTCCAAGGGCCCTCTAGTTAACCTAGATTGTCCAAGTGCCCGCTAGGGGACGTACATAGTCCGAGTGCCCGCTAGGTAACCTAGATATTCCAAATGCCCGCTAGGGTATGTACATCGTTCAAGTGCCCGCTAGGTAACCCAGATTGTCCAAGTCCGCTAGTTAACCTACATAGTCCAAGTGCCCCCTATGTAACCTAGATAGTCCAAGATACCGCTAGTTAACCTACATAGTCCAATGCCTGATAGGGAACCTACATAGTCCAAGTGCCGCTGAAGAACCTACCTAGTCCAAGTGCCCGTTAGGGAACCTAGATAGTCCAAGTGCCCGCTGACGAACCTACATAGTCCAAGTGCCGCTGAGGAACCTACATAGTCCAAGTGCCCATTAGGGAACCTAGATAGTCCAAGTGCCCATAGGGAACCTATATAGTCCAAGTGCCCATAGGGAACCTATATAGTCCAACTGCCCGCTAGGGAACCTACATAGTCAAAGTGCCCGCTAGGGAACCTGCATTGTATAAGTGCCCGCTAATTAACCAAGATAGTCCAAATGCCCGCTAGTTAACATTGATCATCCAAGTGCCCGCTAGTTAACCTACATAGTCCAAGTGCCTGATAGGGAACCTACATAGTCCAAGTGCCTTCTGAGGAACCTACATAGTCCAAGTGCCCGATAGGGAACCTACATATTCCAAGTGCCCGTTAGGGAACCTAGATAGTACAAGTGCCCGTTGGGAACCTATATAGTCCAAGTGCCCGCTAGGTAACCTACATATCAAAGTGCCCGCTAGGGAACCTGCATTGTGCAAGTGCCCGCTAGTTAACCTAGATAGTCCAAGTGCCCACTAGTTAACTTACATAGTCCAAGGTCCGCTAGTTAACCTAGATAGTCCAAGTGCCTGCTAGTTAGCCTACATAGTCCAAGAACCAGCTAGTTAACCTACATAATCCAGGTGCCCACTAGTTAACCTAGATAGACCAAGTGCCCCCTAGGGAACCTATCTAGTCCAAGTGCCCCATAGGGAACCTACATAGTCCAAGTGCCCGCTAGTTAACGTAGATGGTCCAAGTATCCGCTAGGAAACGTACATAGTCCAAGTGCCCCCTAGGTAACGTACATAGTCCAAGTGCCCGCTAGGTAACGTACATAGTCCAAGTGCCTGCTAGGGAACGTACATAGTCCAAGTGCCCGCTAGGTAACCTAGATAGTCCAAGTGCCCGCTAGTTAACCTACATAGTCCAAGTGCCTGCTAGGTAACCTAGATAGTCCAAGTGCCCACTAGTTAACCTCCATAGTCCAGGTTCCCCGTAGGTAACCTAGATAGTCCAAGTGCCCGCTAGGTAACCTACATAGTCCTAATGCCCGCTAGTTAACCTACATAGTCCAAGTGCCCAATAGGGAACCTACATAATCCAAGTGCCCGCTAGGGAACCTACATAGTCCAAGTGCCCGTTAGGTTACCTAGATAGTCCAAATGTCCGCTAGGGAACCCACATAGTCCAAGTGCCCGCTAGGGAACTTACATAGTCCAAGGGCCCGCTAGGGAACCGACATAGTCCAAGTGACCGTTAGGTAACCTAGATAGTCCAAGTGCCCACTAGGTAACCTAGATAGTCCAAGTGCCCGCTAGGTAACCTACAAATTCTAAGTGCCCGCTAGGTAATCTATATAGTCCAAATGACCGCTAGGGAGCCTACATAGTCCAAATGCCCGCTAGGTAACCTAGATATTCCAAGGGCCCGCTAGGTAACCTACATAGTCCTAGTGCCCCCTAGTTAACCTACATTCTCCAAGTGCCCGTTAGGGAACCTACATAGTCCAAGTGCCTACTGAGGAACCTACATTGTCCAAGGGCCCGGTAGTTAACCTACATAGTCCAAGTGCCCGATAGGGAACCTACATAGTCCAAGTGCCCGCTAAGGGAAGAACATAGTCCAAGTGCCCGCTAGGGAACCTACATAGTCCAAGTGCCCGTTAGGGAACATAGTCGTCCAAGTGCCCGCTTCGGAACCTGCATCGTCCAAGTGCCCGCTAGTTAACCTAGATCGTCCAATTGCCCGCTAGTTAACCTACATAGACCAAGGGCCCTCTAGTTAACCTAGATAGTCCAAATGCCCGCTAGTGGACGTACATCGTCCAAGTGCCCTCTAGGGTATGTACATAGTTCAAGTACCCGCTAGGTAACCTAGATTTTCCAAGTGTCCGCTAGTTAACCTACATACACCAAGTGCCCGCTAGGTAACCTAGATAGTCCAAGGTCCCGCTAGTTAACCTACAAAGTCCAATGCCCGATAGGGAACCTACATAGTCCAAGTGCCGCTGAGGAACCTACATAGTCCAAGTGCCCGTTAGGGAACCTAGATAATCCATGTGCCCGCTAAGGGACGTACATAGTCCAAGTGCCCGCTAGGGAACCTACATAGTCCAAGTGCCCGTTAGGGAACTTGGTAGTCCAAGTGCCCCCTAGGGAACCTGCATCGTCCAAGTGCCTGCTAGTTTATCTAGATAGTCCTAGTGCCCGCTAGTTAACCTAAATAGTCCAAGGGCCCTCTAGTTAACCTAGATTGTCCAAGTGCCCGCTAGGGGACGTACATAGTCCAAGTGCCCGCTAGGTAGCCTAGATATTCCAAATGCCCGCTAGGGTATGTACATAGTTCAAGTGCCCGCTAGGTAACCCAGATTGTCCAAGTGTCCGCTAGTTAACCTACATAGTCCAAGTGCTCCCTAGGTAACCTAGATAGTCCAAGATCCCGCTAGTTAACCTACATAGTCCAATGCCTGATATGGAACCTACATAGTCCAAGTGCCGCTGAAGAACCTACCTAGTCCAAGTGCCCGTTAGGTGACCTAGATTGTCCAAGTGCCCGCTGACGAACCTACATAGTCCAATGCCGCTGAGGAACCTACATAGTCCAAGTGCCCGTTAGGGAACCTAGATAGTCCAAGTGCCCATAGGGAACCTATATAGTCCAAGTGTCCATAGGGAACCTATATAGTCCAACTGCCCGCTAGGGAACCTACATAGTCAAAGTGCCCGCTAGGGAACCTGCATTGTATAAGTGCCCGCTAATTAACCAAGATAGTCCAAGTGCCCGCTAGTTAACATTGATCATCCAAGTTCCCGCTAGTTAACCTACATAGTCCAAGTGCCTGATAGGGAACCTACATAGTCCATGGGCCCTCTAGTTAACCTAGATAGTCCAAGTGCCCGATAGGGAACCTACATATTCCAAGTGCCCGTTAGGGAACCTAGATATTCCAAGTGCCCGTTGGGAACCTATATAGTTCAAGTGCCCGCTAGGGAACCTACATAGTCAAAGTGCCCGCTAGGGAACCTGCATTGTGCAAGTGCCCGCTAGTTAACCTAGATAGTCCAAGTGCCCACTAGTTAACTTACATAGTCCAAGGTCCGCTAGTTAACCTAGATAGTCCAAGTGCCTGCTAGTTATCCTACTTAGTCCAAGAACCAGCTAGTTAACCTACATAATCCAGGTGCCCGCTAGTTAACCTAGATAGACCAAGTGCCCCCTAGGGAACCTATCTAGTCCAAGTGCCCCATAGGGAACCTACATAGTCCAAGTGCCCGCTAGTTAACGTAGATGGTCCAAGTATCCGCTAGGAACCGTACATAGTCCAAGTGCCCCCTAGGTAACGTACATAGTCCAAGTGCCCGCTAGGTAACGTAGATAGTCCAAGTGCCTGCTAGGGAACGTACATAGTCCAAGTGCCCGCTAGGTAACCTAGATAGTCCAAGTGCCCGCTAGTTAACCTACATAGTCCAAGTGCCTGCTAGGTAACCTAGATAGTCCAAGTGCCCACTAGTTAACCTCCATAGTCCAGGTTAACTGTAGGTAACCTAGATAGTCCAAGTGCCCGCTAGGTAACCTGCATAGTCCAAATGCCCGCTAGTTAACCTACATAGTCCAAGTGCCCGATAGGGAACCTGCATAATCCAAGTGCCCGCTAGGGAACCTATATAGTCCAAGAGCCCGTTAGGTTACCTAGATAGTCCAAATGCCCGCTAGGGAACCCACATAGTCCAAGTACCCGCTAGGGAACTTACATAGTCCAAGGGCCCGCTAGGGAACCGACATAGTCCAAGTGACCGTTAGGTAACCTAGATAGTCCAAGTGCCCGCTAGGTAACCTACAAATTCTAAGTGCCCGCTAGGTAATCTATGTAGTCCAAATGACCGCTAGGGAGCCTACATAGTCCAAATGCCCGCTAGGTAACCAAGATATTCCAAGGGCCCGCTAGGTAACCTACATAGTCCTAGTGCCTCCTAGTTAACCTACATTCTCCAAGTGCCCGATAGGGAACCTACATAGTCCAAGTGCCCGCAAGGTTACCTACATAGTCCAAATGCCCTCTAGTTAACCTACATAGTCCAAGTGGCCGATAGGGAACCTACATAATCCAAGTTCCCGCTAGGGAACCGATAGAGTCCAAGTGCCCGGTAGGTAACCTAGATAGTCCAAATGCCCGCCAGGAAACCCACATAGTCAAAGTGCCCGCTAGGGAACTTACATAGTCCAAGTGCCCGACAGGGAACCTACATATTCCAAGTGCCTGTAAGAGAACTTAGATTGTCCAAGTGCCCGTAGGGAACATATATAGTCCAAGTGCCCGCTAGGGAACCTACAAAGTCAAAGTGCCCGCAAGGGAACCTGAATTGTCCAAATGCCCGCTAGTTAATCTACATAGTCCAGAATCCGCTAGTTTAACTAGATAGTCCAAGTGCCCGCAAGGTAACCTACATAGTCCAAAGGCCCGCTAGGTAACCTACATACTCCAAGTACCCACTATGTAACCGAGATAGTCCAAGTGCCCGTTAGGTAACCTAGATAGTCCAAGTGCCCGCAAGGTAACCTACATAATCCAAGTGCCCGCTAGGTAACCTAGATCGTCCAAGTTCCTGTTAGCTAACCAAGATAGTCCAAGTGCCTGCTAGGTAACCTACATAGTCCAAGTGCCCGCTAGGTAACCTAGACTGTCCAAGTGCCCGCTGGGTTACCTATATAGTCCAAGTGCCCGTTAATAGCATAGATAGTCCAAGTGCCCGCTACCTAACCTACATAGTCCAAGTGCCCGTTCGTTAACCTAGAAGTCCAAGTGCCCGCTAGGTAACCTAGACTGTCCAAGTGCCCGCTAAGTTACCTACATAGTCCAAGTGCCCGTTAATAGCATAGATAGTCCAAGTGCCCGCTAGGTAACCTACATAGTCCAAGTGCCCGCTAGGTAACCTAGACAGTCCAAGTGCCTGCTAGGTAACCTACATAGTCCAAGTGCCCGTTCGTTAACCTATATAGTCCAAGGGCCCACTAGGTATCCTGCATAGTCCAAGTGCGCAATAGGGAACCTACATAGTCCAAGTGCCCGCTAAGTGACGTACATAGTCTAAGTGCCCGCTAGGGAACCTACATAGTCCAAGTGCCCGTTAGGGAACTTAGATAGTCCAAGTGCCCGCTAGGGAACCTGCATCATCCAAGTGCCCGCTAGTTAATCTAGATAGTCCAAGTGCCCGCTAGTTAACCTACATAGTCCAAGGTCCGCTACTTAACCTAGATAGTCCAAGTGCCCGCTAGTTAACCTAGATATTCCAAGTGGCCTCTAGTTAACCTAGATTGTCCAAGGGCCCGCTAGGGGACATACATAGTCCAAGTGCCCTCTATTAACCTAGATAGTCCAAGTGCCCGCTAGGGGACGTACATAGTCCAAGTGCCCTTTTGTTATCCTAGATAGTCCAAGTGCCCACTAGGTAACCTAGACAGTCCAAGTTCCCGCTAGGTTACCTACATAGTCCAAGTGACCGCTGGTTAACCTGATAGTTCAAGTGCCTGCTAGTTAACCTACATAGTCCAAGTGCCCGCTAGTTAACCTACATAGCCCAGGGCCTGCTAGTCAACCTAGATTGTCCAAGTGCCCGCTAGTTAACCTACATAGCCCAGGGACTGCTAGTTAACCTAGATAGTCCAAGTGCCCGTACGTTAACCTAGAAAGTCCAAGTGCCCGTTAGTTATCCTAGATAGTCCAAGTGCCCACTAGGGGACGTACATAATCCAAGTGCCTGCTAGGTAACCTAGATAGTCCAAGTGCCCACTAGTTAACCTACATAGTCCATGTGCCCGCTGAGGAACCTACATAGTCCAAGTGCCCGATAGGGAACCTACATATTCCAAGTGCCCATTAGGGAACCTAAATAGTCCAAGTGCCCGTAGGGAACCTATATAGTCCAAGTGTCCGCTAGGGAACCTACATAGTCAAAGTGCCCGCTAGGGAACCTGCATTGTACAAGTGCCCGCTAGTTAACCTAGATCGTCCAAGTGCCCGCTAGTTAACCTAGATAGTCCAAGTTCCCGCTAGTTAACCTTGATCCTCCAAGTGCCCGCTAGTTAAACTACATAGTCCAAGTACCCGAAAGGGAACCTACATAGTCCAAGTGCCCGCTGAGGAACCTACATAGTCCAAGTGCCCGATAGGGAACCTACATATTCCAAGTGCCTGTTAGGGAACTTAGATAGTCCAAGTGCCCGTAGGGAACATATATAGTCCAAGTGCCCGCTAGGGAACCTACATAGTCAAAGTGCCCACTAGGGAACCTGCATTGTCCAAGTGCCCGCTAGTTAACCTACATAGTTCATAACCCGCTAGTTTACCTAGATAGTCCAAGTGCCCGCTAGATAACCTATATAGTCCAAAAGCCCGCTAGTTAACCTAGATATCCCAAGTGCCCGCTAGTTAACCTAGATCGTCCAAGAGTCCGCTAGTTAACCTACATAGTCCAAGTTCCCGTTAGGTAACCTAGATAGTCCAAGTGCCCGCAAGGTAACCTACATAATCCAAGTGCCCGCTAGGTAACCTAGATATTCCATGTTCCTGTTAGCTAACCTAGATAGTCCAAGTGCCTGCTAGGTAACCTACATAGTCCAAGTGCCCATTCCTTAACCTAGATAGTCCAAGTGCCCGCTAGGTAACCTAGACTGTCCAAATGCCCTCTAGGTTACCTATATAGTCCAAGTGCACGTTCGTTAATCTAGATCATCCAAGTGCCCGCAAGGTAACCTACATAGTCCAAATGCCCGTTCGGTAACCTAGATAGTGCAAATGCCCGGTAGTTAACCTACATAGTCCAAGTGCCCGCTAGGTAACCTAGATAGTCCAAGGGCCCGCTAGTTAACCTACATAGTCCAAGTGTCCGGTAGTTAACTTACATAGTTCAAGTGTCCGTAGGGAACATACATAGTCCATGGGCTCCGCTAGTTAACTTACATAGTCCAAGTACCCATTAGTTAACCTAGATCGACCAAGTGTCCGCTAGTTAACCTACATAGTACAAGTGCCCGCTAGGGAACGTAGATAGTCCAAGTGCCCGCTCTGGGACCTTCATACTCCAAGTGCCTGCTAGGGAACTTACATAGTCCAAGTACCCGCTCTGGAACATACATTGTCCAAGTGCCCGCTAGGGAATCTACATAGTCCAAGGGCCAGCTAGTTAACGTAGATAGTCCAAGTGCCGCTAGTTAATCTACATAGTCCAAGGGCCCGCCAGTTAACCTACATAGTCCAAGGGCCCGCTAGTTAACCTACATTCTCCATGTGCCCGATAGGGAACCTACATAGTCTAAGTGCCCGCTAGGTAACCTACATAGTCCAAATGCCCTCTAGTTAACCTACATAGTCCAAGTGCCCGATAGGGAACCTACAAAATCCAAATGCCCGCTAGGTAACCTACATAGTCCAAGTGCCCGCTAGGGAACCAACAGAGTCCAAGTGCCCGGTAGGTAACCTAGATAGTCCAAATGCCCGCCAGGAAACCCACATAGTCCAAGTGCCCGCTAGGGAACTTACATAGTCCAAGGGCCCGCTAGGTAACCTACATAGTCCAAGTGCCCGATAGGGAACCTACATATTCCAAGTGCCCGTTACGGAACCTAGATAGTCCAAGTGCCCGTAGGGAACATATATTGTCCAAATGTCCGCTAGGGAACCTACATAGTCAAAGTGCCAGCTAGGGAACCTGCATTGCCCAAGTGCCCGCTAGTTAACCTACATAGTCCAGAACCCGCTAGTTTACCTAGATAGTCCAAGTGCCCGCTTGTTAACCTACATAGTCCAAGGGCCCGCTAGTTAACCTAGATATTCCAAGTGCCCGCTAGTTAACCTAGATCGTCCAAGAGTCCGCTAGTTAACCTACATAGTCCAAGTTCCCGTTAGGTAACCTACATAGTCCAAGTGCCTGCTAGGTAACCTACATAGTCCAAAGCCCATTCGTTAACCTAGATAGTCCAAGTGCCCGCTAGGTAACCTAGACTGTCCAAGGGCCCTCTAGGTTATCTACATAGTCCAAGTGCACGTTCGTTAACCTAGATAGTACAAGTGCCCGCAAGGTAACCTACATTGTCCAAGGGCCTGCTAGGTATCCGACATATTCCAAGTGCCCGCTAGGTAACCTAGATAGTCCAAGTGCCCGCTAGGTAACCTACGTAGTCCAAGTTCCCGCTAGGTAACCTAGATAGTGCACGTGCCCGTGACCTAACCTAGATAGTTCAAGTGCCCGCTAGGCAACCTACATAGTCCAAGTGCCCGATAGGGAACCTACATAATCCAAGTGCCCGCTAGGGAACCTACATAGTCCAAGTGCCCCTTAGGTTACCTAGATAGTCCAAATGCCCGCTAGGGAACCCACATAGTCCAAGTGCCCGCTAGGGAACTTACATAGTCCAAGGGCCCGCTAGGGAACCTACATAGTCCAAGTGACCGTTAGGTAACCTAGATAGTCCAAGTGCCCGCTAGGTAACCTAGATAGTCCAAGTGCCCGCTAGGTAACCTACAAATTCTAAGTGCCCGCTAGGTAATCTATATAGTCCAAATGACCGCTAGGGAGCCTACATAGTCCAAATGCCCGCTAGGTAACCAAGATATTCCAAGGGCCCGCTAGGTAACCTACATAGTCCTAGTGCCCCCCTAGTTAACCTACATTCTCCAAGTGCCCGATAGGGAACCTACATAGTCCAAGTGCCCGCTAGTTAACCTACATAGCCCAGGGCCTGCTAGTTAACCTAGATTGTCCAAGTGCCCGCTAGTTAACCTACATAGCCCAGGGACTGCAAGTTAACCTAGATAGTCCAAGTGCCCGTACGTTAACCTAGATAGTCCAAGTGCCCGTTAGTTATCCTAGATAGTCCAAGTGCCCACTAGGGGACGTACATAGTCCAAGTGCCTGCTAGGTAACCTAGATAGTCCAAGTGCCCGCTAGTTAACCTACATAGCCCAGGGCCTGCTAGTTAACCTACATTCTCCAAGTGCCCGATAGGCAACCTACATAGTCCAAGTGCCCGCTAGGTAACCTAGATAGTCCAAGTGCCCGTACGTTAAACAAGATAGTCCAAGTGCCCGTTAGTTATCCTAGATAGTCCAAGTGCCCACTAGGGGACGTACAAAGTCCAAGTGCCTGCTAGGTAACCTAGATAGTCTAAGTGCTCACTAGTTAACCTACATAGTCCAAGGGCCCGCAAGTTAACCTACATAGTCCAAGTGCGCAATAGGGAACCTACATAGTCCAAGTGCCCGCTAAGGGACGTACATAGTCTAACTGCCCGCTAGGGAACGTACATAGTCCAAGTGCCCGTTAGGGAGCCTAGATAGTCCAATTGCCCGCTAGGGAACCTGCATCATCCAAGTGCCCGCTAGTTAATCTAGATAGTCCAAGTGCCCGCTAGTTAACCTACATAGTCAAAGGTCCGCTACTTAACCTAGATAGTCCAAGTGCCCGCTAGTTAACCTACATAGTCCAAGTACCCTCTAGTTAACCTAGATATTCCAAGTGGCCTCTAGTTAACCTAGATAGTCCAAGTGCCCGCTAGGGGACACACATAGTCCAAGTGCCCTCTAGTTAACTTAGAGAGTACAAGTGCCCGCTAGGGGACGTACATAGTCCAAGTGCCCGTGTGTTATCCTAGATAGTCCAAGTGCCCACTAGTTAACCTAGACAGTCCAAGTTCCCGCTAGGTTACCTACATAGTCCATGTGACCGCTGGTTAACCTGATAGTTCAAGTGCCTGCTAGTTAACCTACATAGTCCAAGTGCCCGCTAGTTAACCTACATAGCCCAGGTCCTGCTAGTTAACCTAGACTGTCCAAGTGCCCGCTAGTTAACCTACATAGTCCAAGTGCCCGCTGAGGAACCTACATAGTCCAAGTGCCCGATAGGGAACCTACATATTCCAAGTGCCTGTTAGGGAACTTAGATAGTCCAAGTGCCCGTACGGAACATATATAGTCCAAATGCCCGCTAGGGAACCTACATAGTCAAAGTGCCCAATAGGGAACCTGCATTGTCCAAGTGCCCGCTAGTTAACCTACATAGTCCATAACCCGCTAGTTTACCTAGATAGTCCAAGTTCCCGCTAGATAACCTATATAGTCCAAGGGCCCGCTAGTTAACCTAGATATTCCAAGTGCCCGCTAGTTAACCTAGATCGTCCAAGAGTCCGCTAGTTAACCTACATAGTCCAAGTTCCCGTTAGGCAACCTAGATAGTCCAAGTGCCCGCAAGGTAACCTACATAATCCAAGTGCCCGCTAGGTAACCTAGATATTCCAAGTTCCTGTTAGCTAACCTAGATAGTCCAAGTGCCTGCTAGGTAACCTACATAGTCCAAGTGCCCATTCGTTAACCTAGATAGTCCAAGGGCCTGCTAGGTAACCTAGACTGTCCAAGTGCCCTCTAGGTTACCTACATAGTCCAGAACCCGCTAGTTTACCTAGATAGTCCAAGTGCCCGCTAGTTAACCTACATAGTCCAAGGGCCCGCTAGTTAACCTAGATCGTCCAAGAGTCCGCTAGTTAACCTACATAGTCCAAGTTCCCGTTAGGTAACCTACATAGTCCAAGTGCCTGCTAGGTAACCTACATAGTCAAAGAGCCCATTCGTTAACCTAGATAGTCCAAGTGCCCGCTAGGTAACCTAGACTGTCCAAGTGCCCTCTAGGTTATCTACATAGTCCAAGTGCACGTTCGTTAACCTAGATAGTACAAGTGCCCGCAAGGTAACCTACATTGTCCAAGGGCCTGCTAGGTAACCGACATATTCCAAGTGCCCGCTAGGTAACCTAGATAGTCCAAGTGCCCGTTAGGTAACCTAGATAGTCCAAGTGCCCGCTAGGTAACCTACATAGTCCAAGTTCCCGCTAGGTAACCTAGATAGTGCAAGTGCCCGTTACCTAACCTAGATAGTTCAAGTGCCCGCTAGGCAACCTACATAGTCCAAGTGCCCGTTCGTTAACCTAGAAGTCCAAGTGCCCGCTAGGTAACCTAGATAGTACAACAGCCCGTTAGTTAACCTAGATAGTCCAAGTGCCCACTAGGGAACGTACATAGTCCAAGTACCCGCTAGATAACCTAGATAGTCCAAGTGCCCGCTAGGGTATGTACAGAGTCCAAGTGCCCGCTAGGTAACCTCCATAGTCCAAGGGCCCGCTAGTTAACCTACATAGTCCATGTGCCCATTAGGGAACATACATAGTCCAAGTGCCCGCTAAGGGACGAACATAGTCCAAGTGCCCGCTAGGGAACCTACATAGTCAAAGTGCCCGCTTGGGAACCTGCATCGTCCAAGTGCCCGCTAGTTAACCTAGATCGTCCAAGTGCCCGCTGGGTAACCTAGGCAGTCCAAGTGCCCACTAGGTATCCTGCATAATCCAAGTGCCCGTTAGGTAACCTAGATACTCCAAGTGCCCGCTAGGTAACCTACATAGTCCAAGTACCCTCTAGGTAACCTACATAGTGCAAGTGTCCGCTAGTTAACCTACATAGTCCAAGTGCACGCTAGTTAAACTAGATCGTCTAAGTGTCCACTAGTTAACCTACATAGTCCAAGTGCCCGCTAGGTAACCAAATAGTACAACAGCCCGTTAGTTAACCTAGATAGTCCAAGTGCCCAGTAGGGAATGTACATAGTCCAAGTACCCGCTAGGTAACCTAGGTAGTCCAAGTGCCCGCTAGGGTATGTACAGAGTCCAAGTGCCCGCTAGGTAACCTACATAGTCCAAGGGCCCGTTAGTTAACCTACATAGTCCAAGTGCCCTATAGGGAACATACATAGTCCAAGTGCCCGCAAAGGGACGAACATAGTCCAAGTGCCCGCTAGGGAACCTACATAGTCCAAGTGCCCGTTAGGGAACTTAGTTGTCCAAATGCCCGCTTGGGAACCTGCATCGTCCAAGTGCCCGCTAGTTAACCTACATAGACCAAGGGCCCTCGTTAGGGAAGCTAGATAGTCCAAGTGCCCGCTAAGGGACGTACATAGTCCAAGTGCCCGCTAGGGAACCTACATAGTCCAAGTGCCCGTTAGGGAACTTAAATAGTCCAATTGCCCGCTAGGGAACCTGCATCATCCAAGTGCCCGCTAGTTAATCTAGATAGTCCAAGTGCCCGCTAGTTAACCTACATAGTCCAAGGTCCGCTACTTAACCTAGATAGTCCAAGTGCCCGCTAGTTAACCTAGATATTCCAAGTGGCCTCTAGTTAACCTAGATAGTCCAAGGGCCCGCTAGGGGACATACATAGTCCAAGTGCCCTCTAGTTTACCTAGATAGTCCAAGTGCCCGCTAGGGGACGTACATAGTCCAAGTGCCCTTTTGTTATCCTAGATAGTCCAAGTGCCCACTAGGTAACCTAGACAGTCCAAGTTCCCGCTATGTTACCTACATAGTCCAAGTGACCGCTGGTTAACCTGATAGTTCAAGTGCCTGCTAGTTAACCTACATAGTCCAAGTGCCCGCTAGTTAACCTACATAGCCCAGGGCCTGCTAGTTAACCTAGATTGTCCAAGTGCCCGCTAGTTAACCTACATAGCCCAGGGACTGCTAGTTAACCTAGATAGTCCAAGTGCCCGTACGTTAACCTAGCTAGTCCAAGTGCCCGTTAATTATCCTAGATAGTCCAAGTGCCCACTAGGGGACGTACATAGTCCAAGTGCCTGCTAGGTAACCTAGATAGTCCAAGTGCCCGCTAGTTAACCTACATAGCCCAGGGCCTGCTAGTTAACCTACATTCTCCAAGTGCCCGATTGGCAACCTACATAGTCCAAGTGCCCGCTAGGTAACCTAGATAGTCCAAGTGCCCGCAAGGTAACCTACATAATCCAAGTGCCCGCTAGGTAACCTAGATATTCCAAGTTCCTGTTAGCTAACCAAGATAGTCCAAGTGCCTGCTAGGTAACCTACATAGTCCAAATGCCCGCTAAGGGACGTACATAGTCTAAGTGCCCGCTAGGGAACCTACATAGTCCAAGTGCCCGTTAGGGATCTTAGATAGTCCAAGTGCCCGCTAGGGAACCTGCATCATCCAAGTGCCCGCTAGTTAATCTAGATAGTCCAAGTGCCCGCTAGTTAACCTACATAGTCCAAGGTCCGCTACTTAACCTAGATAGTCCAAGTGCCCGCTAGTTAACCTAGATATTCCAAGTGGCCTCTAGTTAACCTAGATAGTCCAAGTGCCCGCTAAGGGACATACATAGTCCAAGTGCCCTCTAGTTAACCTAGATAGTCCAAGTGCCCGCTAGGGCACGTACATAGTCCAAGTGCCCTTTTGTTATCCTAGATAGTCCAAGTGCCCACTAGGTAACCTAGACAGTCCAAGTTCCCGCTAGGTTACCTACATAGTCCAAGTGACCGCTGGTTAACCTGATAGTTCAAGTGCCTGCTAGTTAACCTACATAGTCCAAGTGCCCGCTAGTTAACCTACATAGCCAAGGGCCTGCTAGTTAACCTAGATTGTCCAAGTGCCCGCTAGTTAACCTACATAGCCCAGGGACTGCAAGTTAACCTAGATAGTCCAAGTGCCCGTACGTTAACCTAGATAGTCCAAGTGCCCGTTAGTTATCCTAGATAGTCCAAGTGCCCACTAGGGGACGTACATAGTCCAAGTGCCTGCTAGGTAACCTAGATAGTCCAAGTGCCCGCTAGTTAACCTACATAGCCCAGGGCCTGCTAGTTAACCTACATTCTCCAAGTGCCCGATAGGCAACCTACATAGTCCAAGTGCCCGCTAGGTAACCTAGATAGTCCAAGTGCCCGTACGTTAACCTAGATAGTCCAAGTGCCCGTTAGTTATCCTAGATAGTCGAAGTGCCCACTAGGGGACGTACATAGTCCAAGTGCCTGCTAGGTAACCTAGATAGTCTAAGTGCTCACTAGTTAACCTACATAGTCCAAGGGCCCGCATGTTAACCTACATAGTCCAAGTGCGCAATAGGGAACCTACATAGTCCAAGTGCCCGCTAAGGGACGTACATAGTCTAACTGCCCGCTAGAGAACCTACATAGTCCAAGTGCCCGTTAGGGAGCCTAGATAGTCCAATTGCCCGCTAGGGAACCTGCATCATCCAAGTGCCCGCTAGTTAATCTAGATAGTCCAAGTGCCCGCTAGTTAACCTACATAGTCAAAGGTCCGCTACTTAACCTAGATAGTCCAAGTGCCCGCTAGTTAACCTACATAGTCCAAGTGCCCTCTAGTTAACCAAGATATTCCAAGTGGCCTCTAGTTAACCTAGATAGTCCAAGTGCCCGCTAGGGGACACACATAGTCCAAGTGCCCTCTAGTTAACCTAGAGAGTACAAGTGCCCGCTAGGGGACGTACATAGTCCAAGTGCCCGTGTGTTATCCTAGATAGTCCAAGTGCCCACTAGGTAACGTAGACAGTCCAAGTTCCCGCTAGGTTACCTACATAGTCCATGTGACCGCTGGTTAACCTCATAGTTCAAGTGCCTGCTAGTTAACCTACATAGTCCAAGTGCCCTCTAGTTAACCTACATAGCCCAGGTCCTGCTAGTTAACCTAGACTGTCCAAGTGCCCGCTAGTTAACCTACATAGTCCAAGTGCCCGCTGAGGAACCTACATAGTCCAAGTGCCCGATAGGGAACCTACATATTCCAAGTGCCCATTAGGGAACCTAGATAGTCCAAGTGCCCGTAGGGAACCTATATAGTCCATGTGCCCGCTAGGGAACCTACATAGTCAAAGTGCCCGCTAGGGAACCTGCATTGTACAAGTGCCCGCTAGTTAACCAAGATCGTCCAAGTGCCGGCTAGTTAACCTAGATAGTCCAAGTTCCCGCTAGTTAACCTTGATCGTCCAAGTGCCCGCTAGTTAAACTACATAGTCCAAGTGCCCGAAAGGGAACCTACATAGTCCAAGTGCCCGCTGAGGAACCTACATAGTCCAAGTGCCCGATAGGGAACCTACATATTCCAAGTGCCTGTTAGGGAACTTAGATAGTCCAAGTGCCCGTAGGGAACATATATAGTCCAAATGCCCGCTAGGGAACCTACATAGTCAAAGTGCCCAATAGGGAACCTGCATTGTCCAAGTGCCCGCTAGTTAACCTACATAGTCCAGAACCCGCTAGTTTACCTAGATAGTCCAAGTTCCCGCTAGATAACCTATATAGTCCAAGGGCCCGCTAGTTAACCTAGATATTCCAAGTGCCCGCTAGTTAACCTAGATCGTCCAAGAGTCCGCTAGTTAACCTACATAGTCCAAGCTCCCGTTAGGTAACCTAGATAGTCCAAGTGCCCGCAAGGTAACCTACATAATCCAAGTGCCCGCTAGGTAACCTAGATATTCCAAGTTCCTGTTAGCTAACCTAGATAGTCCAAGTGCCTGCTAGGTAACCTACATAGTCCAAGTGCCCATTCGTTAACCTAGATAGTCCAAGTGCCTGCTAGGTAACCTAGACTGTCCAAGTGCCCTCTAGGTTACCTACATAGTCCAGAACCCGCTAGTTTACCTAGATAGTCCAAGTGCCCGCTAGTTAACCTACATAGTCCAAGGGCCCACTAGTTAACCTAGATCGTCCAAGAGTCCGCTAGTTAACCTACATAGTCCAAGTTCCCGTTAGGTAACCTACATAGTCCAAGTGCCTGCTAGGTAACCTACATAGTCAAAGAGCCCATTCGTTAACCTAGATAGTCCAAGTGCCCGCTGGGTAACCTAGACAGTCCAAGTGCCCTCTAGGTTATCTACATAGTCCAAGTGCACGTTCGTTAACCTAGATAGTACAAGTGCCCGCAAGGTAACCTACATTGTCCAAGGGCCTGCTAGGTAACCGACATATTCCAAGTGCCCGCTAGGTAACCTAGATAGTCCAAGTGCCCGTTAGGTAACCTAGATAGTCCAAGTGCCCGCTAGGTAACCTACATAGTCCAAGTTCCCGCTAGGTAACCTAGATAGTGCAAGAGCCCGTTACCTAACCTAGATATTTCAAGTGCCCGCTAGGCAACCTACATAGTCCAAGTGCCCGTTCGTTAACCTAGAAGTCCAAGTGCCCGCTAGGTAACCTAGATAGTACAACAGCCCGTTAGTTAAACTAGATAGTCCAAGTGCCCACTAGGGAACGTACATAGTCCAAGTACCCGCTAGATAACCTAGATAGTCCAAGTGCCCGCTAGGGTATGTACAGAGTCCAAGTCCCCGCTAGGTAACCTCCATAGTCCAAGGGCCCGCTAGTTAACCTACATAGTCCATGTGCCCATTAGGGAACATACATAGTCCAAGTGCCCGCTAAGGGACGAACATAGTCCAAGTGCCCGCTAGGGAACCTACATAGTCAAAGTGCCCGCTTGGGAACCTGCATCGTCCAAGTGCCCGCTAGTTAACCTAGATCGTCCAAGTGCCCGCTGGGTAACCTAGGCAGTCCAAGTGCCCACTAGGTATCCTGCATAATCCAAGTGCCCGTTAGGTAACCTAGATACTCCAAGTGCCCGCTAGGTAACCTACATAGTCCAAGTACCCTCTAGGTAACCTACATAGTGCAAGTGTCCGCTAGTTAACCTACATAGTCCAAGTGCACGCTAGTTAAACTAGATCGTCTAATTGTCCACTAGTTAACCTACATAGTCCAAGTGCCCGCTAGGTAACCAAATAGTACAACAGCCCGTTAGTTAACCTAGATAGTCCAAGTGCCCAGTAGGGAATGTACATAGTCCAAGTACCCGCTAGGTAACCTAGGTAGTCCAAGTGCCCGCTAGGGTATGTACAGAGTCCAAGTGCCCGCTAGGTAACCTACATAGTCCAAGGGCCCGTTAGTTAACCTACATAGTCCAAGTGCCCTATAGGGAACATACATAGTCCAAGTGCCCGCTAAGGGACGAACATAGTCCAAGTGCCCGCTAGGGAACCTACATAGTCCAAGTGCCCGTTAGGGAACTTAGTTGTCCAAATGCCCGCTTGGGAACCTGCATCGTCCAAGTGCCCGCTAGTTAACCTACATAGACCAAGGGCCCTCGTTAGGGAAGCTAGATAGTCCAAGTGCCCGTTAAGGGACGTACATAGTCCAAGTGCCCGCTAGGGAACCTACATAGTCCAAGATACCGTTAGGGAACTTGGTAGTCCAAGTGCTCCCTAGGGAACCTGCATCGTCCAAGTGCCCGCTAGTTAACCTAGATAGTCCATGTGCCCGCTAGTTAACCTAGATCATCCAAGTGCCCGCTAGTTGACCTAGATAATCCAAGTGCCCGCTAGTTAACCTACATAGTCAAAGGGCCCTCTAGTTAACCTAGATAGTCCAAGTGCCCGATAGGGCACGTACATAGTCCAAGTGCCCGCTAGGTAACCTAGATATTCCAAATGCCCGCTAGGGTATGTACATAGTTCAAGTGCCCGCTAGGTAACCCAGATTGTCCTAGTGTCCGCTAGTTAACCTACATAGTCCAAGTGCCCCCTAGGTAACCTAGATAGTCCAAGATCCCGCTAGTTAACCTACATAGTCCAATGCCTGATAGGGAACCTACATAGTCCAAGTGCCGCTGAGGAACCTACATAGTCCAAGTGCCCGTTAGGGAACCTAGATAGTCCAAGTGCCCGCTGACGAACCTACATATTCAAAGTGCCGGATAGGGAACCTACATATTCCAAGTGCCCATTAGGGAACCTAGATAGTCCAAGTGCCCATAGGGAACCATATATAGTCCAAGTGCCCATAGGGAACTTATATAGTCCAAGTGCCCGCTAGGGAACCTACATTGTCAAAGTGCTCGCTAGGGAACCTGCATTGTACAAGTGCCCGCTAATTAACCAAGATAGTCCAAGTGCCCGCTAGTTAACATTGATCATCCAAGTGCCCGCTAGTTAACCTATATAGTCCAAGTGCCTGATAGGGAACCTACATAGTCCATGTGCCTACTGAGGAACCTACATAGTCCAAGTGCCCGATAGGGAACCTACATATTCCAAGTGCCCTTTAGGGAACCTTGATAGTCCAAGTGCCTGCTAGGGAACTTACATAGTCAAAGTGCCCGCTAGGGAACCTGCATTGTGCAAGTGCCCGCTAGTTAACCTAGATAGTCCAAGTGCCTACTAGTTAACTTACATAGTCCTAGGTCCGCTAGTTAACCTAGATAGTCCAAGTGCCTGCTAGTTAACCTACATAGTCCAAGAACCAGCTAGTTAACCTAGATAGTCCAGGTGCCCGCTAGTTAACCTAGATAGACCAAGTGCCCCCTAGGGAACCTATCTAGTCCAAGTGCCCCATAGGGAACCTACATAGTCCAAGTGCCCGCTAGTTAACGTAGATGATCCAAGTACCCGCTAGGAAACGTACATAGTCCAAGTGCCCCCTAGGTAACGTACAAAGTCCAAGTGCCCGCTAGGTAACGTAGATAGTCCAAGTGCCTACAAGGGAACGTACATAGTCCAAGTGCCCGCTAGGTAACCTAGATAGTCCAAGTGCCCGCTAGTTAACCTACATAGTCCAAGTGCCTGCTAGGTAACCTAGATAGTCCAAGTGCCCACTAGTTAACGTCCATAGTCCAGGTTCCCCCTAGGTAACATAGATAGTCCAAGTGCCCGCTAGGTAACCTACATAGTCCATATGCCCGCTAGTTAACCTACATAGTCCAAGTGCCCGATAGGGAAACTACATAATCCAAGTGCCCGCTAGGGAACCTACAAAGTCCAAGTGCCCGTTAGGTAACCTAGATAGTCCAAATGCCCGCTAGGGAACCCACATAGTCCAAGTGCACGCTAGGGAACTTACATAGTCCAAGGGCCCGCTAGGGAACCTACATAGTCCAAGTGACCGCTGGTTAACCTACATAGTCCAAGTGCCCGCTAGGTAACCTAGATAGTCCAAGTGCCCGCTAGGTAAACTACAAATTCTAAGTGCCCGCTAGGTAATCTATATAGTCCATATGACCGCTAGGGAGCCTACATAGTCCAAATGCCCGCTAGGTAACCTAGATATTCCAAGGGCCCGCTAGGTAACCTACATAGTCCTAGTGCCCCCTAGTTAACCTACATTCTCCAAGTGCCCGATAGGGAACCTAAATAGTCCAAGTGCCCGCAAGGTTACCTACATAGTCCAAATGCCCTCTAGTTAACCTACATAGTCCAAGTGCCCGATAGGGAAACTACATAATCCAAGTGCCCGCTAGGGAACCTACAAAGTCCAAGTGCCCGGTAGGTAACCTAGATAGTCCAAATGCCCGCCAGGAAACCCACATAGTCCAAGTGCCCGATAGGGAACCTACATATTACAAGTGCCTGTTAGGGAACTTAGATAGTCCAAGTGCCCGTAGGGAATATATATAGTCCAAGTGCCCGCTATGGAACCTACAAAGTCAAAGTGCCCGCAAGGGAACCTGCATTGTCCAAATGCCCGCTAGTTAATCTACATAGTCCAGAATCCGCTAGTTTACCTAGATAGTCCAAGTGCCCGCAAGGTAACCTACATAGTCCAAAGGCCCGCTAGGTAACCTACATACTCCAAGTACCCGCTATGTAACCGAGATAGTCGAAGTGCACGTTAGGTAACCTAGATAGTCCAAGTGCCCGCAAGGTAACCTACATAATCCAAGTGCCCTCTAGGTAACCTAGATATTCCAAGTTCCTGTTAGCTAACCAAGATAGTCCAAGTGCCTGCTAGGTAACCTACATAGTCCAAGTGCCCGCTAGGTAACCTAGACTGTCCAAGTGCCCGCTAGGTTACCTATATAGTCCAAGTGCCCGTTAAAAGCATAGATAGTCCAAGTGCCCGCTACCTAACCTACATAGTCCAAGTGCCCGTTCGTTAACCTAGAAGTCCAAGTGCCCGCTAGGTAACCTAGACTGTCCAAGTGCCCGCTAGGTTACCTACATAGTCCAAGTGCCCGTTAATAGCATAGATAGTCCAAGTGCCCGCTAGGTAACCTACATAGTCCAAGTGCCCGCTAGGTAACCTAGACAGTCCAAGTGCCTGCTAGGTAAAGTACATAGTCCAAGTGCCCGTTCGTTAACCTATATAGTCCAAGGGCCCACTAGGTATCCTGCATAGTCCAAGTGCGCAATAGGGAACCTACATAGTCCAAGTGCCCGCTAAGGGACGTACATAGTCTAATTGCCCGCTAAGGAACCTACATAGTCCAAGTGCCCGTTAGGGAACTTAGATAGTCCAAGTGCCCGCTAGGGAACCTGCATCATCCAAGTGCCCGCTAGTTAATCTAGATAGTCCAAGTGCCCGCTAGTTAACTTACATAGTCCAAGGTCCGCTACTTAACCTAGATAGTCGAAGTGCCCGCTAGTTAACCTAGATATTCCAAGTGGCCTCTAGTTGACCTAGATAGTCCAAGTGCCCACTAGGGGACATACATAGTCCAAGTGCCCTCTAGTTAACCTAGATAGTCCAAGTGCCCGCTAGGGGACGTACATAGTCCAAAGGCCCACTAGGTAACCTACATACTCCAAGTACCCGCTGTATAACCGAGATAGTTCAAGTACCCGTTAGGTAACCTAGATAGTCCAAGTGCCTGCTAGGTAACCTACATTGTCCAAGTTCCCCCTAGGTAACCTAGATAGTCCAAGTGCCCGTTACCTAAGCAAGATAGCCCAAGTGCCTGTCCGTTAACCTAGAAGTCCAAGTGCCCGCCAGGTAACCTAGACTGTCCAAGTGCCCGCTAGGTTATCTACATAGTCCAAGTGCCCGTTAATAGCATAGATAGTCCAAGTGCCCGCTACCTAACCTACATAGTCCAAGTGCCCGTTCGTTAACCTAGAAGTCCAAGTGCCCGCTAGGTAACCTAGACTGTCCAAGTGCCCGCTAGGTTACCTACATAGTCCAAGTGCCCGTTAATAGCATAGATAGTCCAAGTGCCCGCTAGGTAACACACATAGTCCAAGGGCCCGCAAGGTAACTTTTAGAGTCCAAGTGCCCGCTAGGTAACCTAGATAGTCCAAGTGCCCGCTAGTTAACCTACATAGTCCAAGTGCTCGCTAGGTAACCAAGACAGTCCAAATTCCCACTAGGTATCCTGCATAGTCCAAGTGCCCGTTAGGTAACCTAGATAGTCCATGTGCCCGCTGGTAACCTAGATAGTCCAAGTGCCCGTACGTTAACCTAGATAGTCCAAGTGCCCGCTAGGTAACCTAGAGAGTCCAAGAACCTGCTAGGTAACCTACATAGTCCAAGTGCCCGTTCGTTAACCTATATAGTCCAAGGGCCCACTAGGTATCCTGCATAGTCCAAGTGCCCGTTAGGTAACCTAGATAGTCCAAGTGCCCGCTAGGTAACCTACATAGTCCAAGTGCCCGCTAGGTAACCTAGATAGTCCAAGTGCCCGTACGTTAACCTAGATTGTCCAAGTGCCCGTTAGTTATCCTAGATAATCCAAGTGCCCACGAGGGGACGTACATAGTCCAAGTGCCTGCTAGGTAACCTAGATAGTCTAAGTGCTCGCTAGTTAACCTATATAGTCCAAGGGCCCGCAAGATAACCTACATAGTCCAAGTGCGCAATAGGGAACCTACATAGTCCAAGGGCCCGCTAAGGGACGTACATAGTCTAAGTGCCCGCTAGGGAACCTACATAGTCCAAGTGCCCGTTAGGGAACCTAGATAGTCCAAGTGCCCGCTAGGGCACCTGCATCATCCAAGTGCCCGCTAGTTAATCTAGATAGTCCAAGTGCCCGCTAGTTAACCTACATAGTCAAAGGTCCGCTACTTAACCTAGATAGTCCAAGTGCCCGCTAGTTAACCTACATAGTCCAAGTGCCCTCTAGTTAACCTAGATATTCCAAGTGGCCTCTAGTTAACCTAGATAGTTCAAGTGCCCGCTAGGGGACACACATAGTCCAAGTGCCCTCTAGTTAACCTAGATAGTCCAAGTGCCCGCTAGGGGACGTACATAGTCCAAGTGCCCGTGTGTTATCCTAGATAGTCCAAGTGCCCACTGGGTAACCTAGACAGTACAAGTTCCCGCTAGGTTACCTACATATTCCAAGAGTCCGCTAGTTAACCTACATTGTCCAAGTTCCCGTTAGGTAACGTAGATAGTCCAAGTGCCCGCAAGGCAACCTACATAATCCACGTGCCCGCTGGGTAACCTAGATATTCCAAGTTCCTGTTACCTAACCTAGATAGTCCAAGTGCCTGCTAGGTAACCTACATAGTCCAAGTGCCCATTCCTTAACCTAGATAGTCCAATTGCCCGCTAGGTAACCTAGACTGTCCAAATGCACTCTAGGTTACCTACATAGTCCAAGTGCACGTTCGTTAACCTAGATCGTCCAAGTGCCCGCAAGGTAACCTACATAGTCCAAGGGCCCGCTAGGTAACCTACATATTAAAAGTGCCCGCTAGCTAACCTAGATAGTCCAAGTGCCCGTTAGGTAACCTAGATAGTCCAAGTGCCCGCTAGGTAACCCAAATAGTCCAAGTGCCCGTTACCTAACCTAGATAGTCCAAGTGCCCGCTAGGCAACCTACATAGTACAAGTGCCCGTTCGTTAACCTAGAAATCCAAGTGCCCGCTCGGTAACCTAGACTGTCCAAGTGCCCGCTAGGTAACCTGAATAGTCCAAGTGCCCGTTAATAACAAAGATCGTCCAAGTGCCCGCTAGGTAACCTTTAGAGTCCAATTGACCACTAGGTAACCTAGATAGTCCAAGTGCCTGTTAGGTAACCTAGATAGTCCAAGTGCCCGTTAGGTAACCTAGATAGTCCAAGGGCCCGCTAGTGGACCTACATAGTCCAAGTGCCCGCTTGGTAACCTAGATAATCCAAGTGCCCGCTAGGGAACCTTCATAGTCCAAGTGCCCGCTAGGTAACCTAGATAGTCCAAGGGCCCGCTAGTTAACCTACATAGTCCAAGGGCTCACTTGTTAACTTTGATAGTCCAAGTGCCTGCTAGTTAACCTAGATTGTCCAAGCGCCCGCTAGTTAACCTACATAGTCCAAGGGCCCACTAGTTAACTTAGATAGTCCAAGTGTCCTCTAGTTAACCTACATAGCCCAAGTGCCCGCTAGTTAACCTATATACCAAGTGCCTGCTACGTAACCTAGATAGTCCAAGGGCATGCTAATTAACCTACATAGTTCAAGTGCCCGCTAGGTAACGTACATAGTCCAAAAGCCCTCTAGTTAACCTACATAGTCCAAGTGTCCGATAGGGAAACTATATAATCCAAGTACCCGCTGGGTAACCTACATAGTCCAAGTGCCCGTTAGGTAACCTAGATAGTCCAAATGCCCGCCAGGATACCCACATAGTCCAAGTGCCCGCTAGGGAACTTACATAGTCCAAGTGCCTTCTAGGGAACCTACATAATCCAAGTGCCCGTTAGTTAACCTACATAATCCAAGTGCCCGCTTGGTAACCTAGATAGTCCAACAGCCCGCTAGGTAACCTACATACTCCAAAAACCCGCTAGGTAACGTAGATAGTTCAAGTGCCAGCTAGGTAACCTAGATAGTCCAAGTGCCCACTAGGTAACCTACAGAGTCTAAGTGCCCGCTAGGTTATCTATATAGTCCAAATGCCCGCTAGGGAATCTACATAGTCCAAGGGCCCGCTAGTTAATGTAGACAGGCCAAGTGCCGCTAGTTAACCTACATAGTCCAAGTACCCGCTAGTTAACCTAGATCGTCCAATTGCCCTCCAAGTAATCTACATAGTCCAAGTGCCCGCTAGTTAACCTACATGGTCCAAGGGCCCTCTAGGTAACCTACAAAGTTTAAGTGCCCTCTAGGTTATCTATATAGTCCAAATGCCCGCTAGGGAACCTACATAGTCCAAGTGCCCGCTAGGTAACCTAGATAATCCAAGTGCCCGCTAGTTAACCTAGATCGTCCAAGTGCCCACTTGATAACCTATATCGTCCACGTGCCTGCTAGTTAACCAACATAGTCAATGGGCCCGCTAGTTAACCTACATAGTGCAAGAGCCCGCTAGTTAACCTAGATCGTGCAAGTGTCCGCTAGTTAACTTACATAGTCCAAGTGCCAGTTAGCTATCCTAGATAGTCCAAGTGCCCGCTAGTTAACCTAGATAGTCCTAGTGCCCGTTAGTTAACCTAGAGTGTCCAAGTGCCCACTAGGGGACGTACTTAGTCCAAGTGCCCACTAGGTAACCTATATAGTCCAAGTTCCCGCTAGGTAACCTAGATAGTCCAAGGGCCCGCTAGTTAACCTACATAGTCCAAGGGCTCACTTGTTAATTTTGATAATCCAAGTGCCCGCTAGTTAACCTAGATCGTCCAAGTGCCAGCTAGTTAACCTAGATTGTCCAAGTGTCCGCTAGTTAACCTGCATAGTTCAAGGGCCCACTAGTTAACCTAGATAGTCCAAGTGTCCTCTAGTTAACCTACATATTCCAAGTGCCCGCTAGTTAACCTATATACCAAGTACCCGCTACGTACCCTAGATAGTCCAAGGGCACGCTAGTTAACCTACATAGTCCAAGTGTCCGCTAGGCAACCTAGATAGTCCAAGTGCCTGCTAAGGAGCTTACATAGTCCAAGTGCACGCTAGTTAACCTAGAGTCCAAGTGCCCGCTAGTTAATCTAGATAGTCCAAGTGCCTGCTAGGTAACCTACATAGTGCAAGTGTCCACTAGTTAACCTACATATTCCAAGTGCCCGCTAGTTAACCTACATAATCTAAGTGCCCGTTAGGTAACCTAGATAGTCCAAGTGCCCGCTAGGTAACCTAGATAGTGCAAGTGCGCGCTAGTTAACCTAGATAGTTCAAGTACCCGCTAGGTAACCTAGATCGTCCAAGGGCCCCCTAGTTAGCCTACATAGTCCATGTGCCCTTTAGGGAACCTAGATAGTCCAAGGGCCCGCTAGTAAACCTACATAGTCCATGGGCCCGCTAGTTAACCTACATAGTCCAAGTGTCCGCTAGTTAACCTACATATTCCACGTGCCCGCTAGTTAACCTACATAATCTAAGTGCCCGTTAGGTAACCTAGATACTCCAAGGGCCCGCTATTTGACCTACATAGTCCAAGTGCCAGCTAGGTAACCTAGATAGTACAAGTGCCCGCTAGGGAACCTAGATAGTCGAAGTGCCTGTTAGCTAACCTAGATAGTCCAAGTGGCTACTAGGTAACCTACATAGTCCACGTGCCCGTTCGTTAACCTAGATAATCCAAGTGACCGCTAGGTAACCTAGACAGTCCAGTGCCCGCTAGGCAACCTACATAGTCCAAGTGCATGCTAGTTAGCCTAGATAGTCCAAGTGCACGCTAGTTACCCTAGATAGTCCAAGTGCCTGCTAGGTAACCTACATAGTCCATGTGCCCGCTAGGGAACCAACATAGTCCAAGTGCCCATTAGGTAACCTAGATAGTCCAAGGGCCTGCTAGGTAACCTAGATAGTCCAATAGCCCGGTAGGTAACCTACATACTCCAAGTACCCTCTAGGTAACGTAGATATTTCAAGTGCCAGCTAGGTAAGCTAGATAGTCCAAGTGCCCGCTAGGTAACCTACAAAGTCTAACTGCCCGCTAGGTAATCTATATAGTCCAAATGACCGCTGGGAGCCTACATAGTCCAAGTGCCCGCTAGGTAACCTAGATAGTCCAAGAGCCCGCTAGGTAACCTACATAGTCCTTGTGCCCCCTAGTTAACCTACATTCTCCAAGTGCCCGATAGGGAACCTACATAGTCCAAGTGCCCGCTAGGTAACCTACATAGTCTAGGTTCCCCCTAGGTAACTTAGATAGTCCAAGGGCCCGCTAGGGAACCTACATAGTCCAAGTGCCCGTTAGGGAACCTACATAGTCCTAGTGCCCGTTAGGTAACCTAGATAGTCCAAATGCCCGCTAGGGAACCCACATAGTCCAAGTGCCCATTAGGTAACCTAGATAGTCTTAATGCGCGCTAGGGAACCCACATAGTCCAAGTGCCCCCTAGGGAACTTACATAGTCCAAGGGCCCGCTAGGGAACCTACATAGTCCAAGTGCCCGATAGTTAACCTATGTAGTCCAAGTGCCCGCTAGGTAACCTAGATAGTCCAACAGCCCGGTAGGTAACCTACATACTCCAAGAACCCGCTAGGTAACGTAGATAGTTCAAGTGCCAGCTAGGTAACCTAGATAGTCCATGTGCCCGCTAGGTAACCTACAAAGCGTAAGTGCCCGCTAGGTTATCTATATAGTCCAAATGCCCGCTAGGGAATCTGCATAATCCAAGGGCCCGCTAGTTAACGTAGATAGTCCAAGTGCCGCTAGTTAATCTACATAGTCCAAGGGCCCGCTAGTTAACCTACATAGTCCAAGTACCCGCTAGTTAACCTAGATCGTCCAAGTGCCCGCTAGGTAACCTACATAGTGCAAGTGGCTACTAGGTAACCTACATAGTCCAAGTGCCCGTTCGTTAACCTAGATAATCCAAGTGCCCGCTAGGTAACCTAGACAGTTCAAGTGCCCGCTAGTTAACCTAGATCGTCCAAGTGCCCGCTAGGCAACCTAAATAGTCCAAGTGCCCGCTAAGGAACCTACATAGTCCAAGTGCACGCTAGTTAACCTAGATAGTCTAAGTGCACGCAAGTTAACCTAGATAGTCCAAGTGCCTGCTAGGTAACCTACATATTGCAAGTGTCCGCTAGTTAATCTACATATTCCAAGTGCCCGCTAGTAAACATAGATAGTCCAAGTGCCCGCTAGGTAACCTAGATAGTTCAAGTACCCGCTAGGTAACCTAGATCGTCCAAGGGCCCCCTAGTTAGCCTACATAGTCCAAGTGCCCGCTAGGTAACCTAGATAGTCCAAGTGCCCGCTTTTTAACCTACATAATCTAAGTGCCCGTTAGCTAACCTAGATAGTCCAAGGGCCCGCTAGTTGACCTACATAGTCCAAGTGCCAGCTATGTATCCTAGATAGTACAAGTGCCCGCTAGGGAACCTAAATAGTCCAAGTGCCTGTTAGCTAACCTAGATAGTCCAAGTGGCGGATAGGTAACCTACAAAGTCTAAGTGCCCGCAAGGTAATCTATATAGTCCAAATGACCGATAGGGAGGCTACATAGCCCAAATGCCTGCTAGGTAACCTAGATAGTCCAAGGGCCCGCTAGGTAACCTACATAGTCCTAGTGCCCCCTAGTTAACTACATTCTCCAAGTGCCCGATAGGGAACCTACATAGTCCAAGTGCCCGCTAGGTAACCTACATAGACCAAATGCCCTCTAGTTAACCTACATAGTCCAAGTGCCCGTTCGTTAACCTAGATAATCCAAGTGCCCGCTAGGTAACCTAGACAGTTCAAGTGCCCGCTAGTTAACATACATAGTCCAAGTGCCCGCTGGGCAACCTAGATAGTCCAAGAGCCCACTGAGGAACCTACATAGTCCAAGTGCACGCTAGTTAATCTAGATATTCCAAGTGCCCGCTAGGGAACGTACATAGTCCAAGTACCCGCTAGTTAACTTACATAGTCCAAATGCTTGCGAGGTAACCTAGATAGTCCAAGTGCCCACTAGTTGACCTACATAGTCCAAGTGCCCGCTCGGTAACCTAGATAGTACAAGTGCCCACTAAGGAACCTAGATAGTCCAAGTGCCTGTTAGCTAACCTAGATAGTCCAAGTGGCTACTAGGTAACCTACATAGGCCAAGTGCCCGTTCGTTAACCTAGATAATCCAAGTGCCCGCTAGGTAACCTAGACAGTTCAAGTGCCCGCTAGTTAACCTACATAGTCCAAGTGCCCGCTCGGCAAACTAGATAGTCAAAGTGCCCGCTAAGGAACCTACATAGTCCAAGTGCACGCTAGTTAACCTAGATAGTCCAAGTGCACTCAAGTTAACCTAGATAGTCCAAGTGCCTGCTAGGTAACCTACATAGTGCAAGTGTCCGCTAGTTAAACTACATATTACAAGTGCCCGCTTCTTAACATAGATAGTCCAAGTGCCCGCTAGGGAACGTACATAGTACAAGTGCCCGCTAGGTAACCTAGATAGTTCAAGTACCCGCTAGGTAACCTAGATCATCCAAGGGCCCCCTAGTTAGCCAACATAGTCCAAGTGCCCACTAGGTAACCTAGATAGTCCAAGTGCCCGCTTGTTAACCTACATAATCTAAGTGCCCGTTAGCTAACCTAGATAGTCCAAGGGCCCGCTAGTTGACTTACATAGTCCAAGTGCCAGCTAGGTATCCTAGATAGTCCAAGTGCCCGCTAGGTAACCTACATAGTACAAATGCCCTCTAGTTAACCTACATACTCCAAGTGCCCGATTGGGAACCTACATAATCCAAGTGCCCGCTAGGGAACATACATAGTCCAAGTGCCTGTTAGGTAACCTAGATAGTCCAAATGCCCGCCAGGATACCCACATAGTCCAAGTGCCCGCTAGAGAACTTACATAGTCCAAGGGCCCGCTAGGGAACCTACATAGTCCAAGTGCCCGTTAGTTAACCTACATAGTCCAAGTGACCACTTGGTAACCTAGATAGTCCAACAGCCCGCTAGGTAACCTACATACTCCAAGAACCCGCTAGGTAACGTACATAGTTCAAGTGCCAGCTAGGTAACCTAGATAGTCCAAGTGCCCGCTAGGTAACCTACAAAGTCTAAGTGCCCGCTAGGTTATCTATATAGTCCAAATGCCCGCTAGGGAATCTGCATAGTCCAAGGGCCCGCTAGTTAAAGTAGATAGTCCAAGTGCCGCTAGTTAATCTACATAGTCCAAGGGCCCAGTAGTTAACCTACATAGTCCAAGTACCCGCTAGTTAACCTAGATCGTCCAAGTGCACACTAGGTAACCTACATAGTCCAAGGGCCCGCTAGTTAACCTACATAGTCCAAGGGCCCGCTAGGTAACCTACAAAGTCTCAGTGCCCGCTAGGTTATCTATATAGTCCAAATGTCCGCTAGGGAACCTACATAGTCCAAGTGTCCGCTAGGTAACCTAGATAATCCAAGTGCCTGCTAGTTAACCTATACCGTCCAAGTGCCCGCTAGTTAACCAACATAGTCCAAGGGCCCGCTAGTTGACCTACATAGTCCAAGTGCCCGCTAGGTAACCTAGATTGTCCAAGGGCACGCTATTTAACCTACATAGTCCAAGTGCCAGCTAGGCAACCTAGATAGTCCAAGTGCCCGCTAAGGAACCTACATAGTCCAAATGCACGCTAGTTAACCTAGATAGTCCAAGTGCACGCTAGTTAATCTAGATAGTCCAAGTGCCCGCTAGGGAACGTACATAGTCCAAGTGCCCGCTAGTTAACCTACATATTCCAAGTGCCCGCTAGTTATCCTACATAGTCCAAGTGCCTGCAAGGTAACCTAGATATTTCAAGTGCCCACTAGTTGACCTACATAGTCCAAGTGCCCGCTAGGTAACCTAGATAGTACAAGTGCCCGCTAGGGAACCTAGATAGTCCAAGTGCCTGTTAGCTAACCTAGATAGTCCAAGTGGCTATTGGTAACCTACATAGTCCAAGTGCCCGTTCGTTAACCTAGATTATCCAAGTGCCCGCTAGGTAACCTAGACAGTTCAAGTGCCCGCTAGTTAACCTACATAGTCCAAGTGCCCGCTAGGCAACCTAGATAGTCCAAGTGCCCGCTAAGGAACCTACATAGTCCAAGTGCACGCTAGTTAACCTAGATAGTCCAAGTGCAAGCACGTTAACCTAGATAGTCCAAGTGCCTGCTAGGTAACCTACATAGTGCAAGTGTCCGCTAGTTAACCTACATATTCAAAGTGCCTGCTAGTTAACATAGATACTCCAAGTGCCCGCTAGGGAACGTACATAGTCCAAGTGCCCGCTAGGTAACCAAGATAGTTCAAGTACCCGCTAGGTAACCTAGATAATCCAAGGGCCCCCTAGTTAGCCAACATAGTCCAAGTGCCCGCTAGGTAACCTAGATAGTCAAAGTGCCCGCTAGGTAACCTAGATATTCCAAGTGCCCGCTTGTTAACCTACATAATCTAAGTGCCCGTTAGCTAACCTAGATAGTCCAAGGGCCCGCTAGTTGCCCTACATAGTACAAGTGCCAGCTAGGTATCCTAGATAGGACAAGTGCCCGCTAGGGAACCTAAATAGTCCAAGTGCCTGTGAGCTAACCTAGATAGTCCAAGTGGCGGCTAGGTAACCTACAAAGTCTAAGTGCCCGCAAGGTAATCTATATAGTCCAAATGACCGATAGGGAGCCTACATAGCCCAAATGCCTGCTAGGTAACCTAGATAGTCCAAGGGCCCGCTAGGTAACCTACATAGTCCTAGTGCCCCCTAGTTAACCTACATACTCCAAGTGCCCGATAGGGAACCTACATAATCCAAGTGCCCGCTAGGGAACATACATAGTCCAAGTGCCCGTTAGGTAACCTAGATAGTCCAAATGCCCGCCAGGATACCCACATAGTCCAAGTGCCCGCTAGGGAACTTACATAGTCCAAGGGCCCGCTAGGGAACCTACATAGTCCAAGTGCCCGTTAGTTAACCTACATAGTCCAAGTGACCACTTGGTAACCTAGATAGTCCAACAGCCCGCTAGGTAACCTACATACTGAAAGAACCCGCTAGGTAACGTAGATAGTTCAAGTGCCAGCTAGGTAACCTAGATAGTCCAAGTGCCCGCTAGGTAACCTACAAAGTCTAAGTGCCCGCTAGGTTATCTATATAGTCCAAATGCCCGCTAGGGAATCTGCATGGTCCAAGGGCCCGCTAGTTAACGTAGATAGTCCAAGTGCCGCTAGTTAATCTACATAGTCCAAGGGCCCGCTAGTTAACCTACATAGTCCAAGTACCCGCTAGTTAACCTAGATCGTCCAAGTGCCCGCTAGGTAACCTACATAGTCTAAGGGCCCGCTAGTTAACCTACATTGTCCAAGGGCCCGCTAGGTAACCTACAAAGTCTAAGTGCCCGCTAGGTTATCTATAAAAGTCCACATGCCCGCTAGGGAACCTACATAGTCCAAGTGCCCGCTAGGTAACCTAGATAATCCAAGTGCCTGCTAGTTAACCTATATCGTCCAAGTGCCCGCTAGTTAACCAACATAGTCCAAGGGCCCGCTAGTTGACCTACATAGTCCAAGTGCCCGCTAGGTAACCTAGATAATCCAATTGCTCGCTAGGGAACCTTCATAGTCCAAGTGCCAGCTAGGTAACCTAGATAGTACAAGTGCCCGCTAGGGAACCTAGATAGTCCAAGTGCCTGTTAGCTAACCTAGATAGTCCAAGTGGCTATTGGTAACCTACATAGTCCAAGTGCCCGTTCGTTAACCTAGATAATCCAAGTGCCTGCTAGTTAACATAGATAGTCCAAGTGCCCGCTAGGGAACGTACATAGTCCAAGTGCCCGCTAGGTAACCTAGATAGTTCAAGTACCCGCTAGGTAACCTAGATAATCCAAGGGCCCCCTAGTTAGCCAACATAGTCCAAGTGCCCGCTAGGTAACCTAGATATTCCAAGTGCCCGCTTGTTAACCTACATAATCTAAGTGCCCGTTAGCTAACCTAGATTGTCCAAGGGCCCGCTAGTTGACCTACATAGTCCAAGTGCCAGCTAGGTATCCTAGATAGTACAAGTGCCCGCTAGGGAACCTAAATAGTCCAAGTGCCTGTGAGCTAACCTAGATAGTCCAAGTGGCGGCTAGGTAACCTACAAAGTCTAAGTGCCCGCAAGGTAATCTATATAGTCCAAATGACCGATAGGGAGCCTACATAGCCCAAATGCCTGCTAGGAAACCTAGATAGTCCAAGGGCCCGCTAGGTAACCTACATGGTCCTAGTGCCCCCTAGTTAACCTACATACTCCAAGTGCCCGATAGGGAACCTACATAATCCAAGTGCCCGCTAGGGAACATACATAGTCCAAGTGCCCGTTAGGTAACCTAGATAGTCCAAATGCCCGCCAGGATACCCACATAGTCCAAGTGCCCGCTAGGGAACTTACATAGTCCAAGGGCCCGCTAGGGAACCTACATAGTCCAAGTGCCCGTTAGTTAACCTACATAGTCCAAGTGACCACTTGGTAACCTAGATAGTCCAACAGCCCGCTAGGTAACCTACATACTGAAAGAACCCGCTAGGTAACGTAGATAGTTCAAGTGCCAGCTAGGTAACCTAGATAGTCCAAGTGCCCGCTAGGTAACCTACAAAGTCTAAGTGCCCGCTAGGTTATCTATATAGTCCAAATGCCCGCTAGGGAATCTGCATGGTCCAAGGGCCCGCTAGTTAACGTAGATAGTCCAAGTGCCGCTAGTTAATCTACATAGTCCAAGGGCCCGCTAGTTAACCTACATAGTCCAAGTACCCGCTAGTTAACCTAGATCGTCCAAGTGCCCGCTAGGTAACCTACATAGTCTAAGGGCCCGCTAGTTAACCTACATTGTCCAAGGGCCCGCTAGGTAACCTACAAAGTCTAAGTGCCCGCTAGGTTATCTATAAAAGTCCACATGCCCGCTAGGGAACCTACATAGTCCAAGTGCCCGCTAGGTAACCTAGATAATCCAAGTGCCTGCTAGTTAACCTATATCGTCCAAGTGCCCGCTAGTTAACCAACATAGTCCAAGGGCCCGCTAGTTGACCTACATAGTCCAAGTGCCCGCTAGGTAACCTAGATAATCCAATTGCTCGCTAGGGAACCTTCATAGTCCAAGTGCCAGCTAGGTAACCTAGATAGTACAAGTGCCCGCTAGGGAACCTAGATAGTCCAAGTGCCTGTTAGCTAACCTAGATAGTCCAAGTGGCTATTGGTAACCTACATAGTCCAAGTGCCCGTTCGTTAACCTAGATAATCCAAGTGCCTGCTAGTTAACATAGATAGTCCAAGTGCCCGCTAGGGAACGTACATAGTCCAAGTGCCCGCTAGGTAACCTAGATAGTTCAAGTACCCGCTAGGTAACCTAGATAATCCAAGGGCCCCCTAGTTAGCCAACATAGTCCAAGTGCCCGCTAGGTAACCTAGATATTCCAAGTGCCCGCTTGTTAACCTACATAATCTAAGTGCCCGTTAGCTAACCTAGATTGTCCAAGGGCCCGCTAGTTGACCTACATAGTCCAAGTGCCAGCTAGGTATCCTAGATAGTACAAGTGCCCGCTAGGGAACCTAAATAGTCCAAGTGCCTGTGAGCTAACCTAGATAGTCCAAGTGGCGGCTAGGTAACCTACAAAGTCTAAGTGCCCGCAAGGTAATCTATATAGTCCAAATGACCGATAGGGAGCCTACATAGCCCAAATGCCTGCTAGGAAACCTAGATAGTCCAAGGGCCCGCTAGGTAACCTACATGGTCCTAGTGCCCCCTAGTTAACCTACATACTCCAAGTGCCCGATAGGGAACCTACATAATCCAAGTGCCCGCTAGGGAACATACATAGTCCAAGTGCCCGTTAGGTAACCTAGATAGTCCAAATGCCCGCCAGGATACCCACATAGTCCAAGTGCCCGCTAGGGAACTTACATAGTCCAAGGGCCCGCTAGGGAACCTACATAGTCCAAGTGCCCGTTAGTTAACCTACATAGTCCAAGTGACCACTTGGTAACCTAGATAGTCCAACAGCCCGCTAGGTAACCTACATACTGAAAGAACCCGCTAGGTAACGTAGATAGTTCAAGTGCCAGCTAGGTAACCTAGATAGTCCAAGTGCCCGCTAGGTAACCTACAAAGTCTAAGTGCCCGCTAGGTTATCTATATAGTCCAAATGCCCGCTAGGGAATCTGCATGGTCCAAGGGCCCGCTAGTTAACGTAGATAGTCCAAGTGCCGCTAGTTAATCTACATAGTCCAAGGGCCCGCTAGTTAACCTACATAGTCCAAGTACCCGCTAGTTAACCTAGATCGTCCAAGTGCCCGCTAGGTAACCTACATAGTCTAAGGGCCCGCTAGTTAACCTACATTGTCCAAGGGCCCGCTAGGTAACCTACAAAGTCTAAGTGCCCGCTAGGTTATCTATAAAATTCCACATGCCCGCTAGGGAACCTACATAGTCCAAGTGCCCGCTAGGTAACCTAGATAATCCAAGTGCCTGCTAGTTAACCTATATCGTCCAAGTGCCCGCTAGTTAACCAACATAGTCCAAGGGCCCGCTAGTTGACCTACATAGTCCAAGTGCCCGCTAGGTAACCTAGATAATCCAATTGCTCGCTAGGGAACCTTCATAGTCCAAGTGCCAGCTAGGTAACCTAGATAGTACAAGTGCCCGCTAGGGAACCTAGATAGTCCAAGTGCCTGTTAGCTAACCTAGATAGTCCAAGTGGCTATTGGTAACCTACATAGTCCAAGTGCCCGTTCGTTAACCTAGATAATCCAAGTGCCTGCTAGTTAACATAGATAGTCCAAGTGCCCGCTAGGGAACGTACATAGTCCAAGTGCCCGCTAGGTAACCTAGATAGTTCAAGTACCCGCTAGGTAACCTAGATAATCCAAGGGCCCCCTAGTTAGCCAACATAGTCCAAGTGCCCGCTAGGTAACCTAGATATTCCAAGTGCCCGCTTGTTAACCTACATAATCTAAGTGCCCGTTAGCTAACCTAGATTGTCCAAGGGCCCGCTAGTTGACCTACATAGTCCAAGTGCCAGCTAGGTATCCTAGATAGTACAAGTGCCCGCTAGGGAACCTAAATAGTCCAAGTGCCTGTGAGCTAACCTAGATAGTCCAAGTGGCGGCTAGGTAACCTACAAAGTCTAAGTGCCCGCAAGGTAATCTATATAGTCCAAATGACCGATAGGGAGCCTACATAGCCCAAATGCCTGCTAGGAAACCTAGATAGTCCAAGGGCCCGCTAGGTAACCTACATGGTCCTAGTGCCCCCTAGTTAACCTACATACTCCAAGTGCCCGATAGGGAACCTACATAATCCAAGTGCCCGCTAGGGAACATACATAGTCCAAGTGCCTGTTAGGTAACCTTGATAGTCCAAATGCCCGCCAGGATACCCACATAGTCCAAGTGCCCGCTAGGGAACTTACATAGTCCAAGGGCCCGCTAGGGAACCTACATAGTCCAAGTGTCCGTTAGTTAACCTACATAGTCCAAGTGACCACTTGGTAACCTAGATAGTCCAACAGCCCGCTAGGTAACCTACATACTGAAAGAACCCGCTAGGTAACGTAGATAGTTCAAGTGCCAGCTAGGTAACCTAGATAGTCCAAGTGCCCGCTAGGTAACCTACAAAGTCTAAGTGCCCGCTAGGTTATCTATATAGTCCAAATGCCCGCTAGGGAATCTGCATAGTCCAAGGGCCCGCTAGTTAACTAGATAGTCCAAGTGCCGCTAGTTAATCTACATAGTCCAAGGGCCCGCTAGTTAACCTACATAGTCCAAGTACCCGCTAGTTAACCTAGATCGTCCAAGTGCCCGCTAGGTAACCTACATAGTCTAAGGGCCCGCTAGTTAACCTACATTGTCCAAGGGCCCGCTAGGTAACCTAAAAAGTCTAAGTGCCCGCTAGGTTATCTATATAGTCCAAATGCCCGCTAGGGAACCTACATAGTCCAAGTGCCCACTAGGTAACCTAGATAATCCAAGTGCCTGCTAGTTAACCTATATCGTCCAAGTACCCGCTAGTTAACCAACATAGTCCAAGGGCCCGCTAGTTGACCTACATAGTCCAAGTGCCCGCTAGGTAACCTAGATAATCCAATTGCTCGCTAGGGAACCTTCATAGTCCAAGTGCCAGCTAGGTAACCTAGATAGTCCTAGTGCCCGTTAGTTAACCTAGATTGTCCAAGTGCCCACTAGGGGACGTACTTAGTCCAAGTGCCCGTTAGCTAACCTAGATAGTCCAAGTGCCCGCTAGTTAACCTACATAGTCCAAGTGCCCGCTATGTAACCTAGATAGTCAAAGTGCCCGTTAGGTAACCTAGATAGTCCAATTGCCCGCTAGGTAACTTACAATGTCCAAGTTCCCGCTAGGTAACCTAGATACTCAAAGTGCCCGTTACCTAACACAGATAGTCCAAGTGCCCGCTAGTTAACCTAGATCGTCAAAGTGCCCGCTAGTTAACCTAGATTGTCCAAGGGCACGCTATTTAACCTACATAGTCCAAGTGCCAGCTAGGCAACCTAGATAGTCCAAGTGCCCGCTAAGGAACCTACATACTCCAAATGCACGCTAGTTAACCTAGATAGTCCAAGTGCCCGCTAGTTAATCTAGATAGTCCAAGTGCCCGCTAGGGAACGTACATAGTCCAAGTGCCCGCTAGTTCACCTACATATTCCAAGTGCCCGCTAGTTATCCTACATAGTCCAAGTGCCTGCAAGGTAACCTAGATAGTACAAGTGCCCGCTAGGGAACCTAGATAGTCCAAGTGCCTGTTAGCTAACCTAGATAGTCCAAGTGGCTATTGGTAACCTACATAGTCCAAGTGCCCGTTCGTTAACCTAGATAATCCAAGTGCCCGCTAGGTAACCTAGACAGTTCAAGTGCCCGCTAGTTAACCTACATAGTCCAAGTGCCCGCTAGGCAACGTAGATAGTCCAAGTGCCCGCTAAGGAACCTACATAGTCCAAGTGCACGCTAGTTAACCTAGATAGTCCAAGTGCAAGCAATTAACCTAGATAGTCCAAGTGCCTGCTAGGTAACCTACATAGTGCAAGTGTCCGCTAGTTAACCTACATATTACAAGTGCCTGCTAGTTAACATAGATAGTCCAAGTGCCCGCTAGGGAACGTACATAGTCCAAGTGCCTGCTAGGTAACCTAGATAGTTCAAGTGCCCGCTAGTTGACCTACATAGTCCAAGTGCCTGCTAGGTAACCTAGATAGTCCAAGTGCCCACTAGTTCACCTACATAGTCCAGGTTCCCCCTAGGTAACCTAGATAGTCCAAGGGCCCACTACGTAACTTACATTGTCCTAGTGGCCCCTAGTTAACCTATATTCTCCAAGTGCCCGATAGGGAACCTACATAGTCCAAGTGCCCGCTAGGTAACCTACATAGTCCAAATGCCCGCTAGTTAACATACATAGTCCAAGTGTCCGCTAGTTAACATTGATCATCCACGTGCCCGCTAGTTAACCTAGATAGTCCAAGGGCCCGCTAGTTAACCTACGTAGTCCAAGTGCCCGCTAGGCAACCTATATAGTCCAAGTGCCCGAAAAGGAACCTACATAGTCCAAGTGCACGCTAGTTAACCTAGATAGTCCAAGTGCAAGAAAGTTAACCTAGATAGTCCAACTGCCTGCTAGGTAACCTACATAGTGCAAGTGTCCGCTAGTTAACCTACATATTCAAAGTGCCTGCTAGTTAACATAGATACTCCAAGTGCCCGCTAGGGAACGTACATAGTCCAAGTGCCCGCTAGGTAACCAAGATAGTTCAAGTACCCGCTAGGTAACCTAGATAATCCAAGGGCCCCCTAGTTAGCCAACATAGTCCAAGTGCCCGCTAGGTAACCTAGATAGTCAAAGTGCCCGCTAGGTAACCTAGATATTCCAAGTGCCCGCTTGTTAACCTACATAATCTAAGTGCCCGTTAGCTAACCTAGATAGTCCAAGGGCCCGCTAGTTGCCCTACATAGTACAAGTGCCAGCTAGGTATCCTAGATAGGACAAGTGCCCGCTAGGGAACCTAAATAGTCCAAGTGCCTGTGAGCTAACCTAGATAGTCCAAGTGGCGGCTAGGTAACCTACAAAGTCTAAGTGCCCGCAAGGTAATCTATATAGTCCAAATGACCGATAGGGAGCCTACATAGCCCAAATGCCTGCTAGGTAACCTAGATAGTCCAAGGGCCCGCTAGGTAACCTACATAGTCCTAGTGCCCCCTAGTTAACCTACATACTCCAAGTGCCCGATAGGGAACCTACATAATCCAAGTGCCCGCTAGGGAACATACATAGTCCAAGTGCCCGTTAGGTAACCTAGATAGTCCAAATGCCCGCCAGGATACCCACATAGTCCAAGTGCCCGCTAGGGAACTTACATAGTCCAAGGGCCCGCTAGGGAACCTACATAGTCCAAGTGCCCGTTAGTTAACCTACATAGTCCAAGTGACCACTTGGTAACCTAGATAGTCCAACAGCCCGCTAGGTAACCTACATACTGAAAGAACCCGCTAGGTAACGTAGATAGTTCAAGTGCCAGCTAGGTAACCTAGATAGTCCAAGTGCCCGCTAGGTAACCTACAAAGTCTAAGTGCCCGCTAGGTTATCTATATAGTCCAAATGCCCGCTAGGGAATCTGCATGGTCCAAGGGCCCGCTAGTTAACGTAGATAGTCCAAGTGCCGCTAGTTAATCTACATAGTCCAAGGGCCCGCTAGTTAACCTACATAGTCCAAGTACCCGCTAGTTAACCTAGATCGTCCAAGTGCCCGCTAGGTAACCTACATAGTCTAAGGGCCCGCAAGTTAACCTACATTGTCCAAGGGCCCGCTAGGTAACCTACAAAGTCTAAGTGCCCGCTAGGTTATCTATAAAAGTCCACATGCCCGCTAGGGAACCTACATAGTCCAAGTGCCCGCTAGGTAACCTAGATAGTTCAAGTACCCGCTAGGTAACCTAGATAATCCAAGGGCCCCCTAGTTAGCCAACATAGTCCAAGTGCCCGCTAGGTAACCTAGATATTCCAAGTGCCCGCTTGTTAACCTACATAATCTAAGTGCCCGTTAGCTAACCTAGATTGTCCAAGGGCCCGCTAGTTGACCTACATAGTCCAAGTGCCAGCTAGGTATCCTAGATAGTACAAGTGCCCGCTAGGGAACCTAAATAGTCCAAGTGCCTGTGAGCTAACCTAGATAGTCCAAGTGGCGGCTAGGTAACCTACAAAGTCTAAGTGCCCGCAAGGTAATCTATATAGTCCAAATGACCGATAGGGAGCCTACATAGCCCAAATGCCTGCTAGGAAACCTAGATAGTCCAAGGGCCCGCTAGGTAACCTACATGGTCCTAGTGCCCCCTAGTTAACCTACATACTCCAAGTGCCCGATAGGGAACCTACATAATCCAAGTGCCCGCTAGGGAACATACATAGTCCAAGTGCCTGTTAGGTAACCTTGATAGTCCAAATGCCCGCCAGGATACCCACATAGTCCAAGTGCCCGCTAGGGAACTTACATAGTCCAAGGGCCCGCTAGGGAACCTACATAGTCCAAGTGTCCGTTAGTTAACCTACATAGTCCAAGTGACCACTTGGTAACCTAGATAGTCCAACAGCCCGCTAGGTAACCTACATACTGAAAGAACCCGCTAGGTAACGTAGATAGTTCAAGTGCCAGCTAGGTAACCTAGATAGTCCAAGTGCCCGCTAGGTAACCTACAAAGTCTAAGTGCCCGCTAGGTTATCTATATAGTCCAAATGCCCGCTAGGGAATCTGCATAGTCCAAGGGCCCGCTAGTTAACTAGATAGTCCAAGTGCCGCTAGTTAATCTACATAGTCCAAGGGCCCGCTAGTTAACCTACATAGTCCAAGTACCCGCTAGTTAACCTAGATCGTCCAAGTGCCCGCTAGGTAACCTACATAGTCTAAGGGCCCGCTAGTTAACCTACATTGTCCAAGGGCCCGCTAGGTAACCTAAAAAGTCTAAGTGCCCGCTAGGTTATCTATATAGTCCAAATGCCCGCTAGGGAACCTACATAGTCCAAGTGCCCACTAGGTAACCTAGATAATCCAAGTGCCTGCTAGTTAACCTATATCGTCCAAGTACCCGCTAGTTAACCAACATAGTCCAAGGGCCCGCTAGTTGACCTACATAGTCCAAGTGCCCGCTAGGTAACCTAGATAATCCAATTGCTCGCTAGGGAACCTTCATAGTCCAAGTGCCAGCTAGGTAACCTAGATAGTCCTAGTGCCCGTTAGTTAACCTAGATTGTCCAAGTGCCCACTAGGGGACGTACTTAGTCCAAGTGCCCGTTAGCTAACCTAGATAGTCCAAGTGCCCGCTAGTTAACCTACATAGTCCAAGTGCCCGCTATGTAACCTAGATAGTCAAAGTGCCCGTTAGGTAACCTAGATAGTCCAATTGCCCGCTAGGTAACTTACAATGTCCAAGTTCCCGCTAGGTAACCTAGATACTCAAAGTGCCCGTTACCTAACCTAGATAGTCCAAGTGCCCGCTAGTTAACCTAGATCTTCAAAGTGCCCGCTAGTTAACCTAGATTGTCCAAGGGCACGCTATTTAACCTACATAGTCCAAGTGCCAGCTAGGCAACCTAGATAGTCCAAGTGCCCGCTAAGGAACCTACATACTCCAAATGCACGCTAGTTAACCTAGATAGTCCAAGTGCCCGCTAGTTAATCTAGATAGTCCAAGTGCCCGCTAGGGAACGTACATAGTCCAAGTGCCCGCTAGTTCACCTACATATTCCAAGTGCCCGCTAGTTATCCTACATAGTCCAAGTGCCTGCAAGGTAACCTAGATAGTACAAGTGCCCGCTAGGGAACCTAGATAGTCCAAGTGCCTGTTAGCTAACCTAGATAGTCCAAGTGGCTATTGGTAACCTACATAGTCCAAGTGCCCGTTCGTTAACCTAGATAATCCAAGTGCCCGCTAGGTAACCTAGACAGTTCAAGTGCCCGCTAGTTAACCTACATAGTCCAAGTGCCCGCTAGGCAACGTAGATAGTCCAAGTGCCCGCTAAGGAACCTACATAGTCCAAGTGCACGCTAGTTAACCTAGATAGTCCAAGTGCAAGCAATTAACCTAGATAGTCCAAGTGCCTGCTAGGTAACCTACATAGTGCAAGTGTCCGCTAGTTAACCTACATATTACAAGTGCCTGCTAGTTAACATAGATAGTCCAAGTGCCCGCTAGGGAACGTACATAGTCCAAGTGCCTGCTAGGTAACCTAGATAGTTCAAGTGCCCGCTAGTTGACCTACATAGTCCAAGTGCCTGCTAGGTAACCTAGATAGTCCAAGTGCCCACTAGTTCACCTACATAGTCCAGGTTCCCCCTAGGTAACCTAGATAGTCCAAGGGCCCACTACGTAACTTACATTGTCCTAGTGGCCCCTAGTTAACCTATATTCTCCAAGTGCCCGATAGGGAACCTACATAGTCCAAGTGCCCGCTAGGTAACCTACATAGTCCAAATGCCCGCTAGTTAACATACATAGTCCAAGTGTCCGCTAGTTAACATTGATCATCCACGTGCCCGCTAGTTAACCTAGATAGTCCAAGGGCCCGCTAGTTAACCTACGTAGTCCAAGGTCCGCTAGTTAACCTAGATATTCCAAGTGCCCGCTAGGTAACCTAAGTAGTCCAAGTGCCCGCTATGTAACCTAGATAGTCAAATTGCTCGTTCGTTAACCTAGATAGTCCAAGTGCCCGCTAGGTAACCTACGTAGTCCAAGGTCCGCTAGTTAACCTAGATAGTCCAAGTGCCCGTTAGGTAACCTAAGTAATCCATGTGCCCGCTATGTAACCTAGATAGTCAAATGCCCATTCGTTAACCTAGATAGTCCAAGTGCCCGCTAGTTAACCTAGACTTTCCAAGTGCCCGCTAGGTTACCTGCATAGTCCAAGTGCCCGTTCGTTAACCTAGATAGTCCAAATGCCCGCTAGGAAACCTACATAGTCCAAGGGCCCCTAGGTAACCTAGATAGTCCAAGGGCCCGCTTGTTAACCTACATAGTCCAAGGTCCGGTACTTAACCTAGATAGTCCAAGTGCCCGCTAGTTAACCTAGATATTCCAAGTGCCCTCTAGTTAACCTAGATAGTCCAAGTGCCCGCTAGGGGTCGTACATAGTCCAAGTGCCCGTTTGTTATCCTAGATAGTCCAAGTGCCCACTAGGTAACCTAGACAGTCCAAGTTCCCGCTAGGTTACCTACATAGTCCAAGTGACCGCTGGTTAACCATATAGTTCAAGTGCCAGCTAGTTAACCTACATAGTCCAAGTGCCCGCTAGTTAACCTACATAGCCCAGGGCCTGCTAGTGAACCTACATAGTCCATGTGCCCGCTAGTTAACCTACATAGCCCAGGGACTGCTAGTTAACCTAGATAGTCCAAGTGCCCGCTAGTTAACCTATATAGTTCAAGTGCACGCTGAGGAACCTACATAGTCCAGGTGCCCGATAGGGAACCTACATATTCCAAGTGCCCGTTAGGGAACCTAGATAGTCCTAGTGCCCGTAGGGAACCTATATAGTCCAAGTGCCCGCTAGGGAACCTACATAGTCAAAGTGCCCGTTAGGAAACCTGCATTGTACAAGTGCCCGCTAGTTAACCTAGATCATCCAAGTGCCCGCTAGTTAACCTAGATAGTCCAAGTTCCCGCTAGTTAACCTTGATCGTCCAAGTGCCCGCTAGTTAACCTACATAGTCCAAGTGCCCGATAGGGAACCTACATAATCCATGTGCCCGCTGAGGAACCTACATAGTCCAAGTGCCTGATAGGGAACCTAGATAGTTCAAGTGCCCGCTAGGGAACCTGCATCATCCAAGTGCCCGGTAGTTAATCTAGATAGTCCAAGTGCCCTTAGTTAACCTAGATAGTCCAAGTGCCCGCTAGTTAACATACATAGTCCAAGGGCCCGCTTGTTAACCTACATAGTCCAAGGTCCGCTACTTAACCTAGACAGTCCACGTGCCCGCTAGGTAACCTAGATTGACAAAGGGCCCTCTAGTTAACCTAGATAGTCCAAGTGCCCGCTAGGGAACGTACATAGTCCAACAGCCCGCTAGGTAACCTAGATAGTCTAAGTGCCGGCTAGTTAACCTACATAGTCCAAAGGCACTCTAGTTAACCTACATAGTCTAAGTGCCCGCTAAGGGACGTACATAGTCCAAGTGCCCGTTAGGGAACCTAGATAGTCCAAGTGCCCGCTAGGGAACCTGCATCATCCAAGTGCCCGGTAGTTAATCTAGATTGTCCAAGTGCCCGCTAGTTAACCTAGATAGTCCAAGTGCCCGGTAGTTAACCTAGATAGTCCAAGTACCCGCTAGGTAACGTAGATATTTCAAGTGCCCAATAGGTAACCAAGATAGTCCAAGTGCCCGCTAGGTAACCTACAAAGTCCAAGTACCCACTAGGTAATCTATATAGTCCAAATGCCCGCTGAGGAACCTACATAGTCCAAGTACCCTCTAATTAACCTACATTGTCCAAGTGCCCGTTAGCTAACCTAGATAGTCTAAGGAACGACTAGTTAACCTACATAGTTCAAGTGCCCGGTAGCGAACCTAGATAATCCAAGTTCCCGGTAGTTAACCTATATCGTCCAAGGGCCCGCTAGTTAACCTAGATAGTCCAATTGTCCGGTAGTTAACCTAGATCGTCCAAGTGCCCGCTAGTTAACCTACATAGTCCAAGTGCCCGCTAGCTAACCTACATAGTCCAAGAACCCGCTAGTTAACCTAGATAGTCCAAGGGCCCGCTAGTTAACCTACATAGTCCAAGAACCTGCTAGTTAACCTAGATAGTCCAAGTGCCCACTAGTTAACCTACATAGTCCAAGGGCCCGCTAGTTAACTTACATAGTCCAAGAAACCGCTAGTTAACCTAGATAGTCCAAGGGCCCGCTAGTTAACCTACATAGTCCAAGAACCCGCTAGTTAACCTAGATAGTCAAAGTGCCCGCTAGTTAACCTACAGAGTCCAAGGGCCCGCTAGGTAACCTAGATATTCAAAGTTCCTATTAGCTAACCTACATAGTCCAAGTTCCCGCTAGGTTACCTACATTGTCCAAGTGCCCGCTAGGTAACCTAGATAGACCAAGTGCCCGGTAGGTAACCTAGATAGTCCAAGTGCCCGTTAGGTAACCTACATAGTCCAAGGGCCCTCTAGGTAACCTATATAGTCAAAGTGCCCATTAGGTAACCTAGATAGTCCAAGTGCCCATTAGGTAACCTAGATAGTCCAAGTGCCCGCTAGGTAACCTACATAGTTCAAGTGCCCGCTAGGTAACCTAGATAGTCCAAATGCCCGTTAGCTAACATACATAGTCCAGGAGCCCAATAGGTAACCTACATAGTCCAAGTGCCCGTTCGTTAACCTAGATAGTCCAATGCCCGCTAGGTAACCTACATAGTCCAAGTGCCCGCTAGGTAAGTTACAAGTCTAAGGGACCGCTAGTTGACCTACATAGTCCAAGGGCTCGCTAGTTGACCTACATAGTCCAAGGGCTCGCTAGTTAACCTTGATAGTCCAAGTGCCGGCTAGTTAACCTAGATTGTCCAAGTGCCCTCTAGTTAACCTAGATCATCCATGTGCCCGCTAGTTAACCTTGATCGTCCAATTCCCCGCTAGTTAACCTACATAGTCCAAGGGCACGCAAGGTAACCTAGATAATCCAATTTCCTGTTAGCTAACCTAGATAGTCCAAGTGCCCGCTAGGTAACCTAGACTGTCCACTGCCCGCTAGGTTACCTACATAGTCCAAGTGCCCGCTAGGTAACCTGGATAGTCCTAGTGCACGTTAGTTATCCTAGATAGTCCAAGTGCCCACTAGGGGACGTACACAGTCCAAGTGCCCCCTAGGTAACCTAGATAGTCCAAGTGCCCGCTAGGGTATGTACATAGTCCAAGTGCCTGCTAGGTAACCTAGATAGTCTAAGTACCCGCTAGTTAACCTACATAGTCCAAGTGCCCGTTCATTAACCTAGATCGTCCAAGTGTCCGCCAGTTAACCTACATAGTCCAAGTTCCTGTTAGGTAACATAGATAGTCCAAGTGCCCGCTAGGTAACCTATATATCCAAGTGCCCGATAGGGAACCTACATAATCCATGTGCCCGCTGAGGAACCTACATAGTCCAAGTGCCTGATAGGGAACCTAGATAGTTCAAGTGCCCGCTAGGGAACCTGCATCATCCAAGTGCCCGGTAGTTAATCTAGATAGTCCAAGTGCCCTTAGTTAACCTAGATAGTCCAAGTGCCCGCTAGTTAACATACATAGTCCAAGGGCCCGCTTGTTAACCTACATAGTCCAAGGTCCGCTACTTAACCTAGACAGTCCACGTGCCCGCTAGGTAACCTAGATTGACCAAGGGCCCTCTAGTTAACCTAGATAGTCCAAGTGCCCGCTAGGGAACGTACATAGTCCAACAGCCCGCTAGGTAACCTAGATAGTCTAAGTGCCGGCTAGTTAACCTACATAGTCCAAAGGCACTCTAGTTAACCTACATAGTCTAAGTGCCCGCTAAGGGACGTACATAGTCCAAGTGCCCGTTAGGGAACCTAGATAGTCCAAGTGCCCGCTAGGGAACCTGCATCATCCAAGTGCCCGGTAGTTAATCTAGATTGTCCAAGTGCCCGCTAGTTAACCTAGATAGTCCAAGTGCCCGGTAGTTAACCTAGATAGTCCAAGTACCCGCTAGGTAACGTAGATATTTCAAGTGCCCAATAGGTAACCAAGATAGTCCAAGTGCCCGCTAGGTAACCTACAAAGTCCAAGTGCCCGCTAGGTAATCTATATAGTCCAAATGCCCGCTGAGGAACCTACATAGTCCAAGTACCCTCTAATTAACCTACATTGTCCAAGTGCCCGTTAGCTAACCTAGATAGTCTAAGGAACGACTAGTTAACCTACATAGTTCAAGTGCCCGGTAGCGAACCTAGATAATCCAAGTTCCCGGTAGTTAACCTATATCGTCCAAGGGCCCGCTAGTTAACCTAGATAGTCCAATTGTCCGGTAGTTAACCTAGATCGTCCAAGTGCCCGCTAGTTAACCTACATAGTCCAAGTGCCCGCTAGCTAACCTACATAGTCCAAGAACCCGCTAGTTAACCTAGATAGTCCAAGGGCCCGCTAGTTAACCTACATAGTCCAAGAACCTGCTAGTTAACCTAGATAGTCCAAGTGCCCACTAGTTAACCTACATAGTCCAAGGGCCCGCTAGTTAACTTACATAGTCCAAGAAACCGCTAGTTAACCTAGATAGTCCAAGGGCCCGCTAGTTAACCTACATAGTCCAAGAACCCGCTAGTTAACCTAGATAGTCAAAGTGCCCGCTAGTTAACCTACAGAGTCCAAGGGCCCGCTAGGTAACCTAGATATTCAAAGTTCCTATTAGCTAACCTACATAGTCCAAGTTCCCGCTAGGTTACCTACATTGTCCAAGTGCCCGCTAGGTAACCTAGATAGACCAAGTGCCCGGTAGGTAACCTAGATAGTCCAAGTGCCCGTTAGGTAACCTACATAGTCCAAGGGCCCTCTAGGTAACCTATATAGTCAAAGTTCCCTCTAGGTAACCTAGATAGTCCAAGTGCCCATTAGGTAACCTAGATAGTCCAAGTGCCCGCTAGGTAACCTACATAGTTCAAGTGCCCGCTAGGTAACCTAGATAGTCCAAATGCCCGTTAGCTAACATACATAGTCCAGGAGCCCAATAGGTAACCTACATAGTCCAAGTGCCCGTTCGTTAACCTAGATAGTCCAATGCCCGCTAGGTAACCTACATAGTCCAAGTGCCCGCTAGGTAAGTTACAAGTCTAAGGGACCGCTAGTTGACCTACATAGTCCAAGGGCTCGCTAGTTGACCTACATAGTCCAAGGGCTCGCTAGTTAACCTTGATAGTCCAAGTGCCGGCTAGTTAACCTAGATTGTCCAAGTGCCCTCTAGTTAACCTAGATCATCCATGTGCTCGCTAGTTAACCTTGATCGTCCAATTCCCCGCTAGTTAACCTACATAGTCCAAGGGCACGCAAGGTAACCTAGATAATCCAATTTCCTGTTAGCTAACCTAGATAGTCCAAGTGCCCGCTAGGTAACCTAGACTGTCCACTGCCCGCTAGGTTACCTACATAGTCCAAGTGCCCGCTAGGTAACCTGGATAGTCCTAGTGCACGTTAGTTATCCTAGATAGTCCAAGTGCCCACTAGGGGACGTACACAGTCCAAGTGCCCCCTAGGTAACCTAGATAGTCCAAGTGCCCGCTAGGGTATGTACATAGTCCAAGTGCCTGCTAGGTAACCTAGATAGTCTAAGTACCCGCTAGTTAACCTACATAGTCCAAGTGCCCGTTCATTAACCTAGATCGTCCAAGTGTCCGCCAGTTAACCTACATAGTCCAAGTTCCTGTTAGGTAACATAGATAGTCCAAGTGCCCGCTAGGTAACCTATATATCCAAGTGCCCGATAGGGAACCTACATAATCCATGTGCCCGCTGAGGAACCTACATAGTCCAAGTGCCTGATAGGGAACCTAGATAGTTCAAGTGCCCGCTAGGGAACCTGCATCATCCAAGTGCCCGGTAGTTAATCTAGATAGTCCAAGTGCCCTTAGTTAACCTAGATAGTCCAAGTGCCCGCTAGTTAACATACATAGTCCAAGGGCCCGCTTGTTAACCTACATAGTCCAAGGTCCGCTACTTAACCTAGACAGTCCACGTGCCCGCTAGGTAACCTAGATTGACAAAGGGCCCTCTAGTTAACCTAGATAGTCCAAGTGCCCGCTAGGGAACGTACATAGTCCAACAGCCCGCTAGGTAACCTAGATAGTCTAAGTGCCGGCTAGTTAACCTACATAGTCCAAAGGCACTCTAGTTAACCTACATAGTCTAAGTGCCCGCTAAGGGACGTACATAGTCCAAGTGCCCGTTAGGGAACCTAGATAGTCCAAGTGCCCGCTAGGGAACCTGCATCATCCAAGTGCCCGGTAGTTAATCTAGATTGTCCAAGTGCCCGCTAGTTAACCTAGATAGTCCAAGTGCCCGGTAGTTAACCTAGATAGTCCAAGTACCCGCTAGGTAACGTAGATATTTCAAGTGCCCAATAGGTAACCAAGATAGTCCAAGTGCCCGCTAGGTAACCTACAAAGTCCAAGTACCCACTAGGTAATCTATATAGTCCAAATGCCCGCTGAGGAACCTACATAGTCCAAGTACCCTCTAATTAACCTACATTGTCCAAGTGCCCGTTAGCTAACCTAGATAGTCTAAGGAACGACTAGTTAACCTACATAGTTCAAGTGCCCGGTAGCGAACCTAGATAATCCAAGTTCCCGGTAGTTAACCTATATCGTCCAAGGGCCCGCTAGTTAACCTAGATAGTCCAATTGTCCGGTAGTTAACCTAGATCGTCCAAGTGCCCGCTAGTTAACCTACATAGTCCAAGTGCCCGCTAGCTAACCTACATAGTCCAAGAACCCGCTAGTTAACCTAGATAGTCCAAGGGCCCGCTAGTTAACCTACATAGTCCAAGAACCTGCTAGTTAACCTAGATAGTCCAAGTGCCCACTAGTTAACCTACATAGTCCAAGGGCCCGCTAGTTAACTTACATAGTCCAAGAAACCGCTAGTTAACCTAGATAGTCCAAGGGCCCGCTAGTTAACCTACATAGTCCAAGAACCCGCTAGTTAACCTAGATAGTCAAAGTGCCCGCTAGTTAACCTACAGAGTCCAAGGGCCCGCTAGGTAACCTAGATATTCAAAGTTCCTATTAGCTAACCTACATAGTCCAAGTTCCCGCTAGGTTACCTACATTGTCCAAGTGCCCGCTAGGTAACCTAGATAGACCAAGTGCCCGGTAGGTAACCTAGATAGTCCAAGTGCCCGTTAGGTAACCTACATAGTCCAAGGGCCCTCTAGGTAACCTATATAGTCAAAGTGCCCATTAGGTAACCTAGATAGTCCAAGTGCCCATTAGGTAACCTAGATAGTCCAAGTGCCCGCTAGGTAACCTACATAGTTCAAGTGCCCGCTAGGTAACCTAGATAGTCCAAATGCCCGTTAGCTAACATACATAGTCCAGGAGCCCAATAGGTAACCTACATAGTCCAAGTGCCCGTTCGTTAACCTAGATAGTCCAATGCCCGCTAGGTAACCTACATAGTCCAAGTGCCCGCTAGGTAAGTTACAAGTCTAAGGGACCGCTAGTTGACCTACATAGTCCAAGGGCTCGCTAGTTGACCTACATAGTCCAAGGGCTCGCTAGTTAACCTTGATAGTCCAAGTGCCGGCTAGTTAACCTAGATTGTCCAAGTGCCCTCTAGTTAACCTAGATCATCCATGTGCCCGCTAGTTAACCTTGATCGTCCAATTCCCCGCTAGTTAACCTACATAGTCCAAGGGCACGCAAGGTAACCTAGATAATCCAATTTCCTGTTAGCTAACCTAGATAGTCCAAGTGCCCGCTAGGTAACCTAGACTGTCCACTGCCCGCTAGGTTACCTACATAGTCCAAGTGCCCGCTAGGTAACCTGGATAGTCCTAGTGCACGTTAGTTATCCTAGATAGTCCAAGTGCCCACTAGGGGACGTACACAGTCCAAGTGCCCCCTAGGTAACCTAGATAGTCCAAGTGCCCGCTAGGGTATGTACATAGTCCAAGTGCCTGCTAGGTAACCTAGATAGTCTAAGTACCCGCTAGTTAACCTACATAGTCCAAGTGCCCGTTCATTAACCTAGATCGTCCAAGTGTCCGCCAGTTAACCTACATAGTCCAAGTTCCTGTTAGGTAACATAGATAGTCCAAGTGCCCGCTAGGTAACCTATATATCCAAGTGCCCGATAGGGAACCTACATAATCCATGTGCCCGCTGAGGAACCTACATAGTCCAAGTGCCTGATAGGGAACCTAGATAGTTCAAGTGCCCGCTAGGGAACCTGCATCATCCAAGTGCCCGGTAGTTAATCTAGATAGTCCAAGTGCCCTTAGTTAACCTAGATAGTCCAAGTGCCCGCTAGTTAACATACATAGTCCAAGGGCCCGCTTGTTAACCTACATAGTCCAAGGTCCGCTACTTAACCTAGACAGTCCACGTGCCCGCTAGGTAACCTAGATTGACCAAGGGCCCTCTAGTTAACCTAGATAGTCCAAGTGCCCGCTAGGGAACGTACATAGTCCAACAGCCCGCTAGGTAACCTAGATAGTCTAAGTGCCGGCTAGTTAACCTACATAGTCCAAAGGCACTCTAGTTAACCTACATAGTCTAAGTGCCCGCTAAGGGACGTACATAGTCCAAGTGCCCGTTAGGGAACCTAGATAGTCCAAGTGCCCGCTAGGGAACCTGCATCATCCAAGTGCCCGGTAGTTAATCTAGATTGTCCAAGTGCCCGCTAGTTAACCTAGATAGTCCAAGTGCCCGGTAGTTAACCTAGATAGTCCAAGTACCCGCTAGGTAACGTAGATATTTCAAGTGCCCAATAGGTAACCAAGATAGTCCAAGTGCCCGCTAGGTAACCTACAAAGTCCAAGTGCCCGCTAGGTAATCTATATAGTCCAAATGCCCGCTGAGGAACCTACATAGTCCAAGTACCCTCTAATTAACCTACATTGTCCAAGTGCCCGTTAGCTAACCTAGATAGTCTAAGGAACGACTAGTTAACCTACATAGTTCAAGTGCCCGGTAGCGAACCTAGATAATCCAAGTTCCCGGTAGTTAACCTATATCGTCCAAGGGCCCGCTAGTTAACCTAGATAGTCCAATTGTCCGGTAGTTAACCTAGATCGTCCAAGTGCCCGCTAGTTAACCTACATAGTCCAAGTGCCCGCTAGCTAACCTACATAGTCCAAGAACCCGCTAGTTAACCTAGATAGTCCAAGGGCCCGCTAGTTAACCTACATAGTCCAAGAACCTGCTAGTTAACCTAGATAGTCCAAGTGCCCACTAGTTAACCTACATAGTCCAAGGGCCCGCTAGTTAACTTACATAGTCCAAGAAACCGCTAGTTAACCTAGATAGTCCAAGGGCCCGCTAGTTAACCTACATAGTCCAAGAACCCGCTAGTTAACCTAGATAGTCAAAGTGCCCGCTAGTTAACCTACAGAGTCCAAGGGCCCGCTAGGTAACCTAGATATTCAAAGTTCCTATTAGCTAACCTACATAGTCCAAGTTCCCGCTAGGTTACCTACATTGTCCAAGTGCCCGCTAGGTAACCTAGATAGACCAAGTGCCCGGTAGGTAACCTAGATAGTCCAAGTGCCCGTTAGGTAACCTACATAGTCCAAGGGCCCTCTAGGTAACCTATATAGTCAAAGTTCCCTCTAGGTAACCTAGATAGTCCAAGTGCCCATTAGGTAACCTAGATAGTCCAAGTGCCCGCTAGGTAACCTACATAGTTCAAGTGCCCGCTAGGTAACCTAGATAGTCCAAATGCCCGTTAGCTAACATACATAGTCCAGGAGCCCAATAGGTAACCTACATAGTCCAAGTGCCCGTTCGTTAACCTAGATAGTCCAATGCCCGCTAGGTAACCTACATAGTCCAAGTGCCCGCTAGGTAAGTTACAAGTCTAAGGGACCGCTAGTTGACCTACATAGTCCAAGGGCTCGCTAGTTGACCTACATAGTCCAAGGGCTCGCTAGTTAACCTTGATAGTCCAAGTGCCGGCTAGTTAACCTAGATTGTCCAAGTGCCCTCTAGTTAACCTAGATCATCCATGTGCCCGCTAGTTAACCTTGATCGTCCAATTCCCCGCTAGTTAACCTACATAGTCCAAGGGCACGCAAGGTAACCTAGATAATCCAATTTCCTGTTAGCTAACCTAGATAGTCCAAGTGCCCGCTAGGTAACCTAGACTGTCCACTGCCCGCTAGGTTACCTACATAGTCCAAGTGCCCGCTAGGTAACCTGGATAGTCCTAGTGCACGTTAGTTATCCTAGATAGTCCAAGTGCCCACTAGGGGACGTACACAGTCCAAGTGCCCCCTAGGTAACCTAGATAGTCCAAGTGCCCGCTAGGGTATGTACATAGTCCAAGTGCCTGCTAGGTAACCTAGATAGTCTAAGTACCCGCTAGTTAACCTACATAGTCCAAGTGCCCGTTCATTAACCTAGATCGTCCAAGTGTCCGCCAGTTAACCTACATAGTCCAAGTTCCTGTTAGGTAACATAGATAGTCCAAGTGCCCGCTAGGTAACCTATATATCCAAGTGCCCGCTAGGTAACCTAGATATTCCAAGTTCCTGTTCGCTAACTTAGATACTCCAAGTGCCCGCTAGGTAACCTACATAGTCCAAGTGCCCATTCGTTAACCTAGATAGTCCAAGTGCCCGCTAAGGAACCTACATACTCCAAGTGCACGCTAGTTAACCTAGATAGTCCAAGTGCCCGCTAGTTAACCTAGATAGTCCAAGTGCCTGCTAGTAAACCTAAATAATCCATGGGCCCGCTAGTTAACCTACATAGTGCAAGGGCCCGCTAGTTAACCGAGATCGTGCAAGTGTCCGCTAGTTAACCTACATAGTCCAAGTGCCCGCTAGGGAACCTACATAGTCCAAGTGCCCGTTAGGTAACCTAGATAGTCCAAATGCCCGCTAGGGAACGCACATAGTCCAAGTGCCCGTTAGGTAACCTAGATAGTCCAAATGCCTGCTAGGGAACCCACATAGTCCAAGTGCCCGCTGGGGAACTTACATAGTCCAAGGGCCCGCTAGGGAACCTACATAGTCCAAGTGCCCGATAGTTAACCTATGTAGTCCAAGTGCCCGCTAGGTAATCTAGATAGTCCAACAGCCCGGTAGGTAACCTACATACTCCAAGTACCCGCTAGGTAACGTAGATATTTCAAGTGCCAGCTAGGTAACCTAGATAGTCCAAGTGCCCGGTAGGTAACCTACAAAGTCTAAGTGCCCTCAAGGTAATCTATATAGTCCAAATGACCGATAGGGAGCCTACATACTCCAAATGCCTGCTAGGTAACCTAGATAGTCCAAGGGCCCGCTAGGTAACCTACATAGTCCTAGAGCCCCCTAGTTAACCTACATTCTCCAAGTGCCCGATAGGGAACCTACATAGTCCAAGTGCCCGCTAGGTAACCTACATAGTCCAAATGCCCTCTAGTTAACCTACATAGTCCAAGTGCCCGATAGGGAACCTACATAATCCAAGTGCCCGCTAGGGAACATACATAGTCCAAGTGCCTGTTAGGTAACCTAGATAGTCCAAATGCCCGCCAGGAAACCCACATAGTCCAAGTGCCCGCTAGGGAACTTACATAGTCCAAGGGCCCCGCTAGGGAACCTACATAGTCCAAGTGCCCGTAAGTTAACCTAGATAGTCCAAGTGCCCGCTTGGTAACCTAGATAGTCCAACAGCCCGCTAGGTAACCTACATACTCCAAAACCCGCTAGGTAACGTAGATAGTTCAAGTGCCAGCTAGGTAACCTAGATAGTCCAAGTGCCCGCTAGGTAACCTACAAAGTCTAAGTGCCCGCTAGGTTATCTATATAGTCCAAATGCCCGCTAGGGAATCTGCATAGTCCAAGGGCCCGCTAGTTAACGTAGATAGTCCAAGTGCCGCTAGTTAATCTACATAGTCCAAGCGCCCGCTAGTTAACCTACATAGTCCAAGTACCCGCTAGTTAACCTAGATCGTCCAAGTGCACACTAGGTAACCTACATAGTCCAAGGGCCCGCTAGTTAACCTACATAGTCCAAGGGCCCGCTAGGGAACCTACATAGTCCAAGTGCCCGCTGGGTATCCTAGATAATCCAAGTGCTTGCTAGTTAACCTATATCGTCCAAGTGCCCGCTAGTTAACCAACATAGTCCAAGGGCCCGCTAGTTGACCTACATATTCCAAGTGTCCGCTAGGTAACCTAGATAATCCAATTGCTCGCTAGGGAACCTTCATATTCCAAGTGCAAGCTAGGTAACCTAGATAGTCCTAGTGCCCGTTAGTTAACCTAGAGTGTCCAAGTGCCCACTAGGGGACGTACTTAGTCCAAGTGCCCGTTAGCTAACCTAGATAGTCCAATGCCCGCTATTTAACCTACATAGTCCAAGTGCCCTCTATGTAAACTAGATAATCAAAGTGCCCGTTAGGTAACCTAGATAGTCCAAGTTCCCGCTAGGTAACCTAGATATTCAAAGTGCCCGTTACCTAACCTAGATAGTCCAAGTGCCCGCTAAACAACCTACATAGTCCAAGTGCCCGCTAGTTAACCTAGATCGTCCAAGTGCCTGCTAGTTAACCTAGATTGTCCAAAGGCACGCTAGTTAACCTACATAGTCCAAGTGCCAGCTAGGCAACCTAGATAGTCCAAGTGCCCGCTAAGGAACCTACATAGTCCAAGTGCACGCTAGTTAACCTAGATATTCCAAGTGGCCGCTAGTTAACCTATATACCAAGTGCCCGCTTGGTAACCTAGATAGTCCACGTGCCCGCTACTTAACCAGGAGAGTCCTATTGCCCGTTAGTTAACCTAGATAGTCCAAGTGCCCACTAGGGTACGTACATAGTCTAAGTGCCCGCTAGGTAACCTAGATAGTCCAAGTGCCCGCTAGGGTATGTACATAGTCTAAGTGCCCGCTAGGTAATCTAGATAGTCTAAGTGCCCGCTAGTTAACCTACATAGTCCAAGGGCCCGCTAGTTAAGCTACATAGTCCAAGTGCCCGATAGGGAACCAACATAGTCCAATTGCCCGCTAAGGGACTTACATAGTCCAAATTCCCGCTAGGGAACCTACATAGTCCTATTGCCCGTTAGTGAACTTAGATAGTCCAAGTGCCCACTAGGGGTCGTACATAGTCCAAGTGCCCGCTAGGTAACCTAGATAGTCCAAGTGCCCGCTAGGGTATGTACATAGTCCAAGTGCCCGCTAGGTAACCTAGATAGTCGAAGTGCCCGCTAGTTAACCTACATAGTCCAAGGGCCCACTAGTTAACCTACATAGTCCAAGTGCCCGATAGGGAACCAACATAGTCCAAGTGCCCGCTAAGGGACTTACATAGTCCAAGTTCTCGCTAGGGAACCTGCATAGTCCAAGTGCCCGTTAGTTAACCTAGATAGACGAAGTGCCCACTAGGGGACGTACATAGTCCAAGTGCCCGCTAGGTAACCTAGATAGTCCAAGTGTCCGCTAGGGTATGTACATAGTCCAAGTGCCTGCTAGGTAACCTAGATAGTCTAAGTGCGCGCTAGTTAACCTACATAGTCCAAGGGCCCGCTAGTTAACCTACATAGTCCAAGTGCCCGATAGGGAACCAACATAGTCCAAGTGTCCGCTAAGGGACGTACATAGTCCAAGTGCCCGCTAGGGAACCTACATAGTCCAAATGCCCGTTAGTGAACCATGATAGTCCAAGTGCCCGCTAGGGAACCTGCATTGTCCAAGTGCCCGCTAGTTTACCTAGATAGTCCAAGTGCCCGCTAGTTAACCTACATAGTCCAAGTACCCACTAGTTAACCTTGATCGTCCAAGTGCCCGTTAGGTAACCTAGATAGTCCAAGTGCCCGCCAGGTTACCTACATAGTCCAATATTCCGCTTGGTAACCTAGATAGTCCTAGTGCCCGTTACCTAACCTAGATCGTCGAAGGGCCCGCTAGGCAACCTACATAGTCCAAGTGCCCGTTCGTTAACATAGAAGTCCAAGTGCCCGCTAGGTAAGCTACATGGTCGAAGGGCCCGTTAGGTAACCTAGATAGTCCAAGGGCCCGTTGGCTAACCTAGATAGTCCAAGTGCCCGCTAGGTGACCTTGATAGTCCAAATTCCTGTTAGCTAACCTAGATAGTCCAAGTGCCCGCTAGGTAACCTACATAGTCCAAGGGCCAGCTAGGTAACCCAAATAGTCAAAGTGCCCGCTAGGAAACCTACATAGTCCAAGTTCCCACTAGGTAACCTAGATAGTCAAAGTGCCCGTTACTTAACCTAGATCGTCCAAGTGCCCGCTAGGTAACCAACATTGTCCAAGTGCCCGATACGGAACCCTCATAGTCCAAGTGCCCGTTAGGTAACCTACAGAGTCCAAATGCCCGCTAGTAACCTACATAGTCCAAGTGCGTGCCTGCTAGGTAACCTACATAATCCATGGGCCCGCTAGTTAACCTACATAGTGCAAGGGCCCGCTAGTTAACCCAGATCGTGCAAGTGTCCGCTAGTTAACCTACATAGTCCAAGTGCCCGCTAGGGAACCTACATAGTCCAAGTGCCCGTTAGGTAACCTAGATAGACCAAATGCCGGCTAGGAACCCACATAGTCCAAGTGCCCGCTAGGGAACTTACATAGTCCAAGGGCCCGCTAGGGAACCTTCATAGTCCAACTGCCCTCTAGGTAACCTATATGATCCAAGTGCCCGCTAGTTAACCTATATCGTCCAAGTGCCCGCTAGTTAACCTAGATCGTCCAAGTGCTCGCTAGTTAACCTACATAGTCAATGGGCCCGCTAGTTAACCTACATAGTGCAAGAGCCCGCTAGTTAACCTAGATCGTGCAAGTGTCCGCTAGTTAACCTACATAGTCCAAGTTCCCACTAGGTAACCTAGATAATCAAAGTGCCCGCTAGGGAACCTTCATAGTCCAAGTGCCAGCTAGGTAACCTAGATAGTACACGTGCCCGCTAGTTAACCTAGATAGTCCTAGTGACTGTTAGTTAACCTAGAGTGTCCAAGTGCCCACTAGGGGACGTACTTAGTCCAAGTGCCGGTTAGCTAACCTAGATAGTCCAAGTGGCCGCTAGTTAACATTGATCATCCAAGTGCCCGCTATTTAACCTAGATAGTCCAAGTGCACGATATTTAACCTAGATAGTCCAAGTGCCCGTTAGGTAACCTAGATAGTCCAAGTGCCCGCTAGGTAACCTACACAGTCCAAGTTCCCGCTAGGTAACCTAGATAGTCCAAGTGCCCGTTACCTAACTTAGATAGTCCAATTGCTAGCTATGCAACATACATAATCCATGTGCCCGTTCGTTAACCTAGAAGTCCAAGTGCCCGCTAAGTAACCTAGACTGTCCAAGTGCACCCTAGGTTACCTATATAGTCCAAATGCCCGTTCGGTAACCTAGATAGTGCAAGTGCCCGGTAGTTAACCTACATAGTCCAAGTGCCCGCTAGGTAACCTAGTTAATCCAAGGGCCCGCTAGTTAACCTACATAGTCCAAGTGCCCGGTAGTTAACTTCCATAGTTCAAGTGTCCGTAGGGAACATACATAGTCCAAGTGCCCGCTAGGGAACATACAGAGTCCAAGTGCCCGCTAGGGAACCTACATAGTCCATGTGCTCGCTAGGGAATCTACATAGTCCATGGGCCCGCTAGTTAATGTAGATAGTCCAAGTGCCGCTAGTTAACCTAGATCGCCCAAGTGTCCACTAGGTAACCTACATAGTACAAGTGCCCATTAGGGAACCTAGATAGTCCAAGTGCCCGCTCTGGAACCTACATAGTCCAAGTGCCTGCTAGGGAACCTACATAGTCCAAGTGCCCGCTCTGGAACATACATAGTCCAAGTGCCCGCTAGAGAATCTACATAGTCCAAGGGCCCGCTAGTTAACGTAGATAGTCCAAGTTCCGCTAGTTAACCTACATAGTCCAAGGGCCCGCTAGTTAACCTAGATAGTCCAAGTGCCCGCTAGTTAACCTACATAGTCCAAGAGCCCGCTAGGTAACCTAGACAGTTCAAGTGACCACTAGGTTACCTACATAGTCCAAGTGCCCGTTCGTTAACCTACATAGTCCATGTGCCCGCTAGGTAACCAATATAGTCCAAATGCCCGCTAGTTAACCTAGATAGTCCAAGTGCTCGCTAGTTAACCTAGATAGACCAAGTGCCCTCTAGGGAACCTAAATAGTCCAAGTACCCCCTAGGAAACGTACATAGTCCAAGTGCCTGCTAGGTAACGTACATAGTTCAAATGCCCGCTAGGTAACGTAGATAGTCCAAGTGCCCGCTAGGGAACGTACATAGTCCAAGTGCCCGCTAGGTAACCTAGATAGTCCAAGTGCCCGCTAGTTGACGTACGTAGTCCAAGTGCCCGCTAGGTAACCTAGATAGTCCAAGTGCCCACTAGTTCACCTACATAGTCCAGGTTCCCCCTAGGTAACCTAGACAGTCCAAGGGCCTGCTAGGTAACCTACATTGTCCTAGTGCCCCCTAGTTAACCTATATTCTCCAAGTGCCCGATAGGGAACCTACATAGTCCAAGTGCCCGCTAGGTAACCTACATAGTCCAAATGCCCGCTAGTTAACATACATAGTCCAAGTGTCCGCTAGTTAACATTGATCATCCACGTGCCCGCTAGTTAACCTAGATAGTCCAAGGGCCCGCTAGTTAACCTACGTAGTCCAAGGTCCGCTAGTTAATCTAGATAGTCCAAGTGCCCGCTAGGTAACCTAAGTAGTCCAAGTGCCCGCTATGTAACCTAGATAGTCAAATTGCTCGTTCGTTAACCTAGATAGTCCAAGTGTCCGCTAGGTAACCTACGTAGTCCAAGGTCCGCTAGTTAACCTAGATAGTCCAAGTGCCCGCTAGGTAACCTAAGTAGTCCAAGTGCCCGCTATGTAACCTAGATATTCAAAGTGCCCGTTCGTTAACCTAGATAGTCCAAGTGCCCGCTAGTTAACCTAGACTTTCCAAGTGCCCGCTAGGTTACCTGCATAGTCCAAGTGCCCGTTCGTTAACCTAGATAGTCCAAATGCCCGCTAGGAAACCTACATAGTCCAAGGGCCCCCTAGGTAACCTAGATAGTCCAAGGGCCCGCTTGTTAACCTACATAGTCCAAGGTCCGCTACTTAACCTAGATAGTCCAAGTGCCCGCTAGTTAACCTAGATATTCCAAGTGCCCTCTAGTTAACCTAGATAGTCCAAGTGCCCGCTAGGGGTCGTACATAGTCCAAGTGCCCGTTTGTTATCCTAGATAGTCCAAGTGCCCACTAGGTAACCTAGACAGTCCAAGTTCCCGCTAGGTTACCTACATAGTCCAAGTGACCGCTGGTTAACCTGATAGTTCAAGTGCCTGCTAGTTAACCTACATAGTCCAAGTGCCCGCTAGTTAACCTACATAGCCCAGGGCCTGCTAGTGAACCTACATAGTCCATGTGCCCCCTAGTTAACCTACATAGCCCAGGGACTGCTAGTTAACCTAGACAGTCCAAGTGCCCGCTAGTTAACCTATATAGTCCAAGTGCACGCTGAGGAACCTACATAGTCCAAGTGCCCGATAGGGAACCTACATATTCCAAGTGCCCGTTAGGGAACCTAGATAGTCCTAGTGCCCGTAGGGAACCTATATAGTCCAAGTGCCCGCTAGGTAACCTACATAGTCAAAGTGCCCGTTAGGGAACCTGCATTGTACAAGTGCCCGCTAGTTAACCTAGATCGTCCAAGTGCCCGCTAGTTAACCTAGATAGTCCAAGTTCCCGCTAGTTAACCTTGATTGTCCAAGTGCCCGCTAGTTAACCTACATAGTCCAAGTGCCCGATAGGGAACCTACATAGTCCAAGTGCCCGCTGAGGAACCTACATAGTCCAAGTGCCTGATAGGGAACCTACATATTCCAAGTGCCTGTTAGGGAACCTAGATAGTTCAAGTGCCCGCTAGGGACCTGCATCATCCAAGTACCCGGTAGTTAATCTAGATAGTCCAAGTGCCCTTAGTTAACCTAGATAGTCCAAGTGCCCGCTAGTTAACATACATAGTCCAAGGGCCCGCTTGTTAACCTACATAGTCCAAGGTCCGCTACTTAACCTAGACAGTCCAAGTGCCCGCTAGGTAACCTAGATAGACCAAGGGACCTCTAGTTAACCTAGATAGTCCAAGTGCCCGCTAGGGAACGTACATAGTCCAACAGCCCGCTAGGTAACCTAGATAGTCTAAGTGCCGGCTAGTTAACCTACATAGTCCAAGGGCACTCTAGTTATCCTACATAGTCCAAGTGCCCGCTAAGGGATGTACATAGTCCAAGTGCCCGCTAAGGAACCTACATAGTCCAAGTGCCCGTTAGGGAACCTAGATAGTCCAAGTGCCCGCTAGGGAACCTGCATCATCCAAGTGCCCGGTAGTTAATCGAGATTGTCCAAGTGCCCGCTAGTTAACCTAGATAGTCCAAGTGCCCGGAAGTTAACCTACATAGTCCAAGTACCCGCTAGGTAACATAGATAGTTCAAGTGCCCAATAGGTAACCAAGATAGTCCAAGTGCCCGCTAGGTAACCTACAAAGTCCAAGTGCCCGCTAGGAAATCTATATAGTCCAAATGCCCGCTGGGGAACCTACATAGTCCAAGTACCCTCTAATTGACCTACATTGTCCAAGTGCCCGTTAGCTAACCCAGATAGTCTAAGGGCCGACTAGTTAACCTACATAGTTCAAGTGCCCGCTAGCCAACCTAGATAATCCAAGTTCCCGGTAGTTAACCTATATCGTCCAAGGGCCCGCTAGTTAACCTAGATAGTCCAAGTGCCCACTAGTTAACCTACATAGTCCAAGTGCCCGCTAGTTAACCTAGATAGTCCAAGTGCCCGCTAGTTAACCTACAGAGTCCAAGGGCCCGTTAGGTAACCTAGATATTCCAAATGCCGGCTAGGAACCCACATAGTCCAAGTGCCCGCTAGGGAACTTACATAGTCCAAGGGCCCGCTAGGGAACCTTCATAGTCCAACTTCCCTCTAGGTAACCTATATGATCCAAGTGCCCGCTAGTTAACCTATATCGTCCAAGTGCCCGCTAGTTAACCTAGATCGTCCAAGTGCTCGCTAGTTAACCTACATAGTCAATGGGCCCGCTAGTTAACCTACATAGTGCAAGAGCCCGCTAGTTAACCTAGATCGTGCAAGTGTCCGCTAGTTAACCTACATAGTCCAAGTTCCCGCTAGGTAACCTAGATAATCAAAGTGCCCGCTAGGGAACCTTCATAGTCCAAGTGCCAGCTAGGTAACCTAGATAGTACACGTGCCCGCTAGTTAACCTAGATAGTCCTAGTGACTGTTAGTTAACCTAGAGTGTCCAAGTGCCCACTAGGGGACGTACTTAGTCCAAGTGCCTGTTAGCTAACCTAGATAGTCCAAGTGGCCGCTAGTTAACATTGATCATCCAAGTGCCCGCTATTTAACCTAGATAGTCCAAGTGCACGATATTTAACCTAGATAGTCCAAGTGCCCGTTAGGTAACCTAGATAGTCCAAGTGCCCGCTAGGTAACCTACACAGTCCAAGTTCCCGCTAGGTAACCTAGATAGTCCAAGTGCCCGTTACCTAACTTAGATAGTCCAATTGCTAGCTATGCAACATACATAATCCATGTGCCCGTTCGTTAACCTAGAAGTCCAAGTGCCCGCTAAGTAACCTAGACTGTCCAAGTGCACCCTAGGTTACCTATATAGTCCAAATGCCCGTTCGGTAACCTAGATAGTGCAAGTGCCCGGTAGTTAACCTACATAGTCCAAGTGCCCGCTAGGTAACCTAGTTAATCCAAGGGCCCGCTAGTTAACCTACATAGTCCAAGTGCCCGGTAGTTAACTTCCATAGTTCAAGTGTCCGTAGGGAACATACATAGTCCAAGTGCCCGCTAGGGAACATACAGAGTCCAAGTGCCCGCTAGGGAACCTACATAGTCCATGTGCTCGCTAGGGAATCTACATAGTCCATGGGCCCGCTAGTTAATGTAGATAGTCCAAGTGCCGCTAGTTAACCTAGATCGTCCAAGTGTCCACTAGGTAACCTACATAGTACAAGTGCCCACTAGGGAACCTAGATAGTCCAAGTGCCCGCTCTGGAACCTACATAGTCCAAGTGCCTGCTAGGGAACCTACATAGTCCAAGTGCCCGCTCTGGAACATACATAATCCAAGTGCCCGCTAGAGAATCTACATAGTCCAAGGGCCCGCTAGTTAACGTAGATAGTCCAAGTGCCGCTAGTTAACCTACATAGCCAAGGGCCCGCTAGTTAACCTAGATAGTCCATGTGCCCACTAGGTTACCTACATAGTCCAAGTGCCCATTCGTTAACCTACATAGTCCAAGTGCCCGCTAGGTAACCAATATAGTCCAAATGCCCGCTAGGGTCCCTAATAGTGCAAATGCCCGCTAGTTAACCGAGATAGTCCAAGTGCTCGCTAGTTAACCTAGATAGACCAAGTGCCCTCTAGGGAACCTAAATAGTCCAAGTACCCCCTAGGAAACGTACATAGTCCAAGTGCCTGCTAGGTAACGTACATAGTCCAAATGCCCGCTAGGTAACGTAGATAGTCCAAGTGCCCGCTAGGGAACGTACATAGTCCAAGTGCCCGCTAGGTAACCTAGATAGTCCACGTGCCCACTAATTCACCTACATAGTCCAGGTTCCCCCTAGGTAACCTAGATAGTCCAAGGGCCTGCTAGGTAACCTACATTGTCCTAGTGCCCCCTAGTTAACCTATATTCTCCAAGAGCCCGATAGGGAACCTACATAGTCCAAGTGCCCGCTAGGTAACCTACATAGTCCAAATGCCCGCTAGTTAACATACATAGTCCAAGTGTCCGCTAGTTAACATTGATCATCACGTGCCCGCTAGTTAACCTAGATAGTCCAAGGGCCCGCTAGTTAACCTACGTAGTCCAAGGTCCGCTAGTTAATCTAGATAGTCCAAGTGCCCGCTAGGTAACCTAAGTAGTCCAAGTGCCCGCTACGTAACCTAGATAGTCAAATTGCTCGTTCGTTAACCTAGATAGTCCAAGTGTCCGCTAGGTAACCTAGACTTTCCAAGTGCCTGCTAGGGAACCTACATAGTCCAAGTGCCCGCTCTGGAACATACATAATCCAAGTGCCCGCTAGAGAATCTACATAGTCCAAGGGCCCGCTAGTTAACGTTGATAGTCCAAGTGCCGCTAGTTAACCTACATAGTCCAAGGGCCCGCTAGTTAACCTAGATAGTCCAAGTGCCCGCTAGTTAACCTACATAGTCCAAGAGCCCGCTAGGTAACCTAGACAGTTCAAGTGACCACTAGGTTACCTACATAGTCCAAGTGCCCGTTCGTTAACCTACATAGTCCATGTGCCCGCTAGGTAACCAATATAGTCCAAATGCCCGCTAGTTAACCTAGATAGTCCAAGTGCTCGCTAGTTAACCTAGATAGACCAAGTGCCCTCTAGGGAACCTAAATAGTCCAAGTACCCCCTAGGAAACGTACATAGTCCAAGTGCCTGCTAGGTAACGTACATAGTTCAAATGCCCGCTAGGTAACGTAGATAGTCCAAGTGCCCGCTAGGGAACGTACATAGTCCAAGTGCCCGCTAGGTAACCTAGATAGTCCAAGTGCCCGCTAGTTGACGTACGTAGTCCAAGTGCCCGCTAGGTAACCTAGATAGTCCAAGTGCCCACTAGTTCACCTACATAGTCCAGGTTCCCCCTAGGTAACCTAGATAGTCCAAGGGCCTGCTAGGTAACCTACATTGTCCTAGTGCCCCCTAGTTAACCTATATTCTCCAAGTGCCCGATAGGGAACCTACATAGTCCAAGTGCCCGCTAGGTAACCTACATAGTCCAAATGCCCGCTAGTTAACATACATAGTCCAAGTGTCCGCTAGTTAACATTGATCATCCACGTGCCCGCTAGTTAACCTAGATAGTCCAAGGGCCCGCTAGTTAACCTACGTAGTCCAAGGTCCGCTAGTTAATCTAGATAGTCCAAGTGCCCGCTAGGTAACCTAAGTAGTCCAAGTGCCCGCTATGTAACCTAGATAGTCAAATTGCTCGTTCGTTAACCTAGATAGTCCAAGTGTCCGCTAGGTAACCTACGTAGTCCAAGGTCCGCTAGTTAACCTAGATAGTCCAAGTGCCCGCTAGGTAACCTAAGTAGTCCAAGTGCCCGCTATGTAACCTAGATATTCAAAGTGCCCGTTCGTTAACCTAGATAGTCCAAGTGCCCGCTAGTTAACCTAGACTTTCCAAGTGCCCGCTAGGTTACCTGCATAGTCCAAGTGCCCGTTCGTTAACCTAGATAGTCCAAATGCCCGCTAGGAAACCTACATAGTCCAAGGGCCCCCTAGGTAACCTAGATAGTCCAAGGGCCCTCTTGTTAACCTACATAGTCCAAGGTCCGCTACTTAACCTAGATAGTCCAAGTGCCCGCTAGTTAACCTAGATATTCCAAGTGCCCTCTAGTTAACCTAGATAGTCCAAGTGCCCGCTAGGGGTCGTACATAGTCCAAGTGCCCGTTTGTTATCCTAGATAGTCCAAGTGCCCACTAGGTAACCTAGACAGTCCAAGTTCCCGCTAGGTTACCTACATAGTCCAAGTGACCGCTGGTTAACCTGATAGTTCAAGTGCCTGCTAGTGAACCTACATAGTCCAAGTGCCCGCTAGTTAACCTACATAGCCCAGGGCCTGCTAGTGAACCTACATAGTCCATGTGCCCGCTAGTTAACCTACATAGCCCAGGGACTGCTAGTTAACCTAGACAGTCCAAGTGCCCGCTAGTTAACCTATATAGTCCAAGTGCACGCTGAGGAACCTACATAGTCCAAGTGCCCGATAGGGAACCTACATATTCCAAGTGCCCGTTAGGGAACCTAGATAGTCCTAGTGCCCGTAGGGAACCTATATAGTCCAAGTGCCCGCTAGGGAACCTACATAGTCAAAGTGCCCGTTAGGGAACCTGCATTGTACAAGTGCCCGCTAGTTAACCTAGATCGTCCAAGTACCCGCTAGTTAACCTAGATAGTCCAAGTTCCCGCTAGTTAACCTTGATTGTCCAAGTGCCCGCTAGTTAACCTACATAGTCCAAGTGCCCGATAGGGAACCTACATAGTCCAAGTGCCCGCTGAGGAACCTACATAGTCCAAGTGGCTGATAGGGAACCTACATATTCCAAGTGCCTGTTAGGGAACCTAGATAGTTCAAGTGCCCGCTAGGGAACTGCATCATCCAAGTACCCGGTAGTTAATCTAGATAGTCCAAGTGCCCTTAGTTAACCTAGATAGTCCAAGTGCCCGCTAGTTAACATACATAGTCCAAGGGCCCGCTTGTTAACCTACATAGTCCAAGGTCCGCTACTTAACCTAGACAGTCCAAGTGCCCGCTAGGTAACCTAGATAGACCAAGGGACCTCTAGTTAACCTAGATAGTCCAAGTGCCCGCTAGGGAACGTACATAGTCCAACAGCCCGCTAGGTAACCTAGATAGTCTAAGTGCCGGCTAGTTAACCTACATAGTCCAAGGGCACTCTAGTTATCCTACATAGTCCAAGTGCCCGCTAAGGGACGTACATAGTCCAAGTGCCCGCTAAGGAACCTACATAGTCCAAGTGCCCGTTAGGGAACCTAGATAGTCCAAGTGCCCGCTAGGGAACCTGCATCATCCAAGTGCCCGGTAGTTAATCGAGATTGTCCAAGTGCCCGCTAGTTAACCTAGATAGTCCAAGTGCCCGGTAGTTAACCTAGATAGTCCAAGTACCCGCTAGGTAACATAGATAGTTCAAGTGCCCAATAGGTAACCAAGATAATCCAAGTGCCCGCTAGGTAACCTACAAAGTCCAAGTGCCCGCTAGGAAATCTATATAGTCCAAATGCCCGCTGGGGAACCTACATAGTCCAAGTACCCTCTAATTGACCTACATTGTCCAAGTGCCCGTTAGCTAACCTAGAGAGTCTAAGGGCCGACTAGTTAACCTACATAGTTCAAGTGCCCGCTAGCCAACCTAGATAATCCAAGTTCCCGGTAGTTAACCTATATCGTCCAAGGGCCCGCTAGTTAACCTAGATAGTCCAAGTGCCCACTAGTTAACCTACATAGTCCAAGTGCCCGCTAGTTAACCTAGATAGTCCAAGTGCCCGCTAGTTAACCTACAGAGTCCAAGGGCCCGTTAGGTAACCTAGATATTCAAAGTTCCTATTAGCTAACCTACATAGTCCAAGTTCCCGCTAGGTTACCTACATAGTCCAAGTGCCCCCTAGGTAACCTAGATAGACCAAGTGCCCGCTAGGTAACCTAGATAGTCCAAGTGCCCGTTAGGTAACCTACATAGTCCAAGGGCCCTCTAGGTAACCTATATAGTCAAAGTTCCCGCTAGGTAACCTAGATAGTCCAAGTGCCCATTAGGTAACCTAGATAGTCCAAGTGCCCGCTAGGTAACCTACATAGTTCAAGTGCCCGCTAGGTAACCTAGATAGTCCAAGTGCCCGTTAGCTAACATACATAGTCCAGGAGCCCAATAGGTAACCTACATAGTCCAAGTGCCCGTTCGTTAACCTAGATAGTCCAAGTGCCCGCTAGGTAACCTACATAGTCCAAGTGCCCGCTAGGTAAGTTACAAGTCTAAGGGCCCGCTAGTTGACCTACATAGTCCAAGGGCTCGCTAGTTAACCTTGATAGTCCAAGTGCCGGCTAGTTAACCTAGATTGTCCAAGTGCCCTCTAGTTAACCTAGATCATCCATGTGCCCGCTAGTTAACGTTGATCGTCCAATTCCCCGCTAGTTAACCTACATAGTCCAAGGGCACGCAAGGTAACCTAGATAATCCAATTTCCTGTTAGCTAACCTAGATAGTCCAAGTGCCCGCTAGGTAACCTAGACTGTCCACTGCCCGCTAGGTTACCTACATAGTCCAAGTGCCCGCTAGGTAACCTGGATAGTCCTAGTGCACGTTAGTTATCCTAGATAGTCCAAGTGCCCACAAGGGGACGTACACAGTCCAAGTGCCCCCTAGGTAATCTAGATAGTCCAAGTGCCCGCTAGGGTATGTACATAGTCCAAGTGCCTGCTAGGTAACCTAGATAGTCTAAGTGCCCGCTAGTTAAACTACATAGTCCAAGTGCCCGTTCATTAACCTAGATCGTCCAAGTGTCCGCCAGTTAACCTACATAGTCAAAGTTCCTGTTAGGTAACATAGATAGTCCAAGTGCCCGCTAGGTAACCTATATATCCAAGTGCCCGCTAGGTAACCTAGATATTCCAAGTTCCTGTTCGCTAACTTAGATACTCCAAGTGCCCGCTAGGTAACCTACATAGTCCAAGTGCCCATTCGATAACCTAGATAGTCCAAGTGCCCGTTAAGGAACCTACATAGTCCAAGTGCACGCTAGTTAACCAAGATAGTCCAAGTGCCCGCTAGTTAACCTAGATAGTCCAAGTGCCTGCTAGTAAACCTACATAATCCATGGGCCCGCTAGTTAACCTACATAGTGCAAGGGCCCGCTAGTTAACCCAGATCGTGCAAGTGTCCGCTAGTTAACCTACATAGTCCAAGTGCCCGCTAGGGAACCTACATAGTCCAAGTGCCCGTTAGTTAACCTAGATAGTCCAAATGCCCGCTAGGGAACCCACATAGTCCAAGTGCCCGTTAGGTAACCTAGATAGTCCAAATGCCCGCTAGGGAACCCACATAGTCCAAGTGCCCGCTGGGGAACTTACATAGTCCAAGGGCCCGATAGTTAACCTATGTAGTCCAAGTGCCCGCTAGGTAACCTAGATAGTCCAACAGCCCGGTAGGTAACCTACATATTCCAAGTACCCGCTAGGTAACGTAGATATTTCAAGTGCCAGCTAGGTAACCTAGATAGTCCAAGTGCCCGGTAGGTAACCTACAAAGTCTAAGTGCCCGCAAGGTAATCTATATAGTCCAAATGACCGATAGGGAGCCTACATAGTCCAAATGCCTGCTAGGTAACCTAGATAGTCCAAGGGCCCGCTAGGTAACCTACATAGTCCTAGAGCCCCCTAGTTAACCTACATTCTCCAAGTGCCCGATAGGGAACCTACATAGTCCAAGTGCCCGCTAGGTAACCTACATAGTCCAAATGCCCTCTAGTTAACCTACATAGTCCAAGTGCCCGATAGGGAACCTAGATAATCCAAGTGCCCGCTAGGGAACCTACATAGTCCAAGTGCCTGTTAGGTAACCTAGATAGTCCAAATGCCCGCCAGGAAACCCACATAGTCCAAGTGCCCGCTAGGGAACTTACATAGTCCAAGGGCCCCGCTAGGGAACCTACATAGTCCAAGTGCCCGTAAGTTAACCTAGATAGTTCAAGTGCCCGCTTGGTAACCTAGATAGTCCAACAGCCCGCTAGGTAACCTACATACTCCAAGAACCCGCTAGGTAATGTAGATAGTTCAAGTGCCAGCTAGGTAACCTAGATAGTCCAAGTGCCCGCTAGGTAACCTACAAAGTCTAAGTGCCCGCTAGGTTATCTATATAGTCCAAATGCCCGCTAGGGAATCTGCATAGTCCAAGGGCCCGCTAGTTAACGTAGATAGTCCAAGTGCCGCTAGTTAATCTACATAGTCCAAGCGCCCGCTAGTTAACCTACATAGTCCAAGTACCCGCTAGTTAACCTAGATCGTCCAAGTGCCCGCTAGGTAACCTACATAGTCCAAGGGCCCGCTAGTTAACCTACATAGTCCAAGGGCCCGCTAGGGAACCTACATAGTCCAAGTGCCCGCTGGGTAACCTAGATAATCCAAGTGCTTACTAGTTAACCTATATCGTCCAAGTGCCCGCTAGTTAACCAACATAGTCCAAGGGCCCGCTAGTTGACCTACATATTCCAAGTGTCCGCTAGGTAACCTAGATAATCCAATTGCTCGCTAGGGAACCTTCATATTCCAAGTGCCAGCTAGGTAACCTAGATAGTCCTAGTGCCCGTTAGTTAACCTAGAGTGTCCAAGTGCCCACTAGGGGACGTACTTAGTCCAAGTGCCCGTTAGCTAACCTAGATAGTCCAAGTGCCCGCTATTTAACCTACATAGTCCAAGTGCCCTCTATGTAAACTAGATAGTCAAAGTGCCCGTTAGGTAACCTAGATAGTCCAAGTTCCCGCTAGGTAACCTAGATAGTCCAAGTGCCCGTTACCTAACCTAGATAGTCCAATTGCCAGCTATGCAACATACATAATCCAAGTGCCCGTTCGTTAACCTAGAAGTCCAAGTGCCCGCTAGGTAACCTAGACTGTCCAAGTGCACCCTAGGTTACCTATATAGTCCAAATGCCCGTTCGGTAACCTAGATAGTGCAAGTGCCAGGTAGTTAACCTACATAGTCCAAGTGCCCGCTAGGTAACCTAGTTAGTCCATGGGCCCGCTAGTTAACCTACATAGTCCAAGAGCCCGGTAGTTAACTTCCATAGTTCAAGTGTCCGTAGGGAACATACATAGTCCAAGTGCCCGCTAGGAAACATACAGAGTCCAAGTGCCCGCTAGGGAACCTACATAGTCCATGTGCTCGCTAGGGAATCTACATAGTCTATGGGCCCGCTAGTTAATGTAGATAGTCCAAGTGCCGCTAGTTAACCTAGATCGTCCAAGTGTCCACTAGTTAACCTACATAGTACACGTGCCCACTAGGGAACCTAGATAGTCCAAGTGCCCGCTCTGGAACCTACATAGTCCAAGTGCCTGCTAGGGAACCTACATAGTCCAAGTGCCCGCTCTGGAACATACATAATCCAAGTGCCCGCTAGAGAATCTACATAGTCCAAGGGCCCGCTAGTTAACGTAGATAGTCCAAGTGCCGCTAGTTAACCTACATAGCCAAGGGCCCGCTAGTTAACCTAGATAGTCCATGTGCCCACTAGGTTACCTACATAGTCCAAGTGCCCATTCGTTAACCTACATAGTCCAAGTGCCCGCTAGGGGACCAATATAGTCCAAATGCCCGCTAGGGTCCCTAATAGTGCAAATGCCCGCTAGTTAACCGAGATAGTCCAAGTGCTCGCTAGTTAACATATATAGACCAAGTGCCCTCTAGGGAACCTAAATAGTCCAAGTACCCCCTAGGAAACGTACATAGTCCAAGTGCCTGCTAGGTAACGTACATAGTTCAAATGCCCGCTAGGTAACGTAGATAGTCCAAGTGCCCGCTAGGGAACGTACATAGTCCAAGTGCCCGCTAGGTAACCTAGATAGTCCAAGTGCACGATATTTAACCTAGATAGTCCAAGTGCCCGCTAGGTAACCTAGATAGTCCAAGTGCCCACTAGTTCACCTACATAGTCCAGGTTCCCCCTAGGTAACCTAGATAGTCCAAGGGCCTGCTAGGTAACCTACATTGTCCTAGTGCCCCCTAGTTAACCTATATTCTCCAAGTGCCCGATAGGGAACCTACATAGTCCAAGTGCCCGCTAGGTAACCTACATAGTCCAAATGCCCGCTAGTTAACATACATAGTCCAAGTGTCCGCTAGTTAACATTGATCATCCACGTGCCCGCTAGTTAACCTAGATAGTCCAAGGGCCCGCTAGTTAACCTACGTAGTCCAAGGTCCGCTAGTTAATCTAGATAGTCCAAGTGCCCGCTAGGTAACCTAAGTAGTCCAAGTGCCCGCTATGTAACCTAGATAGTCAAATTGCTCGTTCGTTAACCTAGATAGTCCAAGTGTCCGCTAGGTAACCTACGTAGTCCAAGGTCCGCTAGTTAACCTAGATAGTCCAAGTGCCCGCTAGGTAACCTAAGTAGTCCAAGTGCCCGCTATGTAACCTAGATATTCAAAGTGCCCGTTCGTTAACCTAGATAGTCCAAGTGCCCGCTAGTTAACCTAGACTTTCCAAGTGCCCGCTAGGTTACCTGCATAGTCCAAGTGCCCGTTCGTTAACCTAGATAGTCCAAATGCCCGCTAGGAAACCTACATAGTCCAAGGGCCCCCTAGGTAACCTAGATAGTCCAAGGGCCCGCTTGTTAACCTACATAGTCCAAGGTCCGCTACTTAACCTAGATAGTCCAAGTGCCCGCTAGTTAACCTAGATATTCCAAGTGCCCTCTAGTTAACCTAGATAGTCCAAGTGCCCGCTAGGGGTCGTACATAGTCCAAGTGCCCGTTTGTTATCCTAGATAGTCCAAGTGCCCACTAGGTAACCTAGACAGTCCAAGTTCCCGCTAGGTTACCTACATAGTCCAAGTGACCGCTGGTTAACCTGATAGTTCAAGTGCCTGCTAGTGAACCTACATAGTCCAAGTGCCCGCTAGTTAACCTACATAGCCCAGGGCCTGCTAGTGAACCTACATAGTCCATGTGCCCGCTAGTTAACCTACATAGCCCAGGGACTGCTAGTTAACCTAGACAGTCCAAGTGCCCGCTAGTTAACCTATATAGTCCAAGTGCACGCTGAGGAACCTACATAGTCCAAGTGCCCGATAGGGAACCTACATATTCCAAGTGCCCGTTAGGGAACCTAGATAGTCCTAGTGCCCGTAGGGAACCTATATAGTCCAAGTGCCCGCTAGGGAACCTACATAGTCAAAGTGCCCTTTAGGGAACCTGCATTGTACAAGTGCCCGCTAGTTAACCTAGATCGTCCAAGTGCCCGCTAGTTAACCTAGATAGTCCAAGTTCCCGCTAGTTAACCTTGATCGTCCAAGTGCCCGCTAGTTAACCTACATAGTCCAAGTGCCCGATAGGGAACCTACATAGTCCAAGTGCCCGCTGAGGAACCTACATAGTCCAAGTGCCTGATAGGGAACCTACATATTCCAAGTGCCTGTTAGGGAACCTAGATAGTTCAAGTGCCCACTAGGGAACCTGCATCATCCAAGTTCCCGGTAGTTAATCTAGATAGTCCAAGTGCCCTTAGTTAACCTAGATAGTCCAAGTGCCCGCTAGTTAACATACATAGTCCAAGTGCCCGCTGAGGAACCTACATAGTCCAAGTGCCCGTTAGGGAACCTAGATAGTCCAAGTGCCCGTAGGGAACCTGTATAGTCCAAGTGCCTGCTAGGGAACATACATAGTCAAAGTGCCCGTTAGGGAACCTGCATTGTACAAGTGCCTGCTAGTTAACCTAGATCGTCCAAGTGCCCGCTAGTTAACCTAGATAGTCCAAGTTCCCGATAGTTAACCTTGATCGTCCAAGTGCCCGCTAGTTAACCTACATAGTCCAAGTGCCCGATATGGAACCTACATAGTCCAAGTGCCCGCTGAGGAACCTACATAGTCCAGGTGCCCGATAGGGAACCTACATATTCCAAGTGCCTGTTAGGGAACCTAGATAGTTCAAGTGCCCGCTAGGGACCTGCATCATCCAAGTGCCCGGTAGTTAATCTAGATAGTCCAAGTGCCCTTAGTTAACCTAGATAGTCCAAGTGCCCGCTAGTTAACATACATAGTCCAAGGGCCCGCTTGTTAACCTACATAGTCCAAGGTCCGCTACTTAACCTAGACAGTCCAAGTGCCCGCTAGGTAACCTAGATAGACCAAGGGACCTCTAGTTAACCTAGATAGTCCAAGTGCCCGCTAGGGAACGTACATAGTCCAACAGCCCGCTAGGTAACCTAGATAGTCTAAGTGCCGGCTAGTTAACCTACATAGTCCAAGGGCACTCTAGTTATCCTACATAGTCCAAGTGCCCGCTATGGAACGTACATAGTCCAAGTGCCCGCTAAGGAACCTACATAGTCCAAGTGCCCGTTAGGGAACCTAGATAGTCCAAGTGCCCGCTAGGGAACCTGCATCATCCAAGTGCCCGGTAGTTAATCGAGATTGTCCAAGTGCCCGCTAGTTAACCTAGATAGTCCAAGTGCCCGGTAGTTAACCTAGTAGTCCAAGTACCCGCTAGGTAACATAGATAGTTCAAGTGCCCAATAGGTAACCAAGATAGTCCAAGTGCCCGCTAGGTAACCTACAAAGTCCAAGTGCCCGCTAGGAAATCTATATAGTCCAAATGCCCGCTGGGGAACCTACATAGTCCAAGTACCCTCTAATTAACCTACATTGTCCAAGTGCCCGTTAGCTAACCTAGATAGTCTAAGGGCCGACTAGTTAACCTACATAGTTCAAGTGCCCGCTAGCCAACCTAGATAATCCAAGTTCCCGGTAGTTAACCTATATCGTCCAAGGGCCCGCTAGTTAACCTAGATAGTCCAAGTGCCCACTAGTTAACCTACATAGTCCAAGTGCCCGCTAGTTAACCTAGATAGTCCAAGTGCCCGCTAGTTAACCTACAGAGTCCAAGGGCCCGTTAGGTAACCTAGATATTCAAAGTTCCTATTAACTAACCTACATAGTCCAAGTTCCCGCTAGGTTACCTACATAGTCCAAGTGCCCGCTAGGTAACCTAGATAGACCAAGTGCCCGCTAGGTAACCTAGATAGTCCAAGTGCCCGTTAGGTAACCTACATAGTCCAAGGGCCCTCTAGGTAACCTATATAGTCAAAGTTCCCGCTAGGTAACCTAGATAGTCCAAGTGCCCATTAGGTAACCTAGATAGTCCAAGTGCCCGCTAGGTAACCTACATAGTTCAAGTGCCCGCTAGGTAACCTAGATAGTCCAAGTGCCCGTTAGCTAACATATATAGTCCAGGAGCCCAATAGGTAACCTACATAGTCCAAGTGCCCGTTCGTTAACCTAGATAGTCCAAGTGCCCGCTAGGTAACCTACATAGTCCAAGTGCCCGCTAGGTAAGTTACAAGTCTACGGGCCCGCTAGTTGACCTACATAGTCCAAGGGCTCGCTAGTTAACCTTGATAGTCCAAGTGCCGGCTAGTTAACCTAGATTGTCCAAGTGCCCTCTAGTTAACCTAGATCATCTATGTGCCCGCTAGTTAACGTTGATCGTCCAATTCCCCGCTAGTTAACCTACATAGTCCAAGGGCACGCAAGGTAACCTAGATAATCCAATTTCCTGTTAGCTAACCTAGATAGTCCAAGTGCCCGCTAGGTAACCTAGACTGTCCACTGCCCGCTAGGTTACCTACATAGTCCAAGTGCCCGCTAGGTAACCTGGATAGTCCTAGTGCACGTTAGTTATCCTAGATAGTCCAAGTGCCCACAAGGGGACGTACACAGTCCAAGTGCCCCCTAGGTAACCTAGATAGTCCAAGTGCCCGCTAGGGTATGTACATAGTCCAAGTGCCTGCTAGGTAACCTAGATAGTCTAAGTGCCCGCTAGTTAAACTACATAGTCCAAGTGCCCGTTCATTAACCTAGATCGTCCAAGTGTCCGCCAGTTAACCTACATAGTCAAAGTTCCTGTTAGGTAACATAGATAGTCCAAGTGCCCGCTAGGTAACCTATATATCCAAGTGCCCGCTAGGTAACCTAGATATTCCAAGTTCCTGTTCGCTAACTTAGATACTCCAAGTGCCCGCTAGGTAACCTACATAGTCCAAGTGCCCATTCGATAACCTAGATAGTCCAAGTGCCCGTTAAGGAACCTACATAGTCCAAGTGCACGCTAGTTAACAAAGATAGTCCAAGTGCCCGCTAGTTAACCTAGATAGTCCAAGTGCCTGCTAGTAAACCTACATAATCCATGGGCCCGCTAGTTAACCTACATAGTGCAAGGGCCCGCTAGTTAACCCAGATCGTGCAAGTGTCCGCTAGTTAACCTACATAGTCCAAGTGCCCGCTAGGGAACCTACATAGTCCAAGTGCCCGTTAGGTAACCTAGATAGTCCAAATGCCCGCTAGGGAACCCACATAGTCCAAGTGCCCGTTAGGTAACCTAGATAGTCCAAATGCCCGCTAGGGAACCCACATAGTCCAAGTGCCCGCTGGGGAACTTACATAGTCCAAGGGCCCGCTAGGGAACCTACATAGTCCAAGTGCCCGATAGTTAACCTATGTAGTCCAAGTGCCCGCTAGGTAACCTAGATAGTCCAACAGCCCGGTAGGTAACCTACATATTCCAAGTACCCGCTAGGTAACGTAGATATTTCAAGTGCCAGCTAGGTAACCTAGATAGTCCAAGTGCCCGGTAGGTAACCTACAAAGTCTAAGTGCCCGCAAGGTAATCTATATAGTCCAAATGACCGATAGGGAGCCTACATAGTCCAAATGCCTGCTAGGTAACCTAGATAGTCCAAGGGCCCGCTAGGTAACCTACATAGTCCTAGAGCCCCCTAGTTAACCTACATTCTCCAAGTGCCCGATAGGGAACCTACATAGTCCAAGTGCCCGCTAGTTAACCTACATAATCCAAATGCCCTCTAGTTAACCTACATAGTCCAAGTGCCCGATAGGGAACCTACATAATCCAAGTGCCCGCTAGGGAACCTACATAGTCCAAGTGCCTGTTAGGTAACCTAGATAGTCCAAATGCCCGCCAGGAAACCCACATAGTCCAAGTGCCCGCTAGGGAACTTACATAGTCCAAGGGCCCCGCTAGGGAACCTACATAGTCCAAGTGCCCGTAAGTTAACCTAGATAGTTCAAGTGCCCGCTTGGTAACCTAGATAGTCCAACAGCCCGCTAGGTAACCTACATACTCCAAGAACCCGCTAGGTAATGTAGATAGTTCAAGTGCCAGCTAGGTAACCTAGATAGTCCAAGTGCCCGCTAGGTAACCTACAAAGTCTAAGTGCCCGCTAGGTTATCTATATAGTCCAAATGCCCGCTAGGGAATCTGCATAGTCCAAGGGCCCGCTAGTTAACGTAGATAGTCCAAGTGCCGCTAGTTAATCTACATAGTCCAAGCGCCCGCTAGTTAACCTACATAGTCCAAGTACCCGCTAGTTAACCTAGATCGTCCAAGTGCCCGCTAGGTAACCTACATAGTCCAAGGGCCCGCTAGTTAACCTACATAGTCCAAGGGCCCGCTAGGGAACCTACATAGTCCAAGTGCCCGCTGGGTAACCTAGATAATCCAAGTGCTTGCTAGTTAACCTATATCGTCCAAGTGCCCGCTAGTTAACCAACATAGTCCAAGGGCCCGCTAGTTGACCTACATATTCCAAGTGTCCGCTAGGTAACCTAGATAATCCAATTGCTCGCTAGGGAACCTTCATATTCCAAGTGCCAGCTAGGTAACCTAGATAGTCCTAGTGCCCGTTAGTTAACCTAGAGTGTCCAAGTGCCCACTAGGGGACGTACTTAGTCCAAGTGCCCGTTAGCTAACCTAGATAGTCCAAGTGCCCGCTATTTAACCTACATAGTCCAAGTGCCCTCTATGTAAACTAGATAGTCAAAGTGCCCGTTAGGTAACCTAGATAGTCCATGTTCCCGCTAGGTAACCTAGATAGTCCAAGTGCCCGTTACCTAACCTAGATAGTCCAATTGCCAGCTATGCAACATACATAATCCAAGTGCCCGTTCGTTAACCTAGAAGTCCAAGTGCCCGCTAGGTAACCTAGACTGTCCAAGTGCACCCTAGGTTACCTATATAGTCCAAATGCCCGTTCGGTAACCTAGATAGTGCAAGTGCCAGGTAGTTAACCTACATAGTCCAAGTGCCCGCTAGGTAACCTAGTTAGTCCATGGGCCCGCTAGTTAACCTACATAGTCCAAGAGCCCGGTAGTTAACTTCCATAGTTCAAGTGTCCGTAGGGAACATACATAGTCCAAGTGCCCGCTAGGGAACATACAGAGTCCAAGTGCCCGCTAGGGAACCTACATAGTCCATGTGCTCGCTAGGGAATCTACATAGTCTATGGGCCCGCTAGTTAATGTAGATAGTCCAAGTGCCGCTAGTTAACCTAGATCGTCCAAGTGTCCACTAGTTAACCTACATAGTACACGTGCCCACTAGGGAACCTAGATAGTCCAAGTGCCCGCTCTGGAACCTACATAGTCCAAGTGCCTGCTAGGGAACCTACATAGTCCAAGTGCCCGCTCTGGAACATACATAATCCAAGTGCCCGCTAGAGAATCTACATAGTCCAAGGGCCCGCTAGTTAACGTAGATAGATAAGTGCCGCTAGTTAACCTACATAGCCAAGGGCCCGCTAGTTAACCTAGATAGTCCATGTGCCCACTAGGTTACCTACATAGTCCAAGTGCCCATTCGTTAACCTACATAGTCCAAGTGCCCGCTAGGTAACCAATATAGTCCAAATGCCCGCTAGGGTCCCTAATAGTGCAAATGCCCGCTAGTTAACCGAGATAGTCCAAGTGCTCGCTAGTTAACCTAGATAGACCAAGTGCCCTCTAGGGAACCTAAATAGTCCAAGTACCCCCTAGGAAACGTACATAGTCCAAGTGCCTGCTAGGTAACGTACATAGTTCAAATGCCCGCTAGGTAACGTAGATAGTCCAAGTGCCCGCTAGGGAACGTACATAGTCCAAGTGCCCGCTAGGTAACCTAGATAGTCCAAGTGCCCGCTAGTTGACGTACGTAGTCCAAGTGCCCGCTAGGTAACCTAGATAGTCCAAGTGCCCACTAGTTCACCTACATAGTCCAGGTTCCCCCTAGGTAACCTAGATAGTCCAAGGGCCTGCTAGGTAACCTACATTGTCCTAGTGCCCCCTAGTTAACCTATATTCTCCAAATGCCCGCTAGGGTCCCTAATAGTGCAAATGCCCGCTAGTTAACCGAGATAGTCCAAGTGCTCGCTAGTTAACCTAGATAGACCAAGTGCCCTCTAGGGAACCTAAATAGTCCAAGTACCCCCTAGGAAACGTACATAGTCCAAGTGCCTGCTAGGTAACGTACATAGTTCAAATGCCCGCTAGGTAACGTAGATAGTCCAAGTGCCCGCTAGGGAACGTACATAGTCCAAGTGCCCGCTAGGTAACCTAGATAGTCCAAGTGCCCGCTAGTTGACGTACGTAGTCCAAGTGCCCGCTAGGTAACCTAGATAGTCCAAGTGCCCACTAGTTCACCTACATAGTCCAGGTTCCCCCTAGGTAACCTAGATAGTCCAAGGGCCTGCTAGGTAACCTACATTGTCCTAGTGCCCCCTAGTTAACCTATATTCTCCAAGTGCCCGATAGGGAACCTACATAGTCCAAGTGCCCGCTAGGTAACCTACATAGTCCAAATGCCCGCTAGTTAACATACATAGTCCAAGTGTCCGCTAGTTAACATTGATCATCCACGTGCCCGCTAGTTAACCTAGATAGTCCAAGGGCCCGCTAGTTAACCTACGTAGTCCAAGGTCCGCTAGTTAATCTAGATAGTCCAAGTGCCCGCTAGGTAAACTAAGTAGTCCAAGTGCCCGCTATGTAACCTAGATAGTCAAATTGCTCGTTCGTTAACCTAGATAGTCCAAGTGTCCGCTAGGTAACCTACGTAGTCCAAGGTCTGCTAGTTAACCTAGATAGTCCAAGTGCCCGCTAGGTAACCTAAGTAGTCCAAGTGCCCGCTATGTAACCTAGATATTCAAAGTGCCCGTTCGTTAACCTAGATAGTCCAAGTGCCCGCTAGTTAACCTAGACTTTCCAAGTGCCCGCTAGGTTACCTGCATAGTCCAAGTGCCCGTTCGTTAACCTAGATAGTCCAAATGCCCGCTAGGAAACCTACATAGTCCAAGGGCCCCCTAGGTAACCTAGATAGTCCAAGGGCCCGCTTGTTAACCTACATAGTCCAAGGTCCGCTACTTAACCTAGATAGTCCAAGTGCCCGCTAGTTAACCTAGATATTCCAAGTGCCCTCTAGTTAACCTAGATAGTCCAAGTGCCTGCTAGGGGTCGTACATAGTCCAAGTGCCCGTTTGTTATCGTAGATAGTCCAAGTGCCCACTAGGTAACCTAGACAGTCCAAGTTCCCGCTAGGTTACCTACATAGTCCAAGTGACCGCTGGTTAACCTGATAGTTCAAGTGCCTGCTAGTGAACCTACATAGTCCATGTGCCCGCTAGTTAACCTACATAGCCCAGGGACTGCTAGTTAACCTAGATAGTCCAAGTGCCCGCTAGTTAACCTATATAGTCCAAGTGCACGCTGAGGAACCTACATAGTCCAAGTGCCCGATAGGGAACCTACATATTCCAAGTGCCCGTTAGGGAACCTAGATAGTCCTAGTGCCCGTAGGGAACCTATATAGTCCAAGTGCCCGCTAGGGAACCTACATAGTCAAAGTGCCCTTTAGGGAACCTGCATTGTACAAGTGCCCGCTAGTTAACCTAGATCGTCCAAGTGCCCGCTAGTTAACCTAGATAGTCCAAGTTCCCGCTAGTTAACCTTGATCGTCCAAGTGCCCGCTAGTTAACCTACATAGTCCAAGTGCCCGATAGGGAACCTACATAGTCCAAGTGCCCGCTGAGGAACCTACATAGTCCAAGTGCCTGATAGGGAACCTACATATTCCAAGTGCCTGTTAGGGAACCTAGATAGTTCAAGTGCCCACTAGGGAACCTGCATCATCCAAGTTCCCGGTAGTTAATCTAGATAGTCCAAGTGCCCTTAGTTAACCTAGATAGTCCAAGTGCCCGCTAGTTAACATACATAGTCCAAGTGCCCGCTGAGGAACCTACATAATCCAAGTGCCCGTTAGGGAACCTAGATAGTCCAAGTGCCCGTAGGGAACCTGTATAGTCCAAGTGCCTGCTAGGGAACCTACATAGTCAAAGTGCCCGTTAGGGAACCTGCATTGTACAAGTGCCTGCTAGTTAACCTAGATCGTCCAAGTGCCCGCTAGTTAACCTAGATAGTCCAAGTTCCCGCTAGTTAACCTTGATCGTCCAAGTGCCCGCTAGTTAACCTACATAGTCCAAGTGCCCGATATGGAACCTACATAGTCCAAGTGCCCGCTGAGGAACTACATAGTCCAGGTGCCCGATAGGGAACCTACATATTCCAAGTGCCTGTTAGGGAACCTAGATAGTTCAAGTGCCCGCTAGGGAACCTGCATCATCCAAGTGCCCGGTAGTTAATCTAGATAGTCCAAGTGCCCTTAGTTAACCTAGATAGCCCAAGTGCCCGCTAGTTAACATACATAGTCCAAGGGCCCGCTTGTTAACCTACATAGTCCAAGGTCCGCTCCTTAACCTAGATAGTCCAAGTGCCCGCTAGTTAACCTAGATAGACCAAGGGCCCTCTGGTTAACCTAGATAGTCCAAGTGCCCACTAGGGAACGTACATAGTCCAACAGCCCGCTAGGTAACCTAGATAGTCTAAGTGCCGGCTAATTAACCTACATAGTCCAAGGGCACTCTAGTTAACCTACATAGTCCAAGTGCCCGCTAAGGGACATACATAGTCCAAGTGCCCGCTAAGGAACCTACATAGTCCAAGTGCCCGTTAGGGAACCTAGATAGTCCAAGTGCCCGCTAGGGAACCTGCATCATCCAAGTGCCCGGTAGTTAATCGAGATTGTCCAAGTGCCCGCTAGTTAACCTAGATAGTCCAAGTGCCCGGTAGTTAACCTAGATAGTCCAAGTACCCGCTAGGTAACATAGATAGTTCAAGTGCCCAATAGGTAACCAAGATAGTCCAAGTGCCCGCTAGGTAACCTACAAAGTCCAAGTGCCCGCTAGGAAATCTATATAGTCCAAATGCCCGCTGGGGAACCTACATAGTCCAAGTACCCTCTAATTAACCTACATTGTCCAAGTGCCCGTTAGCTAACCTAGATAGTCTAAGGGCCGACTAGTTAACCTACATAGTTCAAGTGCCCGCTAGCCAACCTAGATAATCCAAGTTCCCGGTAGTTAACCTATATCGTCCAAGGGCCCACTAGTTAACCTAGATATTCCAATTGCCCGGTAGTTAACCTAGATCATCCAAGTGCCCGCTAGTTAACCAACATAGTCCAAGGGCCCGCTAGTTAACCTACATAGTCCAAGAACCCGCAAGTTAACCAAGATAGTCCAAGTGCCCGCTAGTTAACCTACATAGTCCAAGAACCCGCTAGTTAACCTAGATAGTCCAAGTGCCCACTAGTTAACCTACATAGACCAAGGGCCCGCTAGTTAACCTACAAAGTCCAAACACGCTAGTTAACCTAGATAGTCCAAGGGCCCGCAAGTTAACCTACATAGTCCAAGAACCCGCTAGTTAACCTACATAGTCCAAGTGCCCGCTAGTTAACCTACATAGTCCAAGGGCCCGCTAGGTAACCTAGATATTCAAAGTTCCTAATAGCTAACCCACTTAGTCCAAGTTCCCGCTAGGTTACCTACATAGTCCAAGAGCCCCCTAGGTAACCTAGATAGACCAAGTGCCCGCTAGGTAACCTACATAGTCCAAGGGCCCTCTAGGTAACCTATATAGTCAAAGTTCCCGCTAGGTAACCTAGATAGTCCAAGTGCCCATTAGGTAACCTAGATAGTTCAAGTGCCCGCTAGGTAACCTACATAGTTAAAGTGCCCGCTAGGTAACATAGATAGTCCAAGTGCCCGTTAGCTAACATACATAGTCCAGGAGCCCAATAGCTAACCTACATAGTCCAAATGCCCGTTCGTTAACCTAGATAGTCCAAGTGCCCGCTAGTTAACCTACATAGTCCAAGGGCCCGCTAGGTAACCTAGATATTCAAAGTTCCTATTAGCTAACCTACATAGTCCAAGTTCCCGCTAGGTTACCTACATAGTCCAAGTGCCCGCTAGGTAACCTAGATAGACCAAGTGCCCGCTAGGTAACCTACATAGTCCAAGTGCCCGCTGAGGAACCTACATAGTCCAAGTGCCCGTTAGGGAACCTAGATAGTCCAAGTGCCCGTAGGGAACCTGTATAGTCCAAGTGCCTGCTAGGGAACATACATAGTCAAAGTGCCCGTTAGGGAACCTGCATTGTACAAGTGCCTGCTAGTTAACCTAGATCGTCCAAGTGCCCGCTAGTTAACCTAGATAGTCCAAGTTCCCGATAGTTAACCTTGATCGTCCAAGTGCCCGCTAGTTAACCTACATAGTCCAAGTGCCCGATATGGAACCTACATAGTCCAAGTGCCCGCTGAGGAACCTACATAGTCCAGGTGCCCGATAGGGAACCTACATATTCCAAGTGCCTGTTAGGGAACCTAGATAGTTCAAGTGCCCGCTAGGGACCTGCATCATCCAAGTGCCCGGTAGTTAATCTAGATAGTCCAAGTGCCCTTAGTTAACCTAGATAGTCCAAGTGCCCGCTAGTTAACATACATAGTCCAAGGGCCCGCTTGTTAACCTACATAGTCCAAGGTCCGCTACTTAACCTAGACAGTCCAAGTGCCCGCTAGGTAACCTAGATAGACCAAGGGACCTCTAGTTAACCTAGATAGTCCAAGTGCCCGCTAGGGAACGTACATAGTCCAACAGCCCGCTAGGTAACCTAGATAGTCTAAGTGCCGGCTAGTTAACCTACATAGTCCAAGGGCACTCTAGTTATCCTACATAGTCCAAGTGCCCGCTATGGAACGTACATAGTCCAAGTGCCCGCTAAGGAACCTACATAGTCCAAGTGCCCGTTAGGGAACCTAGATAGTCCAAGTGCCCGCTAGGGAACCTGCATCATCCAAGTGCCCGGTAGTTAATCGAGATTGTCCAAGTGCCCGCTAGTTAACCTAGATAGTCCAAGTGCCCGGTAGTTAACCTAGTAGTCCAAGTACCCGCTAGGTAACATAGATAGTTCAAGTGCCCAATAGGTAACCAAGATAGTCCAAGTGCCCGCTAGGTAACCTACAAAGTCCAAGTGCCCGCTAGGAAATCTATATAGTCCAAATGCCCGCTGGGGAACCTACATAGTCCAAGTACCCTCTAATTAACCTACATTGTCCAAGTGCCCGTTAGCTAACCTAGATAGTCTAAGGGCCGACTAGTTAACCTACATAGTTCAAGTGCCCGCTAGCCAACCTAGATAATCCAAGTTCCCGGTAGTTAACCTATATCGTCCAAGGGCCCGCTAGTTAACCTAGATAGTCCAAGTGCCCACTAGTTAACCTACATAGTCCAAGTGCCCGCTAGTTAACCTAGATAGTCCAAGTGCCCGCTAGTTAACCTACAGAGTCCAAGGGCCCGTTAGGTAACCTAGATATTCAAAGTTCCTATTAACTAACCTACATAGTCCAAGTTCCCGCTAGGTTACCTACATAGTCCAAGTGCCCGCTAGGTAACCTAGATAGACCAAGTGCCCGCTAGGTAACCTAGATAGTCCAAGTGCCCGTTAGGTAACCTACATAGTCCAAGGGCCCTCTAGGTAACCTATATAGTCAAAGTTCCCGCTAGGTAACCTAGATAGTCCAAGTGCCCATTAGGTAACCTAGATAGTCCAAGTGCCCGCTAGGTAACCTACATAGTTCAAGTGCCCGCTAGGTAACCTAGATAGTCCAAGTGCCCGTTAGCTAACATATATAGTCCAGGAGCCCAATAGGTAACCTACATAGTCCAAGTGCCCGTTCGTTAACCTAGATAGTCCAAGTGCCCGCTAGGTAACCTACATAGTCCAAGTGCCCGCTAGGTAAGTTACAAGTCTACGGGCCCGCTAGTTGACCTACATAGTCCAAGGGCTCGCTAGTTAACCTTGATAGTCCAAGTGCCGGCTAGTTAACCTAGATTGTCCAAGTGCCCTCTAGTTAACCTAGATCATCTATGTGCCCGCTAGTTAACGTTGATCGTCCAATTCCCCGCTAGTTAACCTACATAGTCCAAGGGCACGCAAGGTAACCTAGATAATCCAATTTCCTGTTAGCTAACCTAGATAGTCCAAGTGCCCGCTAGGTAACCTAGACTGTCCACTGCCCGCTAGGTTACCTACATAGTCCAAGTGCCCGCTAGGTAACCTGGATAGTCCTAGTGCACGTTAGTTATCCTAGATAGTCCAAGTGCCCACAAGGGGACGTACACAGTCCAAGTGCCCCCTAGGTAACCTAGATAGTCCAAGTGCCCGCTAGGGTATGTACATAGTCCAAGTGCCTGCTAGGTAACCTAGATAGTCTAAGTGCCCGCTAGTTAAACTACATAGTCCAAGTGCCCGTTCATTAACCTAGATCGTCCAAGTGTCCGCCAGTTAACCTACATAGTCAAAGTTCCTGTTAGGTAACATAGATAGTCCAAGTGCCCGCTAGGTAACCTATATATCCAAGTGCCCGCTAGGTAACCTAGATATTCCAAGTTCCTGTTCGCTAACTTAGATACTCCAAGTGCCCGCTAGGTAACCTACATAGTCCAAGTGCCCATTCGATAACCTAGATAGTCCAAGTGCCCGTTAAGGAACCTCCATAGTCCAAGTGCACGCTAGTTAACAAAGATAGTCCAAGTGCCCGCTAGTTAACCTAGATAGTCCAAGTGCCTGCTAGTAAACCTACATAATCCATGGGCCCGCTAGTTAACCTACATAGTGCAAGGGCCCGCTAGTTAACCCAGATCGTGCAAGTGTCCGCTAGTTAACCTACATAGTCCAAGTGCCCGCTAGGGAACCTACATAGTCCAAGTGCCCGTTAGGTAACCTAGATAGTCCAAATGCCCGCTAGGGAACCCACATAGTCCAAGTGCCCGTTAGGTAACCTAGATAGTCCAAATGCCCGCTAGGGAACCCACATAGTCCAAGTGCCCGCTGGGGAACTTACATAGTCCAAGGGCCCGCTAGGGAACCTACATAGTCCAAGTGCCCGATAGTTAACCTATGTAGTCCAAGTGCCCGCTAGGTAACCTAGATAGTCCAACAGCCCGGTAGGTAACCTACATATTCCAAGTACCCGCTAGGTAACGTAGATATTTCAAGTGCCAGCTAGGTAACCTAGATAGTCCAAGTGCCCGGTAGGTAACCTACAAAGTCTAAGTGCCCGCAAGGTAATCTATATAGTCCAAATGACCGATAGGGAGCCTACATAGTCCAAATGCCTGCTAGGTAACCTAGATAGTCCAAGGGCCCGCTAGGTAACCTACATAGTCCTAGAGCCCCCTAGTTAACCTACATTCTCCAAGTGCCCGATAGGGAACCTACATAGTCCAAGTGCCCGCTAGTTAACCTACATAATCCAAATGCCCTCTAGTTAACCTACATAGTCCAAGTGCCCGATAGGGAACCTACATAATCCAAGTGCCCGCTAGGGAACCTACATAGTCCAAGTGCCTGTTAGGTAACCTAGATAGTCCAAATGCCCGCCAGGAAACCCACATAGTCCAAGTGCCCGCTAGGGAACTTACATAGTCCAAGGGCCCCGCTAGGGAACCTACATAGTCCAAGTGCCCGTAAGTTAACCTAGATAGTTCAAGTGCCCGCTTGGTAACCTAGATAGTCCAACAGCCCGCTAGGTAACCTACATACTCCAAGAACCCGCTAGGTAATGTAGATAGTTCAAGTGCCAGCTAGGTAACCTAGATAGTCCAAGTGCCCGCTAGGTAACCTACAAAGTCTAAGTGCCCGCTAGGTTATCTATATAGTCCAAATGCCCGCTAGGGAATCTGCATAGTCCAAGGGCCCGCTAGTTAACGTAGATAGTCCAAGTGCCGCTAGTTAATCTACATAGTCCAAGCGCCCGCTAGTTAACCTACATAGTCCAAGTACCCGCTAGTTAACCTAGATCGTCCAAGTGCCCGCTAGGTAACCTACATAGTCCAAGGGCCCGCTAGTTAACCTACATAGTCCAAGGGCCCGCTAGGGAACCTACATAGTCCAAGTGCCCGCTGGGTAACCTAGATAATCCAAGTGCTTGCTAGTTAACCTATATCGTCCAAGTGCCCGCTAGTTAACCAACATAGTCCAAGGGCCCGCTAGTTGACCTACATATTCCAAGTGTCCGCTAGGTAACCTAGATAATCCAATTGCTCGCTAGGGAACCTTCATATTCCAAGTGCCAGCTAGGTAACCTAGATAGTCCTAGTGCCCGTTAGTTAACCTAGAGTGTCCAAGTGCCCACTAGGGGACGTACTTAGTCCAAGTGCCCGTTAGCTAACCTAGATAGTCCAAGTGCCCGCTATTTAACCTACATAGTCCAAGTGCCCTCTATGTAAACTAGATAGTCAAAGTGCCCGTTAGGTAACCTAGATAGTCCATGTTCCCGCTAGGTAACCTAGATAGTCCAAGTGCCCGTTACCTAACCTAGATAGTCCAATTGCCAGCTATGCAACATACATAATCCAAGTGCCCGTTCGTTAACCTAGAAGTCCAAGTGCCCGCTAGGTAACCTAGACTGTCCAAGTGCACCCTAGGTTACCTATATAGTCCAAATGCCCGTTCGGTAACCTAGATAGTGCAAGTGCCAGGTAGTTAACCTACATAGTCCAAGTGCCCGCTAGGTAACCTAGTTAGTCCATGGGCCCGCTAGTTAACCTACATAGTCCAAGAGCCCGGTAGTTAACTTCCATAGTTCAAGTGTCCGTAGGGAACATACATAGTCCAAGTGCCCGCTAGGGAACATACAGAGTCCAAGTGCCCGCTAGGGAACCTACATAGTCCATGTGCTCGCTAGGGAATCTACATAGTCTATGGGCCCGCTAGTTAATGTAGATAGTCCAAGTGCCGCTAGTTAACCTAGATCGTCCAAGTGTCCACTAGTTAACCTACATAGTACACGTGCCCACTAGGGAACCTAGATAGTCCAAGTGCCCGCTCTGGAACCTACATAGTCCAAGTGCCTGCTAGGGAACCTACATAGTCCAAGTGCCCGCTCTGGAACATACATAATCCAAGTGCCCGCTAGAGAATCTACATAGTCCAAGGGCCCGCTAGTTAACGTAGATAGATAAGTGCCGCTAGTTAACCTACATAGCCAAGGGCCCGCTAGTTAACCTAGATAGTCCATGTGCCCACTAGGTTACCTACATAGTCCAAGTGCCCATTCGTTAACCTACATAGTCCAAGTGCCCGCTAGGTAACCAATATAGCCCAAATGCCCGCTAGGGTCCCTAATAGTGCAAATGCCCGCTAGTTAACCGAGATAGTCCAAGTGCTCGCTAGTTAACCTAGATAGACCAAGTGCCCTCTAGGGAACCTAAATAGTCCAAGTACCCCCTAGGAAACGTACATAGTCCAAGTGCCTGCTAGGTAACGTACATAGTTCAAATGCCCGCTAGGTAACGTAGATAGTCCAAGTGCCCGCTAGGGAACGTACATAGTCCAAGTGCCCGCTAGGTAACCTAGATAGTCCAAGTGCCCGCTAGTTGACGTACGTAGTCCAAGTGCCCGCTAGGTAACCTAGATAGTCCAAGTGCCCACTAGTTCACCTACATAGTCCAGGTTCCCCCTAGGTAACCTAGATAGTCCAAGGGCCTGCTAGGTAACCTACATTGTCCTAGTGCCCCCTAGTTAACCTATATTCTCCAAATGCCCGCTAGGGTCCCTAATAGTGCAAATGCCCGCTAGTTAACCGAGATAGTCCAAGTGCTCGCTAGTTAACCTAGATAGACCAAGTGCCCTCTAGGGAACCTAAATAGTCCAAGTACCCCCTAGGAAACGTACATAGTCCAAGTGCCTGCTAGGTAACGTACATAGTTCAAATGCCCGCTAGGTAACGTAGATAGTCCAAGTGCCCGCTAGGGAACGTACATAGTCCAAGTGCCCGCTAGGTAACCTAGATAGTCCAAGTGCCCGCTAGTTGACGTACGTAGTCCAAGTGCCCGCTAGGTAACCTAGATAGTCCAAGTGCCCACTAGTTCACCTACATAGTCCAGGTTCCCCCTAGGTAACCTAGATAGTCCAAGGGCCTGCTAGGTAACCTACATTGTCCTAGTGCCCCCTAGTTAACCTATATTCTCCAAGTGCCCGATAGGGAACCTACATAGTCCAAGTGCCCGCTAGGTAACCTACATAGTCCAAATGCCCGCTAGTTAACATACATAGTCCAAGTGTCCGCTAGTTAACATTGATCATCCACGTGCCCGCTAGTTAACCTAGATAGTCCAAGGGCCCGCTAGTTAACCTACGTAGTCCAAGGTCCGCTAGTTAATCTAGATAGTCCAAGTGCCCGCTAGGTAAACTAAGTAGTCCAAGTGCCCGCTATGTAACCTAGATAGTCAAATTGCTCGTTCGTTAACCTAGATAGTCCAAGTGTCCGCTAGGTAACCTACGTAGTCCAAGGTCCGCTAGTTAACCTAGATAGTCCAAGTGCCCGCTAGGTAACCTAAGTAGTCCAAGTGCCCGCTATGTAACCTAGATATTCAAAGTGCCCGTTCGTTAACCTAGATAGTCCAAGTGCCCGCTAGTTAACCTAGACTTTCCAAGTGCCCGCTAGGTTACCTGCATAGTCCAAGTGCCCGTTCGTTAACCTAGATAGTCCAAATGCCCGCTAGGAAACCTACATAGTCCAAGGGCCCCCTAGGTAACCTAGATAGTCCAAGGGCCCGCTTGTTAACCTACATAGTCCAAGGTCCGCTACTTAACCTAGATAGTCCAAGTGCCCGCTAGTTAACCTAGATATTCCAAGTGCCCTCTAGTTAACCTAGATAGTCCAAGTGCCTGCTAGGGGTCGTACATAGTCCAAGTGCCCGTTTGTTATCGTAGATAGTCCAAGTGCCCACTAGGTAACCTAGACAGTCCAAGTTCCCGCTAGGTTACCTACATAGTCCAAGTGACCGCTGGTTAACCTGATAGTTCAAGTGCCTGCTAGTGAACCTACATAGTCCATGTGCCCGCTAGTTAACCTACATAGCCCAGGGACTGCTAGTTAACCTAGATAGTCCAAGTGCCCGCTAGTTAACCTATATAGTCCAAGTGCACGCTGAGGAACCTACATAGTCCAAGTGCCCGATAGGGAACCTACATATTCCAAGTGCCCGTTAGGGAACCTAGATAGTCCTAGTGCCCGTAGGGAACCTATATAGTCCAAGTGCCCGCTAGGGAACCTACATAGTCAAAGTGCCCTTTAGGGAACCTGCATTGTACAAGTGCCCGCTAGTTAACCTAGATCGTCCAAGTGCCCGCTAGTTAACCTAGATAGTCCAAGTTCCCGCTAGTTAACCTTGATCGTCCAAGTGCCCGCTAGTTAACCTACATAGTCCAAGTGCCCGATAGGGAACCTACATAGTCCAAGTGCCCGCTGAGGAACCTACATAGTCCAAGTGCCTGATAGGGAACCTACATATTCCAAGTTCCTGTTAGGGAACCTAGATAGTTCAAGTGCCCACTAGGGAACCTGCATCATCCAAGTTCCCGGTAGTTAATCTAGATAGTCCAAGTGCCCTTAGTTAACCTAGATAGTCCAAGTGCCCGCTAGTTAACATACATAGTCCAAGTGCCCGCTGAGGAACCTACATAATCCAAGTGCCCGTTAGGGAACCTAGATAGTCCAAGTGCCCGTAGGGAACCTGTATAGTCCAAGTGCCTGCTAGGGAACCTACATAGTCAAAGTGCCCGTTAGGGAACCTGCATTGTACAAGTGCCTGCTAGTTAACCTAGATCGTCCAAGTGCCCGCTAGTTAACCTAGATAGTCCAAGTTCCCGCTAGTTAACCTTGATCGTCCAAGTGCCCGCTAGTTAACCTACATAGTCCAAGTGCCCGATATGGAACCTACATAGTCCAAGTGCCCGCTGAGGAACCTACATAGTCCAGGTGCCCGATAGGGAACCTACATATTCCAAGTGCCTGTTAGGGAACCTAGATAGTTCAAGTGCCCGCTAGGGAACCTGCATCATCCAAGTGCCCGGTAGTTAATCTAGATAGTCCAAGTGCCCTTAGTTAACCTAGATAGCCCAAGTGCCCGCTAGTTAACATACATAGTCCAAGGGCCCGCTTGTTAACCTACATAGTCCAAGGTCCGCTCCTTAACCTAGATAGTCCAAGTGCCCGCTAGTTAACCTAGATAGACCAAGGGCCCTCTGGTTAACCTAGATAGTCCAAGTGCCCACTAGGGAACGTACATAGTCCAACAGCCCGCTAGGTAACCTAGATAGTCTAAGTGCCGGCTAATTAACCTACATAGTCCAAGGGCACTCTAGTTAACCTACATAGTCCAAGTGCCCGCTAAGGGACATACATAGTCCAAGTGCCCGCTAAGGAACCTACATAGTCCAAGTGCCCGTTAGGGAACCTAGATAGTCCAAGTGCCCGCTAGGGAACCTGCATCATCCAAGTGCCCGGTAGTTAATCGAGATTGTCCAAGTGCCCGCTAGTTAACCTAGATAGTCCAAGTGCCCGGTAGTTAACCTAGATAGTCCAAGTACCCGCTAGGTAACATAGATAGTTCAAGTGCCCAATAGGTAACCAAGATAGTCCAAGTGCCCGCTAGGTAACCTACAAAGTCCAAGTGCCCGCTAGGAAATCTATATAGTCCAAATGCCCGCTGGGGAACCTACATAGTCCAAGTACCCTCTAATTAACCTACATTGTCCAAGTGCCCGTTAGCTAACCTAGATAGTCTAAGGGCCGACTAGTTAACCTACATAGTTCAAGTGCCCGCTAGCCAACCTAGATAATCCAAGTTCCCGGTAGTTAACCTATATCGTCCAAGGGCCCACTAGTTAACCTAGATATTCCAATTGCCCGGTAGTTAACCTAGATCATCCAAGTGCCCGCTAGTTAACCAACATAGTCCAAGGGCCCGCTAGTTAACCTACATAGTCCAAGAACCCGCAAGTTAACCAAGATAGTCCAAGTGCCCGCTAGTTAACCTACATAGTCCAAGAACCCGCTAGTTAACCTAGATAGTCCAAGTGCCCACTAGTTAACCTACATAGACCAAGGGCCCGCTAGTTAACCTACAAAGTCCAAACACGCTAGTTAACCTAGATAGTCCAAGGGCCCGCAAGTTAACCTACATAGTCCAAGAACCCGCTAGTTAACCTACATAGTCCAAGTGCCCGCTAGTTAACCTACATAGTCCAAGGGCCCGCTAGGTAACCTAGATATTCAAAGTTCCTAATAGCTAACCTACTTAGTCCAAGTTCCCGCTAGGTTACCTACATAGTCCAAGAGCCCCCTAGGTAACCTAGATAGACCAAGTGCCCGCTAGGTAACCTACATAGTCCAAGGGCCCTCTAGGTAACCTATATAGTCAAAGTTCCCGCTAGGTAACCTAGATAGTCCAAGTGCCCATTAGGTAACCTAGATAGTTCAAGTGCCCGCTAGGTAACCTACATAGTTAAAGTGCCCGCTAGGTAACATAGATAGTCCAAGTGCCCGTTAGCTAACATACATAGTCCAGGAGCCCAATAGCTAACCTACATAGTCCAAATGCCCGTTCGTTAACCTAGATAGTCCAAGTGCCCGCTAGTTAACCTACATAGTCCAAGGGCCCGCTAGGTAACCTAGATATTCAAAGTTCCTATTAGCTAACCTACATAGTCCAAGTTCCCGCTAGGTTACCTACATAGTCCAAGTGCCCGCTAGGTAACCTAGATAGACCAAGTGCCCGCTAGGTAACCTACATAGTCCAAGGGCCCTCTAGGTAACCTATATAGTCAAAGTTCCCGCTAGGTAACCTAGATAGTCCACGTGCCCATTAGGTAACCTAGATAGTCCAAGTGCCCGCTAGGTAACCTACATACTTCAAGTGCCCGCTAGGTAACATAGATAGTCCAAGTGCCCGTTAGCTAACATACATAGTCCAGGAGCCCAATAGGTAACCTACATAGTCCAAATGCCCGTTCGTTAACCTAGATAGTCCAAGTGCCCGCTAGGTAACCTACATAGTCCAAGTTCCCGCTAGGTAAGCTACAAGTCCGAGGGCCCTCTAGTTAAAATACATAGTCCAAGGGCTCGCTAGTTAACCTTGATAGTCCAAGTGCCGGCTAGTTAACCTAGATTGTCCAAGGGCCCTCTAGTTAACCTAGATCGTCCATGTGCCCGCTAGTTAACCTTGATCGTCCAATTCCCCGCTAGTTAACCTACATAGTCCAAGGGCACGCAAGGTAACCTAGATAATCCAATTTCCTGTTAGCTAACCTAGATAGTCCAAGTGCCCGCTAGGTAACCTAGACTGTCCAGTGCCCGCTAGGTTACCTACATAGTCCAAGTGCCCGCTAGGTAACCTAGATAGTCCAAGTGCCCGCTAGTTAACCTGGATAGTCCTAGTGCACGTTAGTTATCCTAGATAGTCCAAGTGCCCACTAGGGGACGTACACAGTCCAAGTGCCCCCTAGGTAACCTACATAGTCCAAGTGCCCGCTAGGGTATGTACATAGTCCAAGTGCCTGCTAGGTAACCTAGATAGTCTAAGTGCCCGCTAGTTAACCTACATAGTCCAAGTGCCCGTTCATTAACCTAGATCGTCCAAGTGTCCGCCAGTTAACCTACATAGTCAAAGTTCCTCTTAGGTAACATAGATAGTCCAAGTGCCCGCTAGGTAACCTATATATCCAAGTGCCCGCTAGGTAACCTAGATATTCCAAGTTCCTGTTCGCTAACTTAGATACTCCAAGTGCCCGCTAGGTAACCTACATAGTCCAAGTGCCCATTCGATAACCTAGATAGTCCAAGTGCCCGCTAAGGAACCTACATAGTCCAAGTGCACGCTAGTTAACCTAGATAGTCCAAGTGTCCGCTAGTTAACCTAGATAGTCGAAGTGCCTGCTAGTAAACCTACATAATCCATGGGCCCGCTAGTTAACCTACATAGTGCAAGGGCCCGCTAGTTATCCCAGATCGTGCAAGTGTCCGCTAGTTAACCTATATAGTCCAAGTGCCCGCTAGGGAACCTACATAGTCCAAGTGCCCGTTAGGTAACCTAGATAGACCAAATGCCCGCTAGGGAACCCACATAGTCCAAGTGCCTGCTAGGGAACTTACATAGTCCAAGGGCCCGCTAGGGAGCCTACAAAGTCCAACTGCCCTCTGGGTAACCTAGATAATCCAAGTGCCCGCTAGTTAACCTATATCGTCCAAGTGCCCGCTAGTTAACCTAGATTGTCCAAGAGCCCGCTAGTTAACCTACATAGTCAATAGGCCCGCTAGTTAACCTACATAGTGCAAGAGCCCGCTAGTTAACCTAGATCGTGCAAGTGTCCGCTAGTTAACCTACATAGTCCAAGTGCCCGTTCATTAACCTATATCGTCCAAGTGTCCGCCAGTTAACCTACATAGTCAAAGTTCCTGTTAGGTAACATAGATATTCCAAGTGCCCGCTAGGTAACCTATATATCCAAGTGCCCGCTAGGTAACCTAGATATCCAAGTTCCTGTTCGCTAACTTAGATACTCCAAGTGCCTGCTAGGTAACCTACATAGTCCAAGTGCCCATTCGATAACCTAGATAGTCCAAGTGCCCGCTAAGGAACCTACATAGTCCAAGTGCACGCTAGTTAACCTAGATAGTCCAAGTGCCCGCTAGTTAACCTAGATAGTCGAAGTGCCTGCTAGTAAACCTACATAATCCATGGGCCCGCTAGTTAACCTACATAGTGCAAGGGCCCGCTAGTTATCCCAGATCGTGCAAGTGTCCGCTAGTTAACCTACATATTCCAAGTGCCCGCTAGGGAACCTACATAGTCCAAGTGCCCATTCGATAACCTAGATAGTCCAAGTGCCCGCTAAGGAACCTACATAGTCCAAGTGCACGCTAGTTAACCTAGATAGTCCAAGTGCCCGCTAGTTAACCTAGATAGTCCAAGTGCCTGTTAGTAAACCTACATAATCCATGGGCCCGCTAGTTAACCTACATAGTGCAAGGGCCCGCTAGTTATCCCAGATCGTGCAAGTGTCCGCTAGTTAACCTACATAGTCCAAGTGCCCGCTAGGTATCCTACATAGTCCAAGTGCCCTTTAGGTAACCTAGATAAACCAAATGCCTGCTAGGGAACCCACATAGTCCAAGTGCCCGCTAGGGAACTTACATAGTCCAAGGGCCCGCTAGGGAACCTACATAGTCCAACTGCCCTCTAGGTAACCTAGATAATCCAAGTGCCCGCTAGTTAACCTAGATCGTCCAAGAGCCCGCTAGTTAACCTAGATCGTCCAAGTGCCCGCTAGTTAACCTACATAGTCAATGGGCCCGCTAGTTAACGTACATAGTGCAAGAGCCCGCTAGTTAACCTACATAGTCCAAGTGCCCGCTAGGTAACCTAGATAATCCAAGTGCCCGCTAGGGAACCTTCATAGTCCAAGTGCCAGCTAGGTAACCTAGATAGTACACGTGCCCGCTAGTTAACCTAGATAGTCCTAGTGACTGTTAGTTAACCTAGAGTGTCCAAGTGCCCACTAGGGGACGTACTTAGTCCAAGTGCCGGTTAGCTAACCTAGATAGTCCAAGTGCCCGCTAGTTAACATTGATCATCCAAGTGCCCGCTATTTAACCTAGATAGTCCAAGTGCACGATATTTAACCTACATAGTCCAAGTACCCTCTAGTTAACTTAGATCGTCCAAGTGCCCGCTAAGAAACCTAGATAGTCCATGTGCCCGTTAGGTAACCTAGATAGTCCAAGTGCCCGCTAGGTAACCTACACAGTCCAAGTTCGCGCTAGGTAACCTAGATAGTCCAAGTGCCCGTTACCTAACCTAGATAGTCCAATTGCCAGCTATGCAACATACATAATCCAAGTGCCCGTTCGTTAACCTAGAAGTCCAAGTGCCCGCTAGGTAACCTAGACTGTCCAAGTGCACCCTAGGTTACCTATATAGTCCAATGCCCGTTCGGTAACCTAGATAGTGCAAGTGCCCGGTAGTTAACCTACATAGTCCAAATGCCCGCTAGGTAACCTAGTTAGTCCAAGGGCCCGCTAGTTAACCTACATAGTCCAAGTGCCCGGTAGTTAACTTCCATAGTTAAAGTGTCCGTAGGGAACATACATAGTCCAAGTGCCCGCTAGGGAACATACAGAGTCCAAGTGCCCGCTAGGGAACCTACATAGTCCATGTGCTCGCTAGGGAATCTACATAGTCCATGGGCCCGCTATTTAATGTAGATAGTCCAAGTGCCGCTAGTTAACCTAGATCGTCCAAGTGTCCACTAGTTAACCTACATAGTACACGTGCCCACTAGGGAACCTAGAGAGTCCAAGTGCCCGCTCTGGAACCTACATAGTCCAAGTGCCTGCTAGGGAACCTACATAGTCCAAGTGCCCGCTCTGGAACATACATAGTCCAAGTGCCCGCTAGAGAATCTACATAGTCCAAGGGCCCGCTAGTTAACCTAGATAGTCCAAGTGCCCGCTAGTTAACCTACATAATCCAAGTGCCCGCTAGGTAACCTAGACAGTTCAAGTGACCACTAGGTTACCTACATAGTCCAAGTGCCCGTTCGTTAACCTACGTAGTCCAAGTGCCCGCTAGGTAACCAATATAGTCCAAATGCCCGCTAGGGTCCCTAATAGTACAAATGCCCGCTAGTTAACCTAGATAGTCCAAGTGCTCGCTAGTTAACCTGGATAGACCAAGTGCCCTCTAGGGAACCTAAATAGTCCAAGTAACCGCTAGGAAACGTATATAGTCCAAGTGCCTGCTAGGTAAAGTACATAGTTCAAATGCCCGCTAGGTAACGTAGATAGTCCAAATGCCCGCTAGGGAACGTACATAGTCCAAGTGCTTGCTAGGTAACCTAGATAGTCCAAGGGCCCACTAGTTCACCTACATAGTCCAGGTTCCCCCTAGGTAACCTAGATAGTCCAAGGGCCCACTAGGTAACCTACATTGTCCTAGTGCCCCCTAGTTAACATACATTCTCCAAGTGCCCGATAGGGAACCTACATAGTCCAAGTGCCCGCTAGGTAACCTACATAGTCCAAATGCCCGCTAGTTAATCTACATAGTTCAAGTGTCCGCTAGTTAACATTGATCATCCACGTACCCGCTAGTTAACCTAGATAGTCCAAGGGCCCGCTAGTTAACCTACGTAGTCCAAGGTCCGCTAGTTAACCTAGATAGTCCAAGTGCCCGCTAGGTAACCTAAGTAGTCCAAGTGCCCGCTATGTAACCTAGATAGTCAAAGTGCCCGTTCATTAACCTAGATAGTCCAAGTGCCCGCTAGTTAACCTAGACTTTCCAAGTGCCCGCTAGGTTACCTGCATAGTCCAAGTGCCCGTTCGTTAAACTAGATAGTCCAAATGCCCGCTAGGAAACTTACATAGTCCAAGGGCCCCCTAGGTAACCTAGATAGTCCAAGTGCCCGCTAGTTAACCTAGATCATCTAAGTGCCCGCTAGTTAACCTACATAGTCCAAGGGCCCGCTTGTTAACCTACATAGTCCAAGGTCCGCTACTTAACCTAGATAGTCCAAGTGCCCGCTAGTTAACCTACATAGTCCAAGTGCCCTCTAGTTAACCTAGATATTCCAAGTGCCCTCTAGTTAACCTAGATAGTCCAAGTGCCCGCTAGGGGTCGTACATAGTCCAAGTGCCCGTTTGTTATCCTAGATAGTCCAAGTGCCCACTAGGTAACCTAGACAGTCCAAGTTCCCGCTAGGTTACCTACATAGTCCAAGTGACCGCTGGTTAACCAGATAGTTCAAGTGCCTGCTAGTTAACCTACATAGTCCAAGTGCCCACTATTTAACCTACATAGCCCAGGGCCTGCTAGTTAACCTACATAGTCCATGTGCCCGCTAGTTAATTTACATAGCCCAGGGACTGCTAGTTAACCTAGATACTCCAAGTGCCGCTAGTTAACCTACATAGTCCAAGTGCCCGCTGAGGAACCTACATAGTCCAAGTGCCCGTTAGGGAACCTAGATAGTCCAAGTGCCCGTAGGGAACCTATATAGTCCAAGTGCCCGCTAGGGAACCTACAGAGTCAAAGTGCCCGTTAGGGAACCTGTATTGTACAAGTGCCCGCTAGTTAACCTAGATCGTCCAAGTGCCCGCTAGTTAACCTTGATCGTCCAAGTGCCCGCTAGTTAACCTAGATCGTCTAAGTGCCCGCTAGTTAACCTACATAGTCCAAGGGCCCGCTTGTTAACCTACATAGTCCAAGGTCCGCTACTTAACCTAGATAGTCCAAGTGCCCGCTAGTTAACCTACATAGTCCAAGTGCCCTCTAGTTAACCTAGATATTCCAAGTGCCCTCTAGTTAACCTTGATAGTCCAAGTGCCCGCTAGGGTTCGTACATAGTCCAAGTGCCCGTTTGTTATCCTAGATAGTCCAAGTGCCCACTAGGTAACCTAGACAGTCCAAGTTCCCGCTAGGTTACCTACATAGTCCAAGTGACCGCTGGTTAACCAGATAGTTCAAGTGCTTGCTAGTTAACCTACATAGTCCAAGTGCCCACTATTTAACCTACATAGCCCAGGGCCTGCTAGTTAACCTACATAGTCCATGTGCCCGCTAGTTAATTTACATAGCCCAGGGACTGCTAGTTAACCTAGATACTCCAAGTGCCCGCTAGTTAACCTACATAGTCCAAGTGCCCGCTGAGGAACCTACATAGTCCAAGTGCCCGTTAGGGAACCTAGATAGTCCAAGTGCCCGTAGGGAACCTATATAGTCCAAGTGCCCGCTAGGGAACCTACATAGTCAAAGTGCCCGTTAGGGAACCTGTATTGTACAAGTGCCCGCTAGTTAACCTAGATCGTCCAAGTGCCCGCTAGTTAACCTAGATAGTCCAAGTTCCCGCTAGTTAACCTTGATCGTCCAAGTGCCCGCTAGTTAACCTACATAGTCCAAGTGCCCGATATGGAACCTACATAGTCCAAGTGCCCGCTGAGGAACCTACATAGTCCAAGTGCCCGATAGGGAACCTGCATATTCCAAGTGCCTGTTAGGGAACCTAGATAGTTCAAGTGCCCGCTAGGGAACCTGCATCACCCAAGTGCCCGGTAGTTAATCTAGATAGTCGAAGTGCCCTTTGTTAACCTAGATAGTCCAAGTGCCCGCTAGTTAACCTACATAGTCCAAGGCCCGCTTGTTAACCTACATAGTCCAAGGTCCGCTACTTAACCTAGATAGTCCAAGTGTCCGCTAGTTAACCTAGATAGACCAAGGGCCCTCTAGTTAACGTAGATAGTCCAAGTGCCCGCTAGGGAACGTACATAGTCCAACAGCCCGCTAGGTAACCTAGATAGTCTAAGTGCCGGCTAGTTAACCTACATAGTCCAAGGGCACTCTAGTTAACCTACATAGTCCAAGTGCCCGCTAAGGGACGTACATAGTCCAAGTGCCCGCTAAGTAACCTACATAGTCCAAGTGCCCGTTAGGGAACCTAGATAGTCCAAGTGCCCGCTAGGGAACCTGCATCATCCAAGTGCCCGGTAGTTAATCTAGATTGTCCAAGTGCCCGCTAGTTAACCTAGATAGTCCAAGTGCCCGGTAGTTAACCTAGATAGTCCAAGTACCCGCTAGGTAACATAGATAGTTCAAGTGCCCAATAGGTAACCAAGATAGTCCAAGTGTCCGCTGGGTAACCTACAAAGACCAAGTGCCCGCTAGGTAATCTATATAGTCCAAATGCCCGCTGGGGAACCTGCATAGTCCAAGTAACCTCTAATTAACCTACATTGTCCAAGTGCCCGTTAGCTAACCTAGATAGTCTAAGGGCCGACTAGTTAACCTACATAGTTCAAGTGCCCGCTAGCCAACCTAGATAATCCAAGTTCCCGGTAGTTAACCTATACCGTCCAAGTGCCCGCTAGTTAACCTAGATAGTCCAATTGCCCGGTATTTAACCTAGATCGTCCAAGTGCCCGCTAGTGAACCTACATAGTCCAAGGGCCCGCTAGTTAACCTACATAGTCCAAGAACCAGCTAGTTAACCTAGATAGTCCAAGTGCCCGCTAGTTAACCTACATTGTCCAAGGGCCCGCTAGTTAACCTACATAGTCCAAGAACTCGCTAGTTAACCTAGATAGTCCTAAGGCCCGCTAGTTAACCTACATAGTCCAAGAACCCGCTAGTTAACCTAGATAGTCCAAGTGCCCGCTAGTTAACCTACATAGTCCAAGGTCCCGCTAGGTAACCTAGATATTCAAAGTTCTTATTAGCTAACCTACATAGTCCAAGTTCCCGCTAGGTTACCTACATAGTTCAAGTGCCCGCTAGGTAACCTAGATAGACCAAGTGCCCGCTAGGTAACCTAGATAGTCCAAGTGCCCGTTAGGTAACCTACATAGTCCAAGGGCCCTCTAAGTAACCTATATAGTCAAAGTTCCCGCTAGGTAACCTAGATAGTCCAAGTGCCCGTTAGCTAACATACATAGTCCAGGAGCCCAATAGGTAACCTACATAGTCCAAGTGCCCGTTCGTTAACCTAGATAGTCCAAGTGCCCGCTAGGTATCCTACATAGTCCAAGTGCCCGCTAGGTAATCTAGATAGTCCAAGTGCCCGCTAGTTAACCTGGATAGTCCTAGTGCACGTTAGTTATCCTAGATAGTCCAAGTGCCCACTAGGGGACGTACACAGTCCAAGTGCCCCCTAGGTAACCTAGATAGTCCAAGTGCCCGCTAGGGTATGTACATAGTCCAAGTGCCTGCTAGGTAACCTAGATAGTCTAAGTGCCCGCTAGTTAACCTACATAGTCCAAGTGCCCGTTCATTAACCTAGATCGTCCAAGTGTCCGCCAGTTAACCTACGTAGTCAAAGTTCCTGTTAGGTAACATAGATAGTCCAAGTGCCCGCTAGGTAACCTATATATCCAAGTGCCCGCTAGGTAACCTAGATATTCCAAGTTCCTGTTCGCTAACTTAGATACTCCAAGTGCAGCTAGGTAACCTACATAGTCCAAGTGCCCATTCGTTAACCTAGATAGTCCAAGTGCCCGCTAAGGAACCTACATAGTCCAGTGCACGCTAGTTAACCTAGATAGTCCAAGTGCCCGCTAGTTAACCTAGATAGTCCAAGTGCCTGCTAGTAAACCTACATAATCCATGGGCCCGCTAGTTAACCTACATAGTGCAAGGGCCCGCTAGTTATCCCAGATCGTGCAAGTGTCCGCTAGTTAACCTACATAGTCCAAGTGCCCGCTAGGTATCCTACATAGTCCAAGTGCCCTTTAGGTAACCTAGATAAACCAAATGCCTGCTAGGGAACCCACATAGTCCAAGTGCCCGCTAGGGAACTTACATAGTCCAAGGGCCCGTTAGGGAACCTACATAGTCCAACTGCCCTCTAGGTAACCTAGATAATCCAAGTGCCCGCTAGTTAACCTAGATCGTCCAAGAGCCCGCTAGTTAACCTAGATCGTCCAAGTGCCCGCTAGTTAACCTACATAGTCAATGGGCCCGCTAGTTAACGTACATAGTGCAAGAGCCCGCTAGTTAACCTACATAGTCCAAGTGCCCGCTAGGTAACCTAGATAATCCAAGTGCCCGCTAGGGAACCTTCATAGTCCAAGTGCCAGCTAGGTAACCTAGATAGTACACGTGCCCGCTAGTTAACCTAGATAGTCCTAGTGACTGTTAGTTAACCTATAGTGTCCAAGTGCCCACTAGGGGACGTACTTAGTCCAAGTGCCGGTTAGCTAACCTCGATAGTCCAAGTGCCCGCTAGTTAACATTGATCATCCAAGTGCCCGCTATTTAACCTAGATAGTCCAAGTGCACGATATTTAACCTACATAGTCCAAGTACCCTCTAGTTAACTTAGATCGTCCAAGTGCCCGCTAAGAAACCTAGATAGTCCATGTGCCCGTTAGGTAACCTAGATAGTCCAAGTGCCCGCTAGGTAACCTACACAGTCCAAGTTCGCGCTAGGTAACCTAGATAGTCCAAGTGCCCGTTACCTAACCTAGATAGTCCAATTGCCAGCTATGCAACATACATAATCCAAGTGCCCGTTCGTTAACCTAGAAGTCCAAGTGCCCGCTAGGTAACCTAGACTGTCCAAGTGCACCCTAGGTTACCTATATAGTCCAATGCCCGTTCGGTAACCTAGATAGTGCAAGTGCCCGGTAGTTAACCTACATAGTCCAAATGCCCGCTAGGTAACCTAGTTAGTCCAAGGGCCCGCTAGTTAACCTACATAGTCCAAGTGCCCGGTAGTTAACTTCCATAGTTAAAGTGTCCGTAGGGAACATACATAGTCCAAGTGCCCGCTAGGGAACATACAGAGTCCAAGTGCCCGCTAGGGAACCTACATAGTCCATGTGCTCGCTAGGGAATCTACATAGTCCATGGGCCCGCTATTTAATGTAGATAGTCCAAGTGCCGCTAGTTAACCTAGATCGTCCAAGTGTCCACTAGTTAACCTACATAGTACAAGTGCCCACTAGGGAACGTAGAGAGTCCAAGTGCCCGCTCTGGAACCTACATAGTCCAAGTGCCTGCTAGGGAACCTACATAGTCCAAGTGCCCGCTCTGGAACATACATAGTCCAAGTGCCCGCTAGAGAATCTACATAGTCCAAGGGCCCGCTAGTTAACCTAGATAGTCCAAGTGCCCGCTAGTTAACCTACATAATCCAAGTGCCCGCTAGGTAACCTAGACAGTTCAAGTGACCACTAGGTTACCTACATAGTCCAAGTGCCCGTTCGTTAACCTACGTAGTCCAAGTGCCCGCTAGGTAACCAATATAGTCCAAATGCCCGCTAGGGTCCCTAATAGTACAAATGCCCGCTAGTTAACCTAGATAGTCCAAGTGCTCGCTAGTTAACCTGGATAGACCAAGTGCCCTCTAGGGAACCTAAATAGTCCAAGTAACCGCTAGGAAACGTATATAGTCCAAGTGCCTGCTAGGTAAAGTACATAGTTCAAATGCCCGCTAGGTAACGTAGATAGTCCAAATGCCCGCTAGGGAACGTACATAGTCCAAGCGCTTGCTAGGTAACCTAGATAGTCCAAGGGCCCACTAGTTCACCTACATAGTCCAGGTTCCCCCTAGGTAACCTAGATAGTCCAAGGGCCCGCTAGGTAACCTACATTGTCCTAGTGCCCCCTAGTTAACATACATTCTCCAAGTGCCCGATAGGGAACCTACATAGTCCAAGTGCCCGCTAGGTAACCTACATAGTCCAAATGCCCGCTAGTTAATCTACATAGTTCAAGTGTCCGCTAGTTAACATTGATCATCCACGTACCCGCTAGTTAACCTAGATAGTCCAAGGGCCCGCTAGTTAACCTACGTAGTCCAAGGTCCGCTAGTTAACCTAGATAGTCCAAGTGCCCGCTAGGTAACCTAAGTAGTCCAAGTGCCCGCTATGTAACCTAGATAGTCAAAGTGCCCGTTCGTTAACCTAGATAGTCCAAGTGCCCGCTAGTTAACCTAGACTTTCCAAGTGCCCGCTAGGTTACCTGCATAGTCCAAGTGCCCGTTCGTTAAACTAGATAGTCCAAATGCCCGCTAGGAAACTTACATAGTCCAAGGGCCCCCTAGGTAACCTAGATAGTCCAAGTGCCCGTTAGGTAACCTACATAGTCCAAGGGCCCTCTAAGTAACCTATATAGTCAAAGTTCCCGCTAGGTAACCTAGATAGTCCAAGTGCCCGTTAGCTAACATACATAGTCCAGGAGCCCAATAGGTAACCTACATAGTCCAAGTGCCCGTTCGTTAACCTAGATAGTCCAAGTGCCCGCTAGGTATCCTACATAGTCCAAGTGCCCGCTAGGTAATCTAGATAGTCCAAGTGCCCGCTAGTTAACCTGGATAGTCCTAGTGCACGTTAGTTATCCTAGATAGTCCAAGTGCCCACTAGGGGACGTACACAGTCCAAGTGCCCCCTAGGTAACCTAGATAGTCCAAGTGCCCGCTAGGGTATGTACATAGTCCAAGTGCCTGCTAGGTAACCTAGATAGTCTAAGTGCCCGCTAGTTAACCTACATAGTCCAAGTGCCCGTTCATTAACCTAGATCGTCCAAGTGTCCGCCAGTTAACCTACGTAGTCAAAGTTCCTGTTAGGTAACATAGATAGTTCAAGTGCCCGCTAGGTAACCTATATATCCAAGTGCCCGCTAGGTAACCTAGATATTCCAAGTTCCTGTTCGCTAACTTAGATACTCCAAGTGCAGCTAGGTAACCTACATAGTCCAAGTGCCCATTCGTTAACCTAGATAGTCCAAGTGCCCGCTAAGGAACCTACATAGTCCAGTGCACGCTAGTTAACCTAGATAGTCCAAGTGCCCGCTAGTTAACCTAGATAGTCCAAGTGCCTGCTAGTAAACCTACATAATCCATGGGCCCGCTAGTTAACCTACATAGTGCAAGGGCCCGCTAGTTATCCCAGATCGTGCAAGTGTCCGCTAGTTAACCTACATAGTCCAAGTGCCCGCTAGGTATCCTACATAGTCCAAGTGCCCTTTAGGTAACCTAGATAAACCAAATGCCTGCTAGGGAACCCACATAGTCCAAGTGCCCGCTAGGGAACTTACATAGTCCAAGGGCCCGCTAGGGAACCTACATAGTCCAACTGCCCTCTAGGTAACCTAGATAATCCAAGTGCCCGCTAGTTAACCTAGATCGTCCAAGAGCCCGCTAGTTAACCTAGATCGTCCAAGTGCCCGCTAGTTAACCTACATAGTCAATGGGCCCGCTAGTTAACGTACATAGTGCAAGAGCCCGCTAGTTAACCTACATAGTCCAAGTGCCCGCTAGGTAACCTAGATAATCCAAGTGCCCGCTAGGGAACCTTCATAGTCCAAGTGCCAGCTAGGTAACCTAGATAGTACACGTGCCCGCTAGTTAACCTAGATAGTCCTAGTGACTGTTAGTTAACCTAGAGTGTCCAAGTGCCCACTAGGGGACGTACTTAGTCCAAGTGCCGGTTAGCTAACCTAGATAGTCCAAGTGCCCGCTAGTTAACATTGATCATCCAAGTGCCCGCTATTTAACCTAGATAGTCCAAGTGCACGATATTTAACCTACATAGTCCAAGTACCCTCTAGTTAACTTAGATCGTCCAAGTGCCCGCTAAGAAACCTAGATAGTCCATGTGCCCGTTAGGTAACCTAGATAGTCCAAGTGCCCGCTAGGTAACCTACACAGTCCAAGTTCGCGCTAGGTAACCTAGATAGTCCAAGTGCCCGTTACCTAACCTAGATAGTCCAATTGCCAGCTATGCAACATACATAATCCAAGTGCCCGTTCGTTAACCTAGAAGTCCAAGTGCCCGCTAGGTAACCTAGACTGTCCAAGTGCACCCTAGGTTACCTATATAGTCCAATGCCCGTTCGGTAACCTAGATAGTGCAAGTGCCCGGTAGTTAACCTACATAGTCCAAATGCCCGCTAGGTAACCTAGTTAGTCCAAGGGCCCGCTAGTTAACCTACATAGTCCAAGTGCCCGGTAGTTAACTTCCATAGTTAAAGTGTCCGTAGGGAACATACATAGTCCAAGTGCCCGCTAGGGAACATACAGAGTCCAAGTGCCCGCTAGGGAACCTACATAGTCCATGTGCTCGCTAGGGAATCTACATAGTCCATGGGCCCGCTATTTAATGTAGATAGTCCAAGTGCCGCTAGTTAACCTAGATCGTCCAAGTGTCCACTAGTTAACCTACATAGTACAAGTGCCCACTAGGGAACGTAGAGAGTCCAAGTGCCCGCTCTGGAACCTACATAGTCCAAGTGCCTGCTAGGGAACCTACATAGTCCAAGTGCCCGCTCTGGAACATACATAGTCCAAGTGCCCGCTAGAGAATCTACATAGTCCAAGGGCCCGCTAGTTAACCTAGATAGTCCAAGTGCCCGCTAGTTAACCTACATAATCCAAGTGCCCGCTAGGTAACCTAGACAGTTCAAGTGACCACTAGGTTACCTACATAGTCCAAGTGCCCGTTCGTTAACCTACGTAGTCCAAGTGCCCGCTAGGTAACCAATATAGTCCAAATGCCCGCTAGGGTCCCTAATAGTACAAATGCCCGCTAGTTAACCTAGATAGTCCAAGTGCTCGCTAGTTAACCTGGATAGACCAAGTGCCCTCTAGGGAACCTAAATAGTCCAAGTAACCGCTAGGAAACGTATATAGTCCAAGTGCCTGCTAGGTAAAGTACATAGTTCAAATGCCCGCTAGGTAACGTAGATAGTCCAAATGCCCGCTAGGGAACGTACATAGTCCAAGTGCTTGCTAGGTAACCTAGATAGTCCAAGGGCCCACTAGTTCACCTACATAGTCCAGGTTCCCCCTAGGTAACCTAGATAGTCCAAGGGCCCGCTAGGTAACCTACATTGTCCTAGTGCCCCCTAGTTAACATACATTCTCCAAGTGCCCGATAGGGAACCTACATAGTCCAAGTGCCCGCTAGGTAACCTACATAGTCCAAATGCCCGCTAGTTAATCTACATATTCAAGTGTCCGCTAGTTAACATTGATCATCCACGTACCCGCTAGTTAACCTAGATAGTCCAAGGGCCCGCTAGTTAACCTACGTAGTCCAAGGTCCGCTAGTTAACCTAGATAGTCCAAGTGCCCGCTAGGTAACCTAAGTAGTCCAAGTGCCCGCTATGTAACCTAGATAGTCAAAGTGCCCGTTCGTTAACCTAGATAGTCCAAGTGCCCGCTAGTTAACCTAGACTTTCCAAGTGCCCGCTAGGTTACCTGCATAGTCCAAGTGCCCGTTCGTTAAACTAGATAGTCCAAATGCCCGCTAGGAAACTTACATAGTCCAAGGGCCCCCTAGGTAACCTAGATAGTCCAAGTGCCCGTTAGGTAACCTACATAGTCCAAGGGCCCTCTAAGTAACCTATATAGTCAAAGTTCCCGCTAGGTAACCTAGATAGTCCAAGTGCCCGTTAGCTAACATACATAGTCCAGGAGCCCAATAGGTAACCTACATAGTCCAAGTGCCCGTTCGTTAACCTAGATAGTCCAAGTGCCCGCTAGGTATCCTACATAGTCCAAGTGCCCGCTAGGTAATCTAGATAGTCCAAGTGCCCGCTAGTTAACCTGGATAGTCCTAGTGCACGTTAGTTATCCTAGATAGTCCAAGTGCCCACTAGGGGACGTACACAGTCCAAGTGCCCCCTAGGTAACCTAGATAGTCCAAGTGCCCGCTAGGGTATGTACATAGTCCAAGTGCCTGCTAGGTAACCTAGATAGTCTAAGTGCCCGCTAGTTAACCTACATAGTCCAAGTGCCCGTTCATTAACCTAGATCGTCCAAGTGTCCGCCAGTTAACCTACGTAGTCAAAGTTCCTGTTAGGTAACATAGATAGTCCAAGTGCCCGCTAGGTAACCTATATATCCAAGTGCCCGCTAGGTAACCTAGATACTCCAAGTGCCCGTTTGCTAACATACATAATCCAAGAGCCCGCTAGGTAACCTACATAGTCCAAGTGCCCGTTCGTTAACCTAGATAGTCCAAGTGCCCGCTAGGTAACCTAGACAGTACAAGTGCCTGCTAGGTCACCTACATAGTCCAATTCCCCGTTCGCTAACCTAGATAGTCCAAGTGCCCGCTAGGTAAACTACATAGTCCAAGTGCCCACTAGGTAAGCTACAAGTCCAAGGGCCCGCTAGTTAACCTACATAGTCCAAGGACTCGCTAGTTAACCTTGATAGTCCAAGTGGCGGTTAGTTAACCTAGATCGTACAAGTGCCCGCTAGTTAACCTAGATTGTCCAAGTGCCCGCTAGTTAACCTACATAGTCCAAGGGCCCAAGAGTTAATCTAGACCATCCTAATGTCCTCTAGTTCACCTACATAGTCCAAGTGCCAGCTACGTAACCTAGATAGTCCAAGTGCCCGCTAGGTAACCTACATAGTCCAAGTGCCCATTAGCTAACATACATAGTCCAAGTGCCCGTTAGCTAACATATATAGTCCAAGTGCCTGCTAGGTAACCTACATAATCCAAGTGCCTGTTCGTTAACCTAGATAGTCCAAGTGACCGCTAGGTTACCTAGACAGTCCAAGTGCCTGCTAGGTAACAAACAAAGTCCAAGTGCCCGTTCGCCAACCTAGGTAGTCCAAGTGCCCTCTAGGTAACCTACATAGTCCAAGGGCCCGCTAGGTAACCTAGATAGTCCAAGTGCCCACTAGGTAACCTACATAGTCCAAGTGTCCTCTAGGTAACCTATATAGTCCAAGTGCTCGCTAGGTAACCTTCAAGTCCAAGGTACCGCTAGTTAACCTACATAGTCCAAGGGCCCGCTAGTTAACCTAGATAGTCCAAGTGCCCACTAGTTTACCTTGATCGTCCAAGTGCCTGCTAGTTAACCTACATAGTCCAAGTGCCCGCTAGTTAACCTAGATATTCAAAGTTCCTGTTATCTAACCAACATAGTCCAAGTGCCCGCTAGGTAACCTAGATAGACCAAGTGCCCGCTAGGTAACCTAGATAGTCCAAGTGCCCGTTAGGTAACCTACATAGTCCAAGGGCCCTCTAGGTAACCTAGATAGTCCAAGTGCCCATTAGGTAACCTAGATAGTCCAAGTGCCCATTAGGTAACCAAGATAGTCCAAGTGCCCGCTAGGTAACCTACATAGTTCAAGTGCCCGCTAGGTAACCTAGATAGTCCAAGTGCCCGTTAGCTAACATACATAATCCAGGAGCCCAATAGGTAACCTACATAGTCCAAGTGCCCGTTCGTTAACCTAGATAGTCCAAGTGCCCGCTAGGTAACCTAGACAGTACAAGTGCCTGTTAGGTCACCTACATAGTCCAAGTCCCCGTTCGCTAACCTAGATAGTCCAAGTGCCTGCTAGGAAACCTACATAGTCCAAGTGCCCGCTAGGTAAGCTACAAGTCCAAGGGCCCGCTAGTTAACCTACATAGTCCAAGGACTCGCTAGTTAACCTTGATAGTCCAAGTGCCGGCTAGTTAACCTAGATCGTACAAGTGCCCGCTAGTTAACCTACATAGTCCAAGGGCCCACTAGTTAATCTAGACCATCCTAATGTCCTCTAGTTCACCTACATAGTCCAAGTGCCCGCTATGTAACCTAGATAGTCCAAGTGCACGCTAGGTAACCTACATAGTCCAAGTGCCCATTAGCTAACATACATAGTCCAAGTGCCCGTTAGCTAACATACATAGTCCAAGTGCCTGCTAGGTAACCTACATAGTCCAAGTGCCCGTTCGTTAACCTAGATAGTCCAAGTGACCGTTAGGTAACCTAGACAGTCCAAGTGCCTGCTAGGTAACATACAAAGTCCAAGTCACCGTTCGCCAACCTAGGTAGTCCAAGTGCCCTCTAGGTAACCTACATAGTTCAAGTGCCCTCTAGGTAACCTAGATAGTCCAAGTCCCTGTTCGCTAACCTAGATAGTCCAAGTGCCCGCTAGGTAACCTACATAGTCCAAGTGCCCGCTAGGTAAGCTACAAGTCCAAGGGCCCGCTAGTTAACCTACATAGTCCAAGGGCTCGCTAGTTAACCTTGATAGTCCAAGTGCCGGCTAGTTAACCTAGATCGTCCAATTGCCTTCTAGTTAACCTAGATCGTCCATGTGCCCGCTAGTTAACCTTGATCGTCCAATTCCCCGCTAGTTAACCTACATAGTCCAAGGGCACGCAAGGTAACCTAGATAGTCCAAGTGCCCATTAGCTAACCTAGATAGTCCAAGTGCCCGCTAGGTAACCTACATAGTACAAGTGCCCATTCATTAACCTAGATAGTCCAAGTGCCCGCTAGGTAACCTAGACTGTCTAGTGCCCGCTAGGTTACCTACATTGTCCAAGTGCCCGATAGGTAACCTAGATAGTCCAAGTGCCCGCTAGTTAACCTGGATAGTCCTAGTGCACGTTAGTTATCCTTGATAGTCAAAGTGCCCACTAGGGGACGTACACAGTCCAAGTGCCCCCTAGGTAACCTAGGTAGTCCAAGTGCCCGCTAGGGTATGTACATAGTCCAAGTGCCTGCTAGGTAACCTAGATAGTCTAAGTGTCCGCCAGTTAACCTACATAGTCAAAGTTCCTGTTAGATAACATAGATAGTCCAAGTGCCCGCTAGGTAACCTAGATATTCCAAGTTCCTGTTCGCTAACTTAGATACTCCAAGTGCCCGCTAGGTAACCTACATAGTCCAAGTGCCCGCTCGAAAACCTAGATAGTCCAAGTGCCCGGTAGGTAACCTACAAAGACCAAGTGCCTGCTAGGTAATCTATATTATCCAAATGCCCACTAGGGCACCCACATAGTCCAAGTGCCCGCTAAGTAACCTATATAGTGCACGTGCCCGTTAGCTAAGCTAGGTAGGCCAAGGGTCAACTAGTTAACCTACATAGTTCAAGGGCCCACTAGGTAACCTAGCTAATCCAAGTGCCCGCTAGTTAACCTATATCGTCCAAGTGCCCGCTAGTTAACCTAGATTGTCCAAGTACCCGATAGTTAACCTACATAGTGCAAGGGCCCGCTAGTTAACCTAGATCGTCCAAGTGTCCGCTATTAAACCTACATAGTCCAAGGGCCCGCTAGTTGACCTAGATAGACCAAGTGCCCGCTAGTTAACCTAGATAGTCCGAGTGCCCGTTAATTATCCTAGATAGTCCAAGTGCCCACTAGGGAACGTACATAGTCCAAGTGCCCGCTAGGTAACCTAGATATTCCTAGTGCCCGTTAGTTATCCTAGATAGTCCTAGTGCCCACTAGGGGACGTACATAGTATAAGTGCCCGCTAGGTAACCTAGATAGTCTAAGTGCCGGCTAGTTAACCTACATAGTCCAAGTGCCCGCTAAGGAACCTACATAGTCCAAGTGTCCGTTAGGGAACCTAGATAGTCCAAGTGCCCACTAGGGAACCTGCATCATCCAAGTGCCCGGTAGTTAATCTAGATAGTCCATGTGCCCGCTAGTTAACGTAGATAGTCCAAGTGCCCGGTAGATAACCTAGATCGTCCAAGTGCCCGCTAGTTAACCTACATAGACCAAGGGCCCGCTTGTTAACCAACATAGTCCAAGGTCCGCTACTTAACCTAGATAGTCCAAGTGCCCGCTAATTAACCTAGATAGTCCAAGTGCCCGCTAGGGGACGTACATAGTCCAAGTGCCCGCTAGGTAACCTAGATAGTCCAAGTGCCCGTTAGCTAACCTAGATAGTCCAAGTGCCCGCTAGTTAACCTAGATAGTCCAAGTGCCCGCTAGTTAACCTAGGTAGTCCAAGTGCCCGCTAGTTAACCTTGATCGTCCAAGTGCCCGCTAGTTAACCTACATAGTCTAAGGGCCCGCTAGTTAAGCTACATAGTCCAAGAACCCGCAAGTTAACCTCGATAGTCCAACTGCCCGCTAGTTAACATACATAGTCCAAGGGCCCGCAAGGTAACCTAGATATTCCAATTTCCTGTTAGCTAACCTAGACAGTCCAGGTGCCCGCTAGGTACCCTAGACTGTCCAGTGCCCGCTAGGTTACCTACATAGTCCAAGTGCCCGCTAGGTAACCTAGATAGTCCAAGTGCCCGCTAGTTAACCTGGATAGTCCTAGTGCACGTTAGTTATCCTAGATAGTCCAAGTGCCCACTAGGGGACGTACACAGTCCAAGTGCCCCCTAGGTAACCTACATAGTCCAAGTGCCCGCTCGAAAACCTAGATAGTCCAAGTGCCCACTAGGTAACCTAGATAGTCCAAGTGCCCGGTAGGTAACCTACAAAGTCCAAGTGCCTGCTAGGTAATCTATATAGTCCAAATGCCCACTAGAGCACCCACATAGTCCAAGTGCCCGCTAAGTAACCTATATAGTCCAAGTGCCCGTTAGCTAACCTAGATAGTCCAAGGGTCAATTAGTTAACCTACACAGTTCAAGGGCCCACTAGGTAACCTAGCTTAAACAAGTGCCCGCTAGTTAACCTATATCTTCCAAGTGCCCGAAGTTAACCTAGATTGTCCAAGTACCCGATTGTTAACCGACATAGTGCAAGGGCCCGCTAGTTAACCTAGATCGTCCAAGTGTCCGCTATTAAACCTACATAGTCCAAGGGTCCGCTAGTTGACCTAGATAGACCAAGTGCCCGCTAGTTAACCTGGATAGTCCGATTGCCCGTTAATTGTCCTAGATAGTCCAAGTGCCCACTAGGGAAAGTACATAGTCCAAGTGCCCGCTAGGTAATCTAGATATTCCTAGTGCCCGTTAGTTATCGTAGATAGTCCTAGTGCCCACTAGGGGACGTACATAGTACAAGTGCCCGCTAGGTAACCTAGATAGTCTAAGTGCCGGCTAGTTAACCTACATAGTCCAAGGGCACGCTAGTTAACCTACAAAGTCCACGTGCCCGCTAAGGGATGTAAATTGTCCAAGTGCCCGCTAAGGAACCTACATAGTCCAAGTGCCCATTAGGGAACCTAGATAGTCCAAGTGCCCGCTAGGGAACCTGCATCATCCAAGTGCCCGGTAGTTAATCTAGATAGTCCATGTGCCCGCTAGTTAACCTAGATAGTCCAAGTGCCCGGTAGTTAAACTAGATCGTCCAAGTACCCGCTAGTTAAGCTACATGGTCCAAGTGCCCGCTAGGGGACGTACATTGTCCAAGTGCCCGCTAGGTAACCTAGATAGTCCAGGTGCCCGTTAGCTAACCTAGATAGTCCAAGTGCCCGCTAGGTAACCTAGATAGTCCAAGTGCCCGTTAGCTAACCTAGATAGTCCAAGTGCCCGCTAGTTAACCTTGATCGTCCAAGTGCCCGCTAGTTAACCTACATAGTCCAAGGGCCCGCTAGTTAACCTACATAGTCCAAGGGCCCGCAAGGTAACCTAGATATTCCAATTTCCTGTTAGCTAACCTAGACAGTCCCGGTGCCCGCTAGGTACCCTAGACTGTCCAGTGCCCGCTAGGTTACCTACATAGTCCAAGTGCCCGCTAGGTAACCTAGATACACCAAGTGCCCGCTAGTTAACCTAGATAGTCCGAGTACCCGTTAGTTATCCTAGATAGTCCCAGTGCCCACTAGGGGACGTACATAGTCCAAGTGCCCGCTAGGTAACCTAGATAGTCCAAGTGCCCGCTAGGGTATGTACATAGTCCAAGTGCCCACTAGGTAACCTAGATAGTCCAAGGGCCCGCAAGTTAACCTACATAGTCCAAGTGCGCGATAGGGAACCTACATAGTCCAAGTGCCCGCTAAGGGACGTACATAGTCTAAGTGCCCGCTAGGGAACCTACATAGTCCAAGTGCCCGTTAGGGAACCTAGATTGTCCATGTGCCCGCTAGGGAACCTGCATCATCCAAGGGACCGCTAGTTAATTTAGATAGTCCAAGTACCCGCTATTTAACCTAGATAGTCCAAGTGCCCGCTAGTTAACCTAGATCGTCTAAGTGCCCGCTAGTTAACCTACATAGTCCAAGGGCCCGCTTGTTAACCTACATAGTCCAAGGTCCTCTACTTAACCTAGATAGTCCAAGTGCCCGCTAGTTAACCTACATAGTCCAAGTGCCCTCTAATTAACCTAGATATTCCAAGTGCCCTCTAGTTAACCTAGATAGTCCAAGTGCCCGCTAGGGGACTTCCATAGTCCAAGTGCCTCTAGTTAACCTAGATAGTCCAGGTGCCCGCTAGGGGTCGTACATAGTCCAAGTGCCCGCTAGGTAACCTAGATAGTCTATGTGCCCGCTAGGTAACCTAGATAGTCCAAGTGCCCGTACGTTAACCTAGATAGTCCAAGTGCCCAATAGGTAACCTAGACAGTGCAAGTGCCTGCTAGGTAACCTACATAGTCCAAGTGCCCGTTCGTTGACCTATATAGTCCAAGGGCCCACTAGGTATCCTGCATAGTCCAAGTGCCCGTTAGGTTACCTAGATAGTCCAAGTGCCCGTATGTTAACCGAGATAGTCTAACTGCCCGTTAGTTATCCTAGAGAGTCCAAGTGCCCACTAGGGGACGTACATAGTCCAAGTGCCCGCTAGGTAACCTAGATAGTCTCAGTGCCCGCTAGTTAACCTACATAGTCCAAGGGCCCGCAAGTTAACCTACATAATCCAAGTGCGCGATAGGGAACCTACATAGTCCAAGTGCCCGCTAAGGGACGTACATAGTCTAAGTGCCCGCTAGGGAACCTACATAGTCCAAGTGCCCGTTAGGGAACCTAGATAGTCCAAGTGCTCGCTAAGGAACCTGCATCATCCAAGTGACCGCTAGTTAATATAGATAGTCCAAGTTCCCACTAGTTAACATACATAGTCCAAGGTCCGCTACTTAACCTAGATAGTCCAAGTGCCCGCTAGTTAACCTACATAGTCCAAGTGCCCGCTAGGTAACCTAGATAGTCCAAGTGCCCGTTAGCTAACCTAGATAGTCCAAGTGCCCGCTAGTTAACCTGGATAGTCCAAGTGCCCGCTAGTTAACCTAGGTAGTCCAAGTGCCCGCTAGTTAACCTTGATCGTCCAAGTGCCCGCTAGTTAACCTACATAGTCCAAGGGCCCGCTAGTTAAGCTACATAGTCCAAGAACCCGCAAGTTAACCTCGATAGTCCAAGTGCCCGCTAGTTAACCTACATAGTCCAAGGGCCCGCAAGGTAACCTAGATATTCCAATTTCCTGTTAGCTAACCTAGACAGTCCAGGTGCCCGCTAGGTACCCTAGACTGTCCAGTGCCCGCTAGGTTACCTACATAGTCCAAGTGCCCGCTAGGTAACCTAGATAGTCCAAGTGCCCGCTAGGTAACCTGGATAGTCCTAGTGCACGTTAGTTATCCTAGATAGTCCAAGTGCCCACTAGGGGACGTACACAGTCCAAGTGCCCCCTAGGTAACCTAGATAGTCCAATTGCCCGCTAGGGTATGTACATAGTCCAAGTGCCTGCTAGGTAACCTCGATAGTCTAAGTGCCGCTAGTTAACCTACATAGTCCAAGTGCCCGTTCGTTAACCTAGATCGTCCAAGTGTCCGCCAGTTAACCTACATAGTCCAAGTTCCTGTTAGGTAACATAGATAGTCCAAGTGCCCGCTAGGTAACCTATATAGTCCAAGTGCCCGCTAGGTAACCTAGATATTCCAAGTTCCTGTTCGCTAACTTAGATACTCCAAGTGCCCGCTATGTAACCTACATAGTCCAAGTGCCCATTCGTTAACCTAGATTGTCCAAGTGCCCGCTAGTTAACCTAGACTGTCCAAGTGCCCGCTAGGTAACCTACATAGTCCCAGCGCACGCTAGGTAAACTAGATAGTCCAAGTGCCCATTAGGTAACCTACATAGTCCAAGTGCCCGTTAGGTAACCTACATAGTCCATGTGCCCGCTCGAAAACCTAGATAGTCCAAGTGCCCACTAGGTAACCTAGATAGTCCAAGTGCCCGGTAGGTAACCTACAAAGTCCAAGTGCCTGCTAGGTAATCTATATAGTCCAAATGCCCACTAGAGCACCCACATAGTCCAAGTGCCCGCTAAGTAACCTATATAGTCCAAGTGCCCGTTAGCTAACTTAGATAGTCCAAGGGTCAACTAGTTAACCTACACAGTTCAAGGGCCCACTAGGTAACCTAGCTTAAACAAGTGCCCGCTAGTTAACCTATATCTTCCAAGTGCCCGAAGTTAACCTAGATTGTCCAAGTACCCGATTGTTAACCGACATAGTGCAAGGGCCCGCTAGTTAACCTAGATCGTCCAAGTGTCCGCTATTAAACCTACATAGTCCAAGGGTCCGCTAGTTGACCTAGATAGACCAAGTGCCCGCTAGTTAACCTAGATAGTCCGATTGCCCGTTAATTATCCTAGATAGTCCAAGTGCCCACTAGGGAAAGTACATAGTCCAAGTGCCCGCTAGGTAATCTAGATATTCCTAGTGCCCGTTAGTTATCGTAGAGAGTCCTAGTGCCCACTAGGGGACGTACATAGTACAAGTGCCCGCTGGGTAACCTAGATAGTCCAAGTGCCCACTAGGGTATGTACATAGTTCAAGTGCCCGCTAGGTAACCTAGATAGTCTAAGTGCCGGCTAGTTAACCTACATAGTCCAAGGGCACGCTAGTTAACCTACAAAGTCCACGTGCCCGCTAAGGGATGTAAATAGTCCAAGTGCCCGCTAAGGAACCTACATACTCCAAGTGCCCATTAGGGAACCTAGATAGTCCAAGTGCCCGCTAGGGAACCTGCATCATCCAAGTGCCCGGTAGTTAATCTAGATAGTCCATGTGCCCGCTAGTTAACCTAGATAGTCCAAGTGCCCGGTAGTTAAACTAGATCGTCCAAGTACCCGCTAGTTAAGCTACATGGTCCAAGTGCCCGCTAGGGGACGTACATTGTCCAAGTGCCCGCTAGGTAACCTAGATAGTCCAAGTGCCCGTTAGCTAACCTAGATAGTCCAAGTGCCCGCTAGTGAACCTAGATAGTCCAATTGCCCGCTAGTTAACCTAGGTAGTCCAAGTGCCCGCTAGTTAACTTTGATCGTCCAAGTGCCCGCTAGTTAACCTACATAGTCCAAGGGCCCGCTAGTTAACCTACATAGTCCAAGGGCCCGCAAGGTAACCTAGATATTCCAATTTCCTGTTAGCTAACCTAGACAGTCCCGGTACCCGCTAGGTACCCTAGACTGTCCAGTGCCCGCTAGGTTACCTACATAGTCCAAGTGACCGCTAGGTAACCTAGATACACCAAGTGCCCGCTAGTTAACCAAGATAGTCCTAGTACCCGTTAGTTATCCTAGATAGTCCCAGTGCCCACTAGGGGACCTACATAGTCCAAGTGCCCGCTAGGTAACCTAGATAGTCCAAGTGCCCGCTAGGTAACCTAGATAGTCCAAGGGCCCGCAAGTTAACCTACATAGTCCAAGTGCGCGATAGGGAACCTACATAGTCCAAGTGCCCGCTAAGGGACGTACATAGTCTAAGTGCCCGCTAGGGAACCTACATAGTCCAAGTGCCCGTTAGGGAACCTAGATAGTCCATGTGCCCGCTAGGGAACCTGCATCATCCAAGGGACCGCTAGTTAATTTAGATAGTCCAAGTGCCCGCTATTTAACCTAGATAGTCCAAGGGCCCGCTAGTTAACCTAGATCTTCTAAGTGCCCGCTAGTTAACCTATATAGTCCAAGGGCCCGCTTGTTAACCTACATAGTCCAAGGTCCGCTACTTAACCTAGATAGTCCAAGTGCCCGCTAGTTAACCTACATACTCCAAGTGCCCTCTAGCTAACCTAGATATTCCAAGTGCCCTCTAGTTAACCTAGATAGTCCAAGTGCCCGCTAGGGGACTTCCATAGTCCAAGTGCCCTCTAGTTAACCTAGATAGTCCAGGTGCCCGCTAGGGGTCGTACATAGTCCAAGTGCCCGCTAGGTAACCTAGATAGTCTATGTGCCCGCTAGGTAACCTAGATAGTCCAAGTGCCCATACGTTAACCTAGATAGTCCAAGTGCCCAATAGGTAACCTAGACAGTGCAAGTGCCTGCTAGGTAACCTACATAGTCCAAGTGCCCGTTCGTTGACCTATATAGTCCAAGGGCCCACTAGTTATCCTGCATAGTCCAAGTGCCCGTTAGGTTACCTAGATAGTGCAAGCCCCGTATGTTAACCTATATAGTCTAAGTGCCCGTTAGTTATCCTAGATAGTCCAAGTGCCCGCTAGGTAACCTAGATAGTCTCAGTGCCCGCTAGTTAACCTACATAGTCCAAGGGCCCGCAAGTTAACCTACATAGTCCAAGTGCGCGATAGGGAACCTACATAGTCCAAGTGCCCGCTAAGGGACGTACATAGTCTAAGTGCCCGCTAGGGAACCTACATAGTCCAAGTGCCCGTTAGAGAACCTAGATAGTTCAAGTGCCCGCTAAGGAACCTGCATCATCCAAGTGACCGCTAGTTAATATAGATAGTCCAAGTTCCCACTAGTTAACATACATAGTCCAAGGTCTGCTACTTAACCTAGATAGTCCAAGTGCCCGCTAGTTAACCTACATAGTCCAAGTGCCCTCTAGTTAACCTAGATATTCCAAGTGGCCTCTAGTTAACCTAGATAGTCCAAGTGCCCGCCAGGGGACATACATAGTCCAAGTGCCCTCTAGTTAACCTAGATAGTCCAAGTGCCCGCTAGGGGACGTACATAGTCCATGTGCCCGTTTGTTATCCTAGATAGTCCAAGTGCCCACTAGGTAACCTAGACAGTACAAGTTCCCGCTAGGTTACCTACATAGTCCAAGTGACCGCTAGTTAACCTAATAGTTCAAGTGCCTGCTACTTAACCTACATAGTCCAAGTACCCGCTAGTTAACCTACATAGCCCAGGGCCTGCTAGTTAGCCTAGATAGTCCAAGTGCCCAATAGTTAACCTACATAGTCCAAGTGCCCGATAGGGAACCTTCATAGTCCAAGTGCCCGCTGAGGAACCTACATAGTCCAAGTGACCGATAGGGAACCGACATATTCCAAGTGCCTGTTAGGGAACCTAGATAGTCCAAGTGTCCGTAGGGAACATATATAGTTCAAGTGCCCGCTAGGGAACCTACATAGTCAAAGTGCCCACTAGGGAACCTGCATTGTCCAAGTGCCCGCTAGTTAACCTACATAGTCCAGAACCCGCTAGTTTACCTAGATAGTCCAAGTGCCCGCTAGATATCCTACATAGTGCAAGGGCCCGCAATTTAACTTAGATATTTTAAGTGCCCGTACGTTAACCTAGATAGTCCAAGTGCCCGATAGGTAACCTAGACAGTGCAAATGCCTGCTAGGTAACCTACATAGTCCAAGTGCCCGTTCGTTAACCTATATAGTCAAAGGGCCCACTAGGTATCCTGCATAGTCCAAGTGCCCGTTAGTTAACCTAGATAGTCCAAGTGCCCGCTAGGTAACCTACATAGTTCAAGTGCCCGCTAGGTAACCAAGATAGTCCAAGTGCCCGTATGTTAACCTAGATAGTCTAAGTGCCCGTTAGTTATCCTAGATAGTCCAAGTGCCCACTAGGGGACGTACATAGTCCAAGTGCCCGCTAGGTAACCTAGATAGTCTAAGTGTCCGCTAGTTAACCTACATAGTCCAAGGGCCCGCAAGTTAACCTACATAGTCCAAGTGCGCGATAGGGAACCTACATAGTCCAAGTGCCCGCTAAGGGACGTACATAGTCTAAGTGCCCGCTAGGGAACCTACATAGTCCAAGTGCCCGTTAGGGAACCTAGATAGCCCAAGTGCCCGCTAGGGAACCTGCATCATCCTAGTGCCCGCTAGTTAATCTAGATAGTCCAAGTGCCCGCTAGTTAACCTACATAGTCCAAGGTCCGCTACTTAACCTAGATAGTCCAAGTGCCCGCTAGTTAACCTACATAGTCCAAGTGCCCTCTAGTTAACCTAGATATTCCAAGTGGCCTCTAGTTAACCTAGATAGTCCAAGAGGCCGCTAGGGAACATACATAGTCCAAGTGTCCTCTAGTTAACCTAGATAGTCCAAGTGCCCGCTAGTTAATCTAGATAGTCCAAGTGCCCGCTAGGGAACGTACATAGTCCAAGTGCCCGCTAGTTAACCTACATATTCCAAGTGCCCGCTAGTTATCCTACATAGTCCAAGTGCCTGCAAGGTAACCTAGATGGTCCAAGTGCCCACTAGTTGACCTACATAGTCCAAGTGCCCGCTAGGTAACCTAGATAGTACAAGTGCCCGCTAGGGAACCTAGATAGTCCAAGTGACCGCTAGTTAACCTGATAGTTCAAGTGCCTGCTACTTAACCTACAGAGTCCAAGTACCCGCTAGTTAACCTACATAGCCCAGTGCTTGCTAGTTAGCCTAGATAGTCCAAGTTCCCGCTAGTTAACCTACATAGTCCAAGTGCCCGCTGAGGAACCTACATAGTCCAAGTGCCCGATAGGGAACCTACATAGTCCAACACCCGCTGAGGAACCTACATAGTCCAAGTGCCCGATAGGGACCCGACATATTCCAAGTGCCTGTTAGGGAACCTAGATAGTCCAAGTGCCCGTAGGGAACATATATTGTCCAAGTGCCCGCTAGGGAACCTCCATAGTCAAAGTGCCAACTAGGGAACCTGCATTGTCCAAGTGCCCGCTAGTTAACCTAAATAGTCCAGACCACCCTAGTTTACCTAGATAGTCCAAGTGCCCGCTAGATAACCTACATAGTGCAAGGGCCCGCTAATTAACCTACATATTCTAAGTGCCCGCTAGTTAACCTAGATCGTCCAAGAGTCCGCTAGATAACCTACATAGTCCAAGTTCCCGTCAGGTAACCTAGATAGTCCAAGTGCCCGCAAGGTAACCTACATATTCCAAGTGCCCACTAGGTAACCTAGATTGTCCAAGTGCCCGCTAGGTAACCTACATAGTCCAAGTTCCCGCTAGGTAACCTAGATAGTCCAAGTGCCCATTACCTAACCTAGATAGTCCAAGTGCCCGCTAGGCAACCTACATAGTACAAGTGCCCGTTCGTTAACCTAGAAGTCCAAGTGCCCGCTAGGTAACCTAGACTGTCCAGGTGCCCGCTAGGTTACCTACATAGTCCAAGTGCCCGTTAATAACATAGATAGTCCAAGTGCCCGCTACGTAACTTTAAGAGTCCAAGTGCTCGCTAGTTTACCTAGATAGTCCAAGTGCCTGTTAGGTAACCTAGATAGTCCAAGTGCCCGTTAGGTAACCTAGATAGTCCAAGTGCCCGCTAGGTAACCTACATAATTCAAGTGCCCTCTAGGTAACCTAGATAGTACAACATCCTGTTAGTTAACCTAGATAGTCCAAATTCCCACTAGGGAACGTACATAGTCCAAGGACCCACTAGTTAACCTACATAGTCCAAGTGCCGGATATGGAACCTACATAGTCCAAGTGCCCGCTAAGGGACGTACATAGTCCAAGTGCCCGCTAGGGAACCTACATAGTCCAAAAGCCCATTAGGGAACTTAGTAGTCCAAGTGCCCCCTAGGGAACCTGCATCGTCCAATGCCCGCTAGTTAAGCTAGATTGTCCAAGTGCCCGCTAGTTAACCTAGATCGTCCATGTGCCCGCTAGTTAACCTAGATAATCCAAGTGCCCGCTAGTTAACCTACATAGACCAAGGGCCCTCTAGTGAACCTAGCTAGTCCAAGTGCCCGCTAGGGAACGTACATTGTCCAAGTGTCCACTAGGTACCTAGATAGTCCAAGTGCCCGCTAGGGTATGTACATAGTTCAAGTGCCCGCTAGGTAACCTAGATTGTCCAAGTGCCTGCTAGGTAACCTAGATTGTCCAAGTGCCCGCTAGGTAACCTAGATAGTCCAAGGTCCTGCTAGTTAACCTACATAATCCAATGCCCGATAGGTAACTTACATATTCCAAGTGACCGCTGAGGAACCTACAAAGTCCAAGTGCCCGCTAGGGAACCTACATAGTCCAAGTGCCCGCTAGTTAATCTAGATAGTCCAAGTGTCCACTAGTTAACCTAGATAGTCCAAGTGCCCGCTAGTTAACCTAGATCGTCCAAGTGCCCACTAGTTAACCTAGATAATCCAAGTGCCCGCTAGTTAACCTACATATTCCAGGGGCCCTCTAGTTAACCGAGCTAGTCCAAGTGCCGGCTAGGGGACGTACATAGTCCAAGTGCCCGCTAGGTAACCTAGATAGTCCAAGTGCCCGCTAGGGTATGTACATAGTTCAAGTGCCCGCTAGGTAACCTAGATAGTCCAAGGTCCCGCTAGTTAACCTACATAGTCCAAGTGCCCGCTGAGGAACCTACATAGTCCAAGTGCCCGTTAGGGAACCTAGATAGTCCAAGTGCCCATAGGGAACCTATATAGTCCAAGTGCCCGCTAGGGAACCTACATAGTCAAAGTGCCCGCTAGGGAACCTGCATTGTACAAGTGCACGCTAATTAACCTAGATAGTCAAATTGCCCGCTAGTTAACCTAGATAGTCAAAGTGCCCACTAGTTAACATTGATCATCCACGTGCCCACTAGTTAACCTACATAGTCCAAGTGCCTGATAGGGAACCTACATAGACCAAGTGCCCGCTGCGGAACCGACATAGTCCAAGTGCCCGATAGGGAACCTACATAGTCCAAGTGCCTGATAGGGAACCTACATAGTCCAAGTGCCCGTAGGGAACCTATATAGTCCAAGTGCCCTCTAGGGAACCTGTATTGTGCAAGTGCCCGCTAGTTAACTTAGATAGTCCAAGAGCCCGCTAGTTAACCTAGATAGTCCAAGTGCCCGCTAGTTAACCTTCATAGTCCACGGTCTGCTAGTTAACCTAGATAGTCCAATTGCCTGCTAGTTAATCTACATAGTCCAAGAACCCGCTAGTTAACCTAGATTGTCCAAGTGCCCGTTAGTTAACCTACATAGTCCAAGGGCCCGCTAGTTAACCTAGATATTCCAAGTGCCCGCTAGTTTACCTAGATCGTCCAAGTGTCCGCTAGTTAACCTACTTTGTCCAAGTTCCAGTTAGGTAACACAGATAGTAAAAGTGCCCGCAAGGTAACCTACATAGTCCAAGTGCCCGCTAGGTAACCTAGATATTCCAAGTTGCTGTTAGCTAACCTTGAAAATCCAAGTGCCCGCTAGGTAACCTACATAGTCCAAGTGCCTTTTCGTTACCTACATAGTCCACGTGCCGGCTACGTAACCTACATAGTCCAAGGGCCCTCTAGGTAACCTATATAGTCCAAATGCCCGCTAGTTAACCTACATAGTCCAAGTGCCCGCTAAGAAACCTAGATAGTCCAAGTGCCCGTTAGGTAACCTAGATAGTCCAAGTGCCCGCTAGGTAACCTACATAGTCCAAGTTCCCGCTAGGTAACCTAGATAGTCCAAGTGCCCGTTAGGTAACCTAGATAGTCCAAGTGCCCGCTAGGTAACCTACATAGTCCCAGTGCCCGCTAGGTAACCTAGACTGTCCAAGTGCCCGCTAGGTTACCTACATAGTCCAAATGCCCGTTCGGTAACCTAGATAGTGCAAGTGCCCGGTAGTTAACCTACATAGTCCAAGTGCCCGCTAGGTAACCTAGATAGTCCAAGGGCCCGCTTGTTAACCTACATAGTCCAAGTGCCCGGTAGTTAACTTACATAGTTCAAGTGTCCGTAGGGAACATACATAGTCCAAGTGCCCGCTAGGGAACATACAGAGTCCAAGTGCCCGCTAGGGAACCTACGTAGTCCAAGTGCCCGCTAGGTAACTTAGATAGTCCAAGTGCCCGTTAGCTAACTGAGATAGTCCAAGTGCCCGCTAGGTAACCACATAGTCCAAGTGCCCGTTCGTTAACCTAGATAGTCCAAGTGCCCGCTAGGAAACCTAGACAGTCCAAGTGCCTGCTAGGTAACCTACATATTCCAAGTGCCCGCTAGGTAACTTAGATAGTCCAAGTGCCCTTTAGCTAACATAGATAGTCCAAGTGCCCGCTAGGTAACCACATAGTCCAAGTGCCCGTTCGTTAACCTAGATAGTCCAAGTGCCCGCTAAGTAACCTAGAAAGTCCAAGTGCCTGCTAGGTAACCTACATATTCCAAGTGCCCGTTTGCTAACCTAGATCTTCAAAGTGCCCACTAGGTAACCTTGACAATCCAAGTGCCCGCTAGTAAACCTACATAGTCCAAGTGCCCGATAGGGAACCTACATAATCCAAGTGCCCGCTAGGCAACCTACATATTCCAATTCCCCGCTAGGTAAACTAAATAGTCCAAATGCCCGCTAGGGAAACTACATAGTCCAAGTGCCCGCTAGTTAACCTAGATAGTCCAAGTGCCTGCTAGTAAACCTACATAATCCAAGGACCCGCTAGTTAACCTACATAGTGCAAGGGCCCGCTAGTTGACCTAGATCGTCCACTGTCCGCTTGTTAACCTACATTGTCCCAGTGCCCTCTAGTTAACCTACATAGTCCAAGTGCCCGCTAAGTAACTTAGATAGTCCAAGTGCCCACTAGGGGACGTACATAGTCTATGTGCCCGCTAGGTAACTTAGATAGTCCAAGTGCTCGCTAGGGTATGTACATAGTCCAAGAGCCCGCTAGGTAACCTAGATAGTCTAAGTGCCCGCTAGTTAACCTACATAGTCCAAGGGCCCGCTAGTTAACCACCATAGTCCAAGTGCCAGATAGGAAACAAACATAGTCCAAGTGCCCGCTAAGGGACTTACATAGTCCAAGTTCCCCCTAGGTAACCTACATAGTCCAAGTGCCCGTTAGGGAACCTAGATAGTCCAAGTGCCCGCTAGAGAACCTGCATCGCCCAAGTGCCCGCTAGTTAACCTACATAGTCCAAGTGCCCGCTAGTTAACCTAGATCGTCCAATTGCCCGTTAAGAAACCTAGATAGTCCAAGTGCCCGCTAGGTTACCTACATAGTCCTAGATCACGCTAGGTAACCTAGATAGTCCTAGTGCCCGCTAGGGTATGTACATAGTCCAAGTGCCCGCTAGGTAACCTAGATAGTCTAAGTGCCCGCTAGTTAACCTACATAGTCCAAGGGCCCGCTAGTTAACCACCATAGTCCAAGTGCCAGATAGGAAACAAATATAGTCCAAGTGCCCGCTAAGGGACTTACATAGTCCAAGTGCCCGCTAGGGAACCTACAAAGTCCAAGTGCACGTTAGGGAACCTAGATAGTCCAAGTGCCCGCTAGAGAACCTGCATCGCCCAAGTGCCCGCTAGTTAACCTACATAGTCCAAGTGCCCGCTAGTTAACCTAGATCGTCCAAGTGCCCGTTAGCTAACCTAGATAGTCCAAGTGCCCGCTAGGTAACCTACATATTCCAAGTGCCCGCTAGGTAACCTAGATAGTCCTAGTGCCCGTTACCTAACATAGATCGTCCAAGTGCCCGCTAGGCAACCTACATAGTCCAAGTGCCCGTTCGTTAACCTAGAAATCCATGTCGCCGCTAGGTAACCTAGACAGTCCAAGTGCCCGCTAGGTTACCTGCATAGTCCAAGTGCCCGTTAGGTAACTTAGATAGTCCAAGTGCCCGCTAGGTGACCTAAATAGTCAAAGTGCCCGCTATGTAACCTAGATAGTCCAAGTTCCTTTTAGCTAACATAGATAGTCCAAGTGCCCGCTAGGTAACCTACATAGTCCAAGGACCCGCTCCTTAACCTATTTCGTCCAAGTGTCCGCTAGTTAACCTACATAGTCCAAGTGCCCGCTAAATAACCAAGATAGTCAAAGTGCCCGCTAGGTAACCTACATAGTCCAAGTTCCCACTAGGTAACCTAGATAGTCCAAGTGCCCGTTACATAACCTAGATAGTCCAAGTGCCCGTTAGGTAACCTACATAGTCCAAATGCCCGCTAGTAACCTACATAGTCCAAATGCCTGATAGGGAACCTACATAGTCCAAGTGCCACTAGGTAACCTACATAGTCAAAGTGCCTGCTAGGTAACCTAGATAGTCCAAGTTCCTGTTAGCTAACCTAGATAGTCTAAGTGCCCGCTAGGTAACCTACATAGTCTAAGGGCCCGCTCGTTAACCTAGTTCGTCCAAGTGCCTGCTAGGTTACCTGCAAAGCCCTAGTGCCCGTTAGGAAACCTAGATAGTCCAAGTGCCCGCTAGGTAACCTACATAGTCCAAGTGACCGCTAGGTAGCCTAGATAGTCCAAGTTCCCGTTAGCTAACATACATAGTCCATGTGCCCGCTAGGTAACCTACATAGTCCAAGTGCCCGTTCATTAACCTAGATATTCCAAGTGCCCGCTAGGTAACTTAGACAGTCCAAGTGCCTGCTAGGTCACCTACATAGTCCAAGTCCCCGTTCGCTAACCTAGATAGTGCAAGTGCCTGCTAGGTAACCTACATGGTCCAAGTGCCTGCTGGTTAACCTAGATCGTCCAAGTGCCCGCTAGTTAACCTACATAGTCCAAGGGCCCACTAGTTAACCTAGATCATCCAAATGTCCTGTAGGTAACCTACATAGTCCAAGTGCGCGCTACGTAACCTAGATAGTCGAAGTGCCCGTTAGGTAACCTAGATAGTCCAAGTGCCCGCTAGGTAACCTACATATTCCAAGTGCCCGCTAGGTAACCTAGATAGTCCAAGTGCCCGTTTGCTAACACACATAATCCAAGAGCTGGCTAGGTAACCTACATAGTCCAAGTGCCCGTTCGTTAACCTAGATAGTTCAAGTGCCCGCTAGGTGACCTAGACAGTACAAGTGCCTGCTAGGTCACCTACATAGTCCAATTCCCCGTTCGCTAACCTAGATAGTCCATTTGCCCGCTAGGTAAACTACATAGTCCAAGTGCCCGCTAGGTAAGCTACAAGTCCAAGGGCCCGCTAGTTAACCTACATAGTCCAAGGACTCGCTAGTTAACCTTGATAGTCCAATTGGCGGCTAGTTAACCTAGATCGTACAAGTGCCCGCTAGTTAACCTAGATTGTCCAAGTGCCCGCTAGTTAACCTACATAGTCCAAGGGCCCACTAGTTAATCTAGACCATCCTAATGTCCTCTAGTTCACCTACATAGTCCAAGTGCCCGCTACGTAACCTAGATAGTCCAAGTGCCCGCTAGGTAACCTACATAGTCCAAGTGCCCATTAGCTAACATACATAGTCCACGTGCCTGCTAGGTAACCTACATAGTCCAAGTGCCCGCTAGTTAACCTAGATCGTCCGAGTGCCCGTTAAGAAACCTAGATAGTCCAAGTGCCCGCTAGGTTACCTACATAGTCCTAGTTCCCGCTAAGTAACCTAGATAGTCCTAGTGCCCGCTAGGGTATGTACATAGTCCAAGTGCCCGCTAGGTAACCTAGATAGTCTAAGTGCCCGCAAGTTAACCTACATAGTCCAAGGGCCCGCTAGTTAACCACCATAGTCCAAGTGCCAGATAGGAAACAAACATAGTCCAAGTGCCCGCTAAGGGACTTACATAGTCCAAGTGCCCGCTAGGGAACCTACAAAGTCCAAGTGCCCGTTAGGGAAACTAGATAGTCCAAGTGCCCGCTAGAGAACCTGCATCGCCCAAGTGCCCGCTAGTTAACCTACATATTCCAAGTACCCGCTAGTTAACCTAGATCGTCCAAGTGCCCGTTAAGAAACCTAGATAGTCCAAGTGCCCGCTAGGTTACCTACATAGTCCTAGTTCCCGCTAGGTAACCTAGATAGTCCTAGTGCCCGTTACCTAACATAGATCGTCCAAGTGCCCGCTAGGCAACCTACATAGTCCAAGTGCCCGTTCGTTAACCTAGAAATCCATGTCGCCGCTAGGTAACCTAGACAGTCCAAGTGCCCGCTAGGTTACCTGCATAGTCCAAGTGCCGGTTAGGTAACCTAGATAGTCCAAGTGCCCGCTAGGTGACCTAAATAGTCAAAGTGCCCGCTATGTAACCTAGATAGTCCATGTTCCTGTTAGCTAACCTAGATAGTCCAAGTGCCCGCTAGGTAACCTACATAGTCCATGGACCCGCTCCTTAACCTATTTCGTCCAAGTGTCCGCTAGTTAACCTACATAGTCCAAGTGCCCGCTAAATAACCAAGATAGTCAAAGTGCCCGCTAGGTAACCTACATAGTCCAAGTTCCCACTAGGTAACCTAGATAGTCCAAGTGCCCGTTACATAACCTAGATAGTCCAAGTGCCCGTTAGGTAACCTACATAGTCCAAATGCCCGCTAGTAACATACATAGTCCAAATGCCTGATAGGGAACCACACATAGTCAAAGTGCCACTAGGTAACCTACATAGTCAAAGTGCCTGCTAGGTAACCTAGATAGTCCAAGTTCCTGTTAGCTAACCTAGATAGTCTAAGTGCCCGCTAGGTAACCTACATAGTCTAAGGGCCCGCTCGTTAACCTAGTTCGTCCAAGTGCCTGCTAGGTTACCTGCAAAGCCCTAGTGCCCGTTAGGAAACCTAGATAGTCCAAGTGCCCGCTAGGTAACCTACATAGTCCAAGTGACCGCTAGGTAGCCTAGATAGTCCAAGTTCCCGTTAGCTAACATACATAGTCCATGTGCCCGCTAGGTAACCTACATAGTCCAAGTGCCCGTTCATTAACCTAGATATTCCAAGTGCCCGCTAGGTAACTTAGACAGTCCAAGTGCCTGCTAGGTCACCTACATAGTCCAAGTCCCCGTTCGCTAACCTAGATAGTGCAAGTGCCTGCTAGGTAACCTACATAGTCCAAGTGCCTGCTGGTTAACCTAGATCGTCCAAGTGCCCGCTAGTTAACCTACATAGTCCAAGGGCCCACTAGTTAACCTAGATCATCCAAATGTCCTGTAGGTAACCTACATAGTCCAAGTGCGCGCTACGTAACCTAGATAGTCGAAGTGCCCGTTAGGTAACCTAGATAGTCCAAGTGCCCGCTAGGTAACCTACATATTCCAAGTGCCCGCTAGGTAACCTAGATAGTCCAAGTGCCCGTTTGCTAACACACATAATCCAAGAGCTGGCTAGGTAACCTACATAGTCCAAGTGCCCGTTCGTTAACCTAGATAGTTCAAGTGCCCGCTAGGTGACCTAGACAGTACAAGTGCCTGCTAGGTCACCTACATAGTCCAATTCCCCGTTCGCTAACCTAGATAGTCCAAGTGCCCGCTAGGTAAACTACATAGTCCAAGTGCCCGCTAGGTAAGCTACAAGTCCAAGGGCCCGCTAGTTAACCTACATAGTCCAAGGACTCGCTAGTTAACCTTGATAGTCCAATTGGCGGCTAGTTAACCTAGATCGTACAAGTGCCCGCTAGTTAACCTAGATTGTCCAAGTGCCCGCTAGTTAACCTACATAGTCCAAGGGCCCACTAGTTAATCTAGACCATCCTAATGTCCTCTAGTTCACCTACATAGTCCAAGTGCCCGCTACGTAACCTAGATAGTCCAAGTGCCCGCTAGGTAACCTACATAGTCCAAGTGCCCATTAGCTAACATACATAGTCCACGTGCCTGCTAGGTAACCTACATAGTCCAAGTGCCCGCTAGTTAACCTAGATCGTCCGAGTGCCCGTTAAGAAACCTAGATAGTCCAAGTGCCCGCTAGGTTACCTACATAGTCCTAGTTCCCGCTAAGTAACCTAGATAGTCCTAGTGCCCGCTAGGGTATGTACATAGTCCAAGTGCCCGCTAGGTAACCTAGATAGTCTAAGTGCCCGCAAGTTAACCTACATAGTCCAAGGGCCCGCTAGTTAACCACCATAGTCCAAGTGCCAGATAGGAAACAAACATAGTCCAAGTGCCCGCTAAGGGACTTACATAGTCCAAGTGCCCGCTAGGGAACCTACAAAGTCCAAGTGCCCGTTAGGGAAACTAGATAGTCCAAGTGCCCGCTAGAGAACCTGCATCGCCCAAGTGCCCGCTAGTTAACCTACATATTCCAAGTACCCGCTAGTTAACCTAGATCGTCCAAGTGCCCGTTAAGAAACCTAGATAGTCCAAGTGCCCGCTAGGTTACCTACATAGTCCTAGTTCCCGCTAGGTAACCTAGATAGTCCTAGTGCCCGTTACCTAACATAGATCGTCCAAGTGCCCGCTAGGCAACCTACATAGTCCAAGTGCCCGTTCGTTAACCTAGAAATCCATGTCGCCGCTAGGTAACCTAGACAGTCCAAGTGCCCGCTAGGTTACCTGCATAGTCCAAGTGCCGGTTAGGTAACCTAGATAGTCCAAGTGCCCGCTAGGTGACCTAAATAGTCAAAGTGCCCGCTATGTAACCTAGATAGTCCATGTTCCTGTTAGCTAACCTAGATAGTCCAAGTGCCCGCTAGGTAACCTACATAGTCCAAGGACCCGCTCCTTAACCTATTTCGTCCAAGTGTCCGCTAGTTAACCTACATAGTCCAAGTGCCCGCTAAATAACCAAGATAGTCAAAGTGCCCGCTAGGTAACCTACATAGTCCAAGTTCCCACTAGGTAACCTAGATAGTCCAAGTGCCCGTTACATAACCTAGATAGTCCAAGTGCCCGTTAGGTAACCTACATAGTCCAAATGCCCGCTAGTAACCTACATAGTCCAAATGCCTGATAGGGAACCACACATAGTCAAAGTGCCACTAGGTAACCTACATAGTCAAAGTGCCTGCTAGGTAACCTAGATAGTCCAAGTTCCTGTTAGCTAACCTAGATAGTCTAAGTGCCCGCTAGGTAACCTACATAGTCTAAGGGCCCGCTCGTTAATCTAGTTCGTCCAAGTGCCTGCTAGGTTACCTGCAAAGTCCTAGTGCCCGTTAGGTAACCTAGATAGTCCAAGTGCCCGCTAGGTAACCTACATAGTCCAAGTGACCGCTAGGTAGCCTAGATAGTCCAAGTTCCCGTTAGCTAACATACATAGTCCATGTGCCCGCTAGGTAACCTACATAGTCCAAGTGCCCGTTCATTAACCTAGATATTCCAAGTGCCCGCTAGGTAACTTAGACAGTCCAAGTGCCTGCTAGGTCACCTACATAGTCCAAGTCCCCGTTCGCTAACCTAGATAGTGCAAGTGCCTGCTAGGTGACCTAAATAGTCAAAGTGCCCGCTATGTAACCTAGATAGTCCAAGTTCCTGTTAGCTAACCTAGATAGTCCAAGTGCCCGCTAGGTAACCTACATAGTCCATGGACCCGCTCCTTAACCTATTTCGTCCAAGTGTCCGCTAGTTAACCTACATAGTCCAAGTGCCCGCTAAATAACCAAGATAGTCAAAGTGCCCGCTAGGTAACCTACATAGTCCAAGTTCCCACTAGGTAACCTAGATAGTCCAAGTGCCCGTTACATAACCTAGATAGTCCAAGTGCCCGTTAGGTAACCTACATAGTCCAAATGCCCGCTAGTAACCTACATAGTCCAAATGCCTGATAGGGAACCACACATAGTCCAAGTGCCACTAGGTAACCTACATAGTCAAAGTGCCTGCTAGGTAACCTAGATAGTCCAAGTTCCTGTTAGCTAACCTAGATAGTCTAAGTGCCCGCTAGGTAACCCACATAGTCTAAGGGCCCGCTCGTTAATCTAGTTCGTCCAAGTGCCTGCTAGGTTACCTGCAAAGTCCTAGTGCCCGTTAGGTAACCTAGATAGTCCAAGTGACCGCTAGGTAGCCTAGATAGTCCAAGTTCCCGTTAGCTAACATACATAGTCCATGTGCCCGCTAGGTAACCTACATAGTCCAAGTGCCCGTTCATTAACCTAGATATTCCAAGTGCCCGCTAGGTAACTTAGACAGTCCAAGTGCCTGCTAGGTCACCTACATAGTCCAAGTCCCCGTTCGCTAACCTAGATAGTGCAAGTGCCTGCTAGGTAACCTACATAGTCCAAATGCCTGCTGGTTAACCTAGATCGTCCAAGTGCCCGCTAGTTAACCTACATAGTCCAAGGGCCCACTAGTTAACCTAGATCATCCAAATGTCCTGTAGGTAACCTACATAGTCCAAGTGCCCGCTACGTAACCTAGATAGTCGAAGTGCCCGTTAGGTAACCTAGATAGTCCAAGTGCCCGCTAGGTAACCTACATATTCCAAGTGCCCGCTAGGTAACCTAGATAGTCCAAGTGCCCGTTTGCTAACACACATAATCCAAGAGCTGGCTAGGTAACCTACATAGTCCAAGTGCCCGTTCGTTAACCTAGATAGTCCAAGTGCCCGCTAGGTAACCTAGACAGTACAAGTGCCTGCTAGGTCACCTACATAGTCCAATTCCCCGTTCGCTAACCTAGATAGTCCAAATGCCCGCTAGGTAACCTACATAGTCCAAGTGCCCGCTAGGTAAGCTACAAGTCCAAGGGCCCGCTAGTTAACCTACATAGTCCAAGGACTCGCTAGTTAACCTTGATAGTCCAAGTGGCGGCTAGTTACCCTAGCTCGTACAAGTGCCCGCTAGTTAACCTAGACTGTCCAAGTTCCCGCTAGTTAACCTACATAGTCCAAGGGCCCACTAGTTAATCTAGACCATCCTAATGTCCTCTAGTTCACCTACATAGTCCAAGTGCCCGCTACGTAACCTAGATAGTCCAAGTGCCCGCTAGGTAACCTACATAGTCCAAGTGCCCGTTCGTTAACCTAGATAGTCCAAGTGACCGCTAGGTAACCTAGACAATCCAAGTGCCTGCTAGGTAACATACAAAGTCCAAGTCCCCGTTCGCCAACCTAGGTAGTCCAAGTGCCCTCTAGGTAACCTACATAGTTCAAGTGCCCGCTAGGTAACCTAGATAGTCCAAGTCCCCGTTCGCTAATCTAGATAGTCCAAATGCCCGCTAGGTAACCTACATAGTCCAAGTGCCCGCTAGGTAAGCTACAAGTCCAAGGGCCCGCTAGTTAACCTACATAGTCCAAGGGCTCGCTAGTTAACTTTGATAGTCCAAGTGCCGGCTAGTTAACCTAGATCGTCCAAAGGCCCTCTAGTTAACCTAGATCATCAATGTGCCCGCTAGTTAACCTTCATCGTCCAATTCCCTGCTAGTTAACCTATATGGTCCAAGGGCACGCAAGGTAACCTAGATAATCCAATTTCCTGTTAGCTAACCTAGATAGTCCAAGTGCCCCTAGGTAACCTACATAGTACAAGTGCCCATTCATTAACCTAGATAGTCCAAGTGCCCGCTAGGTAACCTAGACAGTCTAGTGCCCGCTAGGTTACCTACATAGTCCAAGTGCCCGCTAGGTAACCTAGATAGTCCATGTGCCCGCTAGTTAACCTGGATAGTCCTAGTGCACGTTAGTTATCCTAGATAGTCCAAGTGCCCTCTAGGGGACGTACACAGTCCAAGTGCCCCCTAGGTAACCTAGATAGTCCAAGTGCCCGCTAGGGTATGTACATAGTCCAAGTGCCTGCTAGGTAACCTAGATAGTCTAAGTGCCCGCTAGTTAACCTACATAGTCCAAGTGCCCGTTCGTTAACCTAGATCGTCCAAGTGTCCGCCAGTTAACCTACATAGTCCAAGTTCCTGTTAGGTAACATAGATAGTCCAAGTGCCCGCTAGGTAACCTATATAGTCCAAGTGCCCGCTAGGTAACCTAGATATTCCAAGTTCCTGTTCGCTAACTTAGATACTCCAAGTGCCCGCTAGGTAACCTACATAGTCCAAGTGCCCATTCGTTAACCTAGATAGTCCAAGTGCCCGCTAGTTAACCTAGACTGTCCAAGTGCCCGCTAGGTAACCTACATAGTCCCAGCGCACGCTAGGTAAACTATATAGTCCAAGTGCCCATTAGGTAACCTACATAGTCCAAGTGCCCGCTCGAAAACCTAGATAGTCCAAGTGCCCGGTAGGTAACCTACAAAGTCCAAGTGCCTGCTAGGTAATCTATATAGTCCAAATGCCCACTATGGCACCCACATAGTCCAAGTGCCCGCTAAGTAACCTATATAGTCCAAGTGCCCGTTAGCTAACCTAGATAGTCCAAGGGTCAACTAGTTAACCTACATAGTTCAAGGGCCCACTAGGTAACCTAGCTAAAACAAGTGCCCGCTAGTTAACCTATATCGTCCAAGTGCTCACTAGTTAACCTAGATTGTCCAAGTACCCGATAGTTAACGACATAGTGCAAGGGCTCGCTAGTTAACCTAGATCGTCCAAGTGTCCGCTATTAAACCTACATAGTCCAAGGGCCCGCTAGTTGACCTAGATAGACCAGGTGCCCGCTAGTTAACCTAGATAGTCCGAGTGCCCGTTAATTATCCTAAATAGTCCAAGTGCCCACTAGGGAACATACATAGTCCAAGTGCCCGCTAGGTAACCTAGATATTCCTAGTGCCCGTTAGTTATCGTAGATAGTCCTTGTGCCCACTAGGGGACGTACATAGTACAAGTGCCCGCTAGGTAACCTAGATAGTACAAGTGCCCACTAGGGTATGTACATAGTCCAAGTGCCCGCTAGGTAACCTAGATAGTCTAAGTGCCGGCTAGATAACCTACATAGTCCAAGGGCACGCTAGTTAACCTACATAGTCCACGTGCCCGCTAAGGGACGTAAATAGTCCAAGTGCCCGCTAAGGAACCTACATAGTCCAAGTGCCCGTTAGGGAACCTAGTTAGTCCAAGTGCCCACTAGGGAACCTGCATCATCCAAGTGCCCGGTAGTTAATCTAGATAGTCCATGTGCCCGCTAGTTAACCAAGATAGTCCAAGTGCCCGGTAGATAACCTAGATCGTCCAAGTGCCCGCTAGTTAACCTACATAGTCCAAGGTCCGCTACTTAACCTAGATAGTCCAAGTGCCCGCTAGTTAACCTAGATAGTCAAAGTGCCCGCTAGGGGACGTACATAGTCCAAGTGCCCGCTAGGTAACCTAGATAGTCCAAGTGCCCGTTAGCTAACCTAGATAGTCCAAGTGCCCGCTAGTTAACCTAGATAGTCCAAGTGCCCGCTAGTTAACCTAGGTAGTCCAAGTGCCCGCTAGTTAACCTTGATCGTCCAAGTGACCATTCGTTAACCTAGATATTCCAAGGGACCGCTAGTTAACCTACATAGTCCAAGAACCCGCAAGTTAACCTAGATAGTCCAAGTGCCCGCTAGTTAACCTACATAGTCCAAGTGCCCGCAAGGTAACCTAGATATTCCAATTTCCTGTTAGCTAACCTAGACAGTCCAGGTGCCCGCTAGGTACCCTAGACTGTCCAGTGCCCGCTAGGTTACCTACATAGTCCAAGTGCCCGCTAGGTAACCTAGATACACCAAGTGCCCGCTAGTTAACCTAGATAGTCCTAGTACCCGTTAGTTTTCCTAGATAGTAGCAGTTCCCACTAGGGGACGTACATAGTCCAAGTGCCCGCTAGGTAACCTAGATAGTCCAAGTACCCGCTAGGGTATGTACATAGTCCAAGTGCCAGCTAGGTAACCTAGATAGTCTAAGTGCCTGCTAGTTAACCTACATAGTCCAAGGGCCCGCAAGTTAACCTACATAGTCCAAGTGCCCGCTGAGGAACCTACATAGTCCAAGTGCCCGATAGGGAACCTACATATTCCAAGTGCCCGTTAGGGAACCTAGATAGTCCAAGTGCCCGTAGGGAACCTATATAGTCCAAGTGCCCGCTAGGGAACCTAAATAGTCAAAGTGCCCGCTAGGGAACCTGCATTGTACCAGTGCCCACTAGTTAACCTAGATCGTCCCAGTGCCCGCTACTTAACCTAGATAGTCCAAGTTCCCGCTAGTTAACCTTGATCGTCCAAGTGCCCGCTAGTTAACCTACATAGTCCAAGTGCCCGATAGGGAACCTACATATTCCAAGTGCCTGTTAGGGTACCTAGATAGTTCAAGTGCCCGTAGGGAACATATATAGTCCCAGAGCCCGCTAGGGAACCTACATAGTCAAAGTGCCCGTTAGGGAACTTAGATAGTCCAAGTGCGCGCTAGGGAACCTGGATCATCCAAGTACCCAGTAGTTAATCTAGATAGTCCAAGTGCCCTTAGTTAACCTAGATAGTCCAAGTGCCCGCTAGTTAACCTACATCGTCCAAGTGCCCGTTAGTTAACCTACATAGTCCAAGGGCCCGCTTGTTAACCTACAAAGTCCAAGGTCCGCTACTTAACCTAGATAGTCCAAGTGCCCGCTAGAGAACGTACATAATTCAACTGCCCGCTATGTAACCTAGATAGTCTAAGCGCCGGCTAGTTAACCTACATAGTCCAAGGGCTCGCTAGTTAACCTACATAGTCCAAGTGCCCGCTAAGGGACGTACATAGTCCAAGTGCCCGCTAAGGAGCCTACATAGTCCAAGTGCCCGTTAGGGAACCTAGATAATCCAAGTGCCCGCTAGGGAACATGCATCATCCAATTGCCTGGTAGTTAATCTAGATAGTCAAAGTGCCTGCTAGTAAACCTAAATAGTCCAAGTGTCCGCTAGTTAACCTACATAATCCAAGGGCCCGCTTGTTAACCTACATAGTCCAAGGTCCGATACTTAACCTAGATGGTACAAGTGCCCGCTAGTTAACCTACATAGTCCAAGGGCCCGCTAGTTAAGCTACATAGTCCAAGAACCCGCAAGTTAACCTAGATAGTCCAAGTGCCCGCTAGTGAACCTACATAGTCCAAGGGCCCGCAAGGTAACCTAGATATTCCAATTTCCTGTTAGCTAACCTAGACAGTCCAAGTGCCCGCTAGGTTACCTACATAGTCCAAGTGCCCGCTAGGTAACCTAGATAGACCAAGTGCCCGCTAGTTAACCTAGATAGTCCTAGTGCCCGTTAGTTATCCTAGATAGTCCAAGTGCCCACTAGGGGACGTACATAGTCCAAGTGCCCGCTAGGTAACCGAGATAGTCCAAGTGCCCGTACGTTAACCTAGATAGTCCAAGTGCCCGATAGGTAACCTAGACAGTGCAAGTGCCTGCTAGGTAACCTACATAGTCCAAGTGCCCGTTCGTTAACCTATATAGTCCAAGGGCCCACTAGGTATCCTGCATAGTCCAAGTGCCCGTTAGGTAACCTAGATAGTCCAAGTGCCCGCTAGGTAACCTACATAGTCCAAGTGCCCGCTAGGTAACCTAGATAGTCCAAGTGCCCGTATGTTAACCTAGATAGTCTAAGTGCCCGTTAGTTATCCTAGATAGTCCAAGTGCCCAGTACGGGACGTACATAGTCCAAGTGCCCGCTAGGTAACCTAGACAGTCCAAGTGCCTGCTAGGTAACATACAAAGTCCAAGTCACCGTTCGCCAACCTAGGTAGTCCAAGTGCCCTCTAGGTAACCTACATAGTCCAAGGGCCCGCTAGGTAACCTAGATAGTCCAAGTGCCCACTTGGTAACCTACATAGTCCAAGTGTCCTCTAGGTAACCTATATAGTCCAAGTGCTCGCTAGGTAACCATCAAGTCCAAGGGACCGCTAGTTAACCTACATAGTCCAAGGGCCCGCCAGTTAACCTAGATAGTCCAAGTGCCCGCTAGAGAACCTGCATCGTCCAAGTGCCCGCTAGTTAACCTACATAGTCCAAGTGCCCGCTAGTTAACCTACATATTCCAAGGGCCCGGTAGGTAACCTAGATATTCAAAGTTGCTGTTAGCTAACCCACAAAGTCCAAGTGCCCGCTAGGTTACCTACATAGTCCAAGTGGCCGCTAGGTAACCTAGATAGACCAAGTGCCCGCTATGTAACCTAGATAGTCCAAGTGCCCGTTAGGTAACCTACATAGTCCAAGGGCCCTCTAGGTAACCTATATAGTCAAAGTTCCCGCTAGGTAACCTAGATAGTCCAAGTGCCCATTAGGTAACCTAGATAGTCCAAGTGCCCGCTAGGTAACCTACATAGTTCAAGTGCCCGCTAGGTAACCTAGATAGTCCAAGTGCCCGTTCGTTAACCTAGATAGTCCAAGTGCCCGCTAGGTAACCTAGACAGTACAAGTGCCTGCTAGGTCACCTACATAGTCCAAGTCCCCGTTCGCTAACCTAGATAGTCCAAATGCCCGCTAGGTAACCTACATAGTCCAAGTGCCCGCTAGGTAAGCTACAAGTCCAAGGGCCCGCTAGTTAACCTACATAGTCCAAGGACTCGCTAGTTAACCTTGATAGTCCAAGTGCCGGCTAGTTAACCTAGATCGTACAAGTGCCCGCTAGTTAACCTAGATTGTCCAAGTTCCCGCTAGTTAACCTACATAGTCCAAGGGCCCACTAGTTAATCTAGACCATCCTAATGTCCTCTAGTTCACCTACATAGTCCAAATGCCCGCTAGGTAACCTACATAGTCCAAGTGCCCGCTAGGTAAGCTACAAGTCCAAGGGCCCGCTAGTTAACCTACATAGTCCAAGGGCTCGCTAGTTAACCTTGATAGTCCAAGTGCCGGCTAGTTAACCTAGATCGTCCAAAGGCCCTCTAGTTAACCTAGATCATCAATGTGCCCGCTAGTTAACCTTCATCGTCCAATTCCCTGCTAGTTAACCTATATGGTCCAAGGGCACGCAAGGTAACCTAGATAATCCAATTTCCTGTTAGCTAACCTAGATAGTCCAAGTGCCCCTAGGTAACCTACATAGTACAAGTGCCCATTCATTAACCTAGATAGTCCAAGTGCCCGCTAGGTAACCTAGACAGTCTAGTGCCCGCTAGGTTACCTACATAGTCCAAGTGCCCGCTAGGTAACCTAGATAGTCCATGTGCCCGCTAGTTAACCTGGATAGTCCTAGTGCACGTTAGTTATCCTAGATAGTCCAAGTGCCCTCTAGGGGACGTACACAGTCCAAGTGCCCCCTAGGTAACCTAGATAGTCCAAGTGCCCGCTAGGGTATGTACATAGTCCAAGTGCCTGCTAGGTAACCTAGATAGTCTAAGTGCCCGCTAGTTAACCTACATAGTCCAAGTGCCCGTTCGTTAACCTAGATCGTCCAAGTGTCCGCCAGTTAACCTACATAGTCCAAGTTCCTGTTAGGTAACATAGATAGTCCAAGTGCCCGCTAGGTAACCTATATAGTCCAAGTGCCCGCTAGGTAACCTAGATATTCCAAGTTCCTGTTCGCTAACTTAGATACTCCAAGTGCCCGCTAGGTAACCTACATAGTCCAAGTGCCCATTCGTTAACCTAGATAGTCCAAGTGCCCGCTAGTTAACCTAGACTGTCCAAGTGCCCGCTAGGTAACCTACATAGTCCCAGCGCACGCTAGGTAAACTATATAGTCCAAGTGCCCATTAGGTAACCTACATAGTCCAAGTGCCCGCTCGAAAACCTAGATAGTCCAAGTGCCCGGTAGGTAACCTACAAAGTCCAAGTGCCTGCTAGGTAATCTATATAGTCCAAATGCCCACTATGGCACCCACATAGTCCAAGTGCCCGCTAAGTAACCTATATAGTCCAAGTGCCCGTTAGCTAACCTAGATAGTCCAAGGGTCAACTAGTTAACCTACATAGTTCAAGGGCCCACTAGGTAACCTAGCTAAAACAAGTGCCCGCTAGTTAACCTATATCGTCCAAGTGCTCACTAGTTAACCTAGATTGTCCAAGTACCCGATAGTTAACGACATAGTGCAAGGGCTCGCTAGTTAACCTAGATCGTCCAAGTGTCCGCTATTAAACCTACATAGTCCAAGGGCCCGCTAGTTGACCTAGATAGACCAGGTGCCCGCTAGTTAACCTAGATAGTCCGAGTGCCCGTTAATTATCCTAAATAGTCCAAGTGCCCACTAGGGAACATACATAGTCCAAGTGCCCGCTAGGTAACCTAGATATTCCTAGTGCCCGTTAGTTATCGTAGATAGTCCTTGTGCCCACTAGGGGACGTACATAGTACAAGTGCCCGCTAGGTAACCTAGATAGTACAAGTGCCCACTAGGGTATGTACATAGTCCAAGTGCCCGCTAGGTAACCTAGATAGTCTAAGTGCCGGCTAGATAACCTACATAGTCCAAGGGCACGCTAGTTAACCTACATAGTCCACGTGCCCGCTAAGGGACGTAAATAGTCCAAGTGCCCGCTAAGGAACCTACATAGTCCAAGTGCCCGTTAGGGAACCTAGTTAGTCCAAGTGCCCACTAGGGAACCTGCATCATCCAAGTGCCCGGTAGTTAATCTAGATAGTCCATGTGCCCGCTAGTTAACCAAGATAGTCCAAGTGCCCGGTAGATAACCTAGATCGTCCAAGTGCCCGCTAGTTAACCTACATAGTCCAAGGTCCGCTACTTAACCTAGATAGTCCAAGTGCCCGCTAGTTAACCTAGATAGTCAAAGTGCCCGCTAGGGGACGTACATAGTCCAAGTGCCCGCTAGGTAACCTAGATAGTCCAAGTGCCCGTTAGCTAACCTAGATAGTCCAAGTGCCCGCTAGTTAACCTAGATAGTCCAAGTGCCCGCTAGTTAACCTAGGTAGTCCAAGTGCCCGCTAGTTAACCTTGATCGTCCAAGTGACCATTCGTTAACCTAGATATTCCAAGGGACCGCTAGTTAACCTACATAGTCCAAGAACCCGCAAGTTAACCTAGATAGTCCAAGTGCCCGCTAGTTAACCTACATAGTCCAAGTGCCCGCAAGGTAACCTAGATATTCCAATTTCCTGTTAGCTAACCTAGACAGTCCAGGTGCCCGCTAGGTACCCTAGACTGTCCAGTGCCCGCTAGGTTACCTACATAGTCCAAGTGCCCGCTAGGTAACCTAGATACACCAAGTGCCCGCTAGTTAACCTAGATAGTCCTAGTACCCGTTAGTTTTCCTAGATAGTAGCAGTTCCCACTAGGGGACGTACATAGTCCAAGTGCCCGCTAGGTAACCTAGATAGTCCAAGTACCCGCTAGGGTATGTACATAGTCCAAGTGCCAGCTAGGTAACCTAGATAGTCTAAGTGCCTGCTAGTTAACCTACATAGTCCAAGGGCCCGCAAGTTAACCTACATAGTCCAAGTGCCCGCTGAGGAACCTACATAGTCCAAGTGCCCGATAGGGAACCTACATATTCCAAGTGCCCGTTAGGGAACCTAGATAGTCCAAGTGCCCGTAGGGAACCTATATAGTCCAAGTGCCCGCTAGGGAACCTAAATAGTCAAAGTGCCCGCTAGGGAACCTGCATTGTACCAGTGCCCGCTAGTTAACCTAGATCGTCCCAGTGCCCGCTACTTAACCTAGATAGTCCAAGTTCCCGCTAGTTAACCTAGATCGTCCAAGTGCCCGCTAGTTAACCTACATAGTCCAAGGTCCGCTACTTAACCTAGATCGTCCCAGTGCCCGCTACTTAACCTAGATAGTCCAAGTTCCCGCTAGTTAACCTTGATCGTCCAAGTGCCCGCTACTTAACCTAGATAGTCCAAGTGCCCGCTAGAGAACGTACATAATTCAACTGCCCGCTATGTAACCTAGATAGTCTAAGCGCCGGCTAGTTAACCTACATAGTCCAAGGGCTCGCTAGTTAACCTACATAGTCCAAGTGCCCGCTAAGGGACGTACATAGTCCAAGTGCCCGCTAAGGAGCCTACATAGTCCAAGTGCCCGTTAGGGAACCTAGATAATCCAAGTGCCCGCTAGGGAACATGCATCATCCAATTGCCTGGTAGTTAATCTAGATAGTCAAAGTGCCTGCTAGTAAACCTAAATAGTCCAAGTGTCCGCTAGTTAACCTACATAATCCAAGGGCCCGCTTGTTAACCTACATAGTCCAAGGTCCGATACTTAACCTAGATGGTACAAGTGCCCGCTAGTTAACCTACATAGTCCAAGGGCCCGCTAGTTAAGCTACATAGTCCAAGAACCCGCAAGTTAACCTAGATAGTCCAAGTGCCCGCTAGTGAACCTACATAGTCCAAGGGCCCGCAAGGTAACCTAGATATTCCAATTTCCTGTTAGCTAACCTAGACAGTCCAAGTGCCCGCTAGGTTACCTACATAGTCCAAGTGCCCGCTAGGTAACCTAGATAGACCAAGTGCCCGCTAGTTAACCTAGATAGTCCTAGTGCCCGTTAGTTATCCTAGATAGTCCAAGTGCCCACTAGGGGACGTACATAGTCCAAGTGCCCGCTAGGTAACCGAGATAGTCCAAGTGCCCGTACGTTAACCTAGATAGTCCAAGTGCCCGATAGGTAACCTAGACAGTGCAAGTGCCTGCTAGGTAACCTACATAGTCCAAGTGCCCGTTCGTTAACCTATATAGTCCAAGGGCCCACTAGGTATCCTGCATAGTCCAAGTGCCCGTTAGGTAACCTAGATAGTCCAAGTGCCCGCTAGGTAACCTACATAGTCCAAGTGCCCGCTAGGTAACCTAGATAGTCCAAGTGCCCGTATGTTAACCTAGATAGTCTAAGTGCCCGTTAGTTATCCTAGATAGTCCAAGTGCCCAGTACGGGACGTACATAGTCCAAGTGCCCGCTAGGTAACCTAGACAGTCCAAGTGCCTGCTAGGTAACATACAAAGTCCAAGTCACCGTTCGCCAACCTAGGTAGTCCAAGTGCCCTCTAGGTAACCTACATAGTCCAAGGGCCCGCTAGGTAACCTAGATAGTCCAAGTGCCCACTTGGTAACCTACATAGTCCAAGTGTCCTCTAGGTAACCTATATAGTCCAAGTGCTCGCTAGGTAACCATCAAGTCCAAGGGACCGCTAGTTAACCTACATAGTCCAAGGGCCCGCCAGTTAACCTAGATAGTCCAAGTGCCCGCTAGAGAACCTGCATCGTCCAAGTGCCCGCTAGTTAACCTACATAGTCCAAGTGCCCGCTAGTTAACCTACATATTCCAAGGGCCCGGTAGGTAACCTAGATATTCAAAGTTGCTGTTAGCTAACCCACAAAGTCCAAGTGCCCGCTAGGTTACCTACATAGTCCAAGTGGCCGCTAGGTAACCTAGATAGACCAAGTGCCCGCTATGTAACCTAGATAGTCCAAGTGCCCGTTAGGTAACCTACATAGTCCAAGGGCCCTCTAGGTAACCTATATAGTCAAAGTTCCCGCTAGGTAACCTAGATAGTCCAAGTGCCCATTAGGTAACCTAGATAGTCCAAGTGCCCGCTAGGTAACCTACATAGTTCAAGTGCCCGCTAGGTAACCTAGATAGTCCAAGTGCCCGTTCGTTAACCTAGATAGTCCAAGTGCCCGCTAGGTAACCTAGACAGTACAAGTGCCTGCTAGGTCACCTACATAGTCCAAGTCCCCGTTCGCTAACCTAGATAGTCCAAATGCCCGCTAGGTAACCTACATAGTCCAAGTGCCCGCTAGGTAAGCTACAAGTCCAAGGGCCCGCTAGTTAACCTACATAGTCCAAGGACTCGCTAGTTAACCTTGATAGTCCAAGTGCCGGCTAGTTAACCTAGATCGTACAAGTGCCCGCTAGTTAACCTAGATTGTCCAAGTTCCCGCTAGTTAACCTACATAGTCCAAGGGCCCACTAGTTAATCTAGACCATCCTAATGTCCTCTAGTTCACCTACATAGTCCAAATGCCCGCTAGGTAACCTACATAGTCCAAGTGCCCGCTAGGTAAGCTACAAGTCCAAGGGCCCGCTAGTTAACCTACATAGTCCAAGGGCTCGCTAGTTAACCTTGATAGTCCAAGTGCCGGCTAGTTAACCTAGATCGTCCAAAGGCCCTCTAGTTAACCTAGATCATCAATGTGCCCGCTAGTTAACCTTCATCGTCCAATTCCCTGCTAGTTAACCTATATGGTCCAAGGGCACGCAAGGTAACCTAGATAATCCAATTTCCTGTTAGCTAACCTAGATAGTCCAAGTGCCCCTAGGTAACCTACATAGTACAAGTGCCCATTCATTAACCTAGATAGTCCAAGTGCCCGCTAGGTAACCTAGACAGTCTAGTGCCCGCTAGGTTACCTACATAGTCCAAGTGCCCGCTAGGTAACCTAGATAGTCCATGTGCCCGCTAGTTAACCTGGATAGTCCTAGTGCACGTTAGTTATCCTAGATAGTCCAAGTGCCCTCTAGGGGACGTACACAGTCCAAGTGCCCCCTAGGTAACCTAGATAGTCCAAGTGCCCGCTAGGGTATGTACATAGTCCAAGTGCCTGCTAGGTAACCTAGATAGTCTAAGTGCCCGCTAGTTAACCTACATAGTCCAAGTGCCCGTTCGTTAACCTAGATCGTCCAAGTGTCCGCCAGTTAACCTACATAGTCCAAGTTCCTGTTAGGTAACATAGATAGTCCAAGTGCCCGCTAGGTAACCTATATAGTCCAAGTGCCCGCTAGGTAACCTAGATATTCCAAGTTCCTGTTCGCTAACTTAGATACTCCAAGTGCCCGCTAGGTAACCTACATAGTCCAAGTGCCCATTCGTTAACCTAGATAGTCCAAGTGCCCGCTAGTTAACCTAGACTGTCCAAGTGCCCGCTAGGTAACCTACATAGTCCCAGCGCACGCTAGGTAAACTATATAGTCCAAGTGCCCATTAGGTAACCTACATAGTCCAAGTGCCCGCTCGAAAACCTAGATAGTCCAAGTGCCCGGTAGGTAACCTACAAAGTCCAAGTGCCTGCTAGGTAATCTATATAGTCCAAATGCCCACTATGGCACCCACATAGTCCAAGTGCCCGCTAAGTAACCTATATAGTCCAAGTGCCCGTTAGCTAACCTAGATAGTCCAAGGGTCAACTAGTTAACCTACATAGTTCAAGGGCCCACTAGGTAACCTAGCTAAAACAAGTGCCCGCTAGTTAACCTATATCGTCCAAGTGCTCACTAGTTAACCTAGATTGTCCAAGTACCCGATAGTTAACGACATAGTGCAAGGGCTCGCTAGTTAACCTAGATCGTCCAAGTGTCCGCTATTAAACCTACATAGTCCAAGGGCCCGCTAGTTGACCTAGATAGACCAGGTGCCCGCTAGTTAACCTAGATAGTCCGAGTGCCCGTTAATTATCCTAAATAGTCCAAGTGCCCACTAGGGAACATACATAGTCCAAGTGCCCGCTAGGTAACCTAGATATTCCTAGTGCCCGTTAGTTATCGTAGATAGTCCTTGTGCCCACTAGGGGACGTACATAGTACAAGTGCCCGCTAGGTAACCTAGATAGTACAAGTGCCCACTAGGGTATGTACATAGTCCAAGTGCCCGCTAGGTAACCTAGATAGTCTAAGTGCCGGCTAGATAACCTACATAGTCCAAGGGCACGCTAGTTAACCTACATAGTCCACGTGCCCGCTAAGGGACGTAAATAGTCCAAGTGCCCGCTAAGGAACCTACATAGTCCAAGTGCCCGTTAGGGAACCTAGTTAGTCCAAGTGCCCACTAGGGAACCTGCATCATCCAAGTGCCCGGTAGTTAATCTAGATAGTCCATGTGCCCGCTAGTTAACCAAGATAGTCCAAGTGCCCGGTAGATAACCTAGATCGTCCAAGTGCCCGCTAGTTAACCTACATAGTCCAAGGTCCGCTACTTAACCTAGATAGTCCAAGTGCCCGCTAGTTAACCTAGATAGTCAAAGTGCCCGCTAGGGGACGTACATAGTCCAAGTGCCCGCTAGGTAACCTAGATAGTCCAAGTGCCCGTTAGCTAACCTAGATAGTCCAAGTGCCCGCTAGTTAACCTAGATAGTCCAAGTGCCCGCTAGTTAACCTAGGTAGTCCAAGTGCCCGCTAGTTAACCTTGATCGTCCAAGTGACCATTCGTTAACCTAGATATTCCAAGGGACCGCTAGTTAACCTACATAGTCCAAGAACCCGCAAGTTAACCTAGATAGTCCAAGTGCCCGCTAGTTAACCTACATAGTCCAAGTGCCCGCAAGGTAACCTAGATATTCCAATTTCCTGTTAGCTAACCTAGACAGTCCAGGTGCCCGCTAGGTACCCTAGACTGTCCAGTGCCCGCTAGGTTACCTACATAGTCCAAGTGCCCGCTAGGTAACCTAGATACACCAAGTGCCCGCTAGTTAACCTAGATAGTCCTAGTACCCGTTAGTTTTCCTAGATAGTAGCAGTTCCCACTAGGGGACGTACATAGTCCAAGTGCCCGCTAGGTAACCTAGATAGTCCAAGTACCCGCTAGGGTATGTACATAGTCCAAGTGCCAGCTAGGTAACCTAGATAGTCTAAGTGCCTGCTAGTTAACCTACATAGTCCAAGGGCCCGCAAGTTAACCTACATAGTCCAAGTGCCCGCTGAGGAACCTACATAGTCCAAGTGCCCGATAGGGAACCTACATATTCCAAGTGCCCGTTAGGGAACCTAGATAGTCCAAGTGCCCGTAGGGAACCTATATAGTCCAAGTGCCCGCTAGGGAACCTAAATAGTCAAAGTGCCCGCTAGGGAACCTGCATTGTACCAGTGCCCGCTAGTTAACCTAGATCGTCCCAGTGCCCGCTACTTAACCTAGATAGTCCAAGTTCCCGCTAGTTAACCTTGATCGTCCAAGTGCCCGCTAGTTAACCTACATAGTCCAAGTGCCCGATAGGGAACCTACATATTCCAAGTGCCTGTTAGGGTACCTAGATAGTTCAAGTGCCCGTAGGGAACATATATAGTCCCAGAGCCCGCTAGGGAACCTACATAGTCAAAGTGCCCGTTAGGGAACTTAGATAGTCCAAGTGCGCGCTAGGGAACCTGGATCATCCAAGTGCCCAGTAGTTAATCTAGATAGTCCAAGTGCCCTTAGTTAACCTAGATAGTCCAAGTGCCCGCTAGTTAACCTACATCGTCCAAGTGCCCGTTAGTTAACCTACTTAGTCCAAGGGCCCGCTTGTTAACCTACAAAGTCCAAGGTCCGCTACTTAACCTAGATAGTCCAAGTGCCCGCTAGAGAACGTACATAATTCAACTGCCCGCTATGTAACCTAGATAGTCTAAGCGCCGGCTAGTTAACCTACATAGTCCAAGGGCTCGCTAGTTAACCTACATAGTCCAAGTGCCCGCTAAGGGACGTACATAGTCCAAGTGCCCGCTAAGGAGCCTACATAGTCCAAGTGCCCGTGAGGGAACCTAGATAATCCAAGTGCCCGCTAGGGAACATGCATCATCCAATTGCCTGGTAGTTAATCTAGATAGTCAAAGTGCCTGCTAGTAAACCTAAATAGTCCAAGTGTCCGCTAGTTAACCTACATAATCCAAGGGCCCGCTTGTTAACCTACATAGTGCAAGGTCCGATACTTTACCTAGATGGTACAAGTGCCCGCTAGTTAACCTACATAGTCCAAGGGCCCGCTAGTTAAGCTACATAGTCCAAGAACCCGCAAGTTAACCTAGATAGTCCAAGTGCCCGCTAGTGAACCTACATAGTCCAAGGGCCCGCAAGGTAACCTAGATATTCCAATTTCCTGTTAGCTAACCTAGACAGTCCAAGTGCCCGCTAGGTTACCTACATAGTCCAAGTGCCCGCTAGGTAACCTAGATAGACCAAGTGCCCGCTAGTTAACCTAGATAGTCCTAGTGCCCGTTAGTTATCCTAGATAGTCCAAGTGCCCACTAGGGGACGTATATAGTCCAAGTGCCCGCTAGGTAACCGAGATAGTCCAAGTGCCCGTACGTTAACCTAGATAGTCCAAGTGCCCGATAGGTAACCTAGACAGTGCAAGTGCCTGCTAGGTAACCTACATAGTCCAAGTGCCCGTTCGTTAACCTATATAGTCCAAGGGCCCACTAGGTATCCTGCATAGTCCAAGTGCCCGTTAGGTAACCTAGATAGTCCAAGTGCCCGCTAGGTAACCTACATAGTCAAAGTGCCCGCTAGGTAACCTAGATAGTCCAAGTGCCCGTATGTTAACCTAGATAGTCTAAGTGCCCGTTAGTTATCCTAGATAGTCCAAGTGCCCAGTACGGGACGTACATAGTCCAAGTGCCCGCTAGGTAACCTAGACAGTCCAAGTGCCTGCTAGGTAACATACAAAGTCCAAGTCACCGTTCGCCAACCTAGGTAGTCCAAGTGCCCTCTAGGTAACCTACATAGTCCAAGGGCCCGCTAGGTAACCTAGATAGTCCAAGTGCCCACTTGGTAACCTACATAGTCCAAGTGTCCTCTAGGTAACCTATATAGTCCAAGTGCTCGCTAGGTAACCATCAAGTCCAAGGGACCGCTAGTTAACCTACATAGTCCAAGGGCCCGCCAGTTAACCTAGATAGTCCAAGTGCCCGCTAGAGAACCTGCATCGTCCAAGTGCCCGCTAGTTAACCTACATAGTCCAAGTGCCCGCTAGTTAACCTACATATTCCAAGGGCCCGGTAGGTAACCTAGATATTCAAAGTTGCTGTTAGCTAACCCACAAAGTCCAAGTGCCCGCTAGGTTACCTACATAGTCCAAGTGGCCGCTAGGTAACCTAGATAGACCAAGTGCCCGCTAGGTAACCTAGATAGTCCAAGTGCCCGTTAGGTAACCTACATAGTCCAAGGGCCCTCTAGGTAACCTATATAGTCAAAGTTCCCGCTAGGTAACCTAGATAGTCCAAGTGCCCATTAGGTAACCTAGATAGTCCAAGTGCCCGCTAGGTAACCTACATAGTTCAAGTGCCCGCTAGGTAACCTAGATAGTCCAAGTGCCCGTTCGTTAACCTAGATAGTCCAAGTGCCCGCTAGGTAACCTAGACAGTACAAGTGCCTGCTAGGTCACCTACATAGTCCAAGTCCCCGTTCGCTAACCTAGATAGTCCAAATGCCCGCTAGGTAACCTACATAGTCCAAGTGCCCGCTAGGTAAGCTACAAGTCCAAGGGCCCGCTAGTTAACCTACATAGTCCAAGGACTCGCTAGTTAACCTTGATAGTCCAAGTGCCGGCTAGTTAACCTAGATCGTACAAGTGCCCGCTAGTTAACCTAGATTGTCCAAGTTCCCGCTAGTTAACCTACATAGTCCAAGGGCCCACTAGTTAATCTAGACCATCCTAATGTCCTCTAGTTCACCTACATAGTCCAAGTGCCCGCTACGTAACCTAGATAGTCCAAGTGCCCGCTAGGTAACCTACATAGTCCAAGTGCCCATTAGCTAACATACATAGTCCAAGTGCCCGTTAGCTAACATACATAGTCCAAGTGCCTGCTAGGTAACCTACATAGTCCAAGTGCCCGTTCGTTAACCTAGATAGTCCAAGTGACCGCTAGGTAACCTAGACAATCCAAGTGCCTGCTAGGTAACATACAAAGTCCAAGTCCCCGTTCGCCAACCTAGGTAGTCCAAGTGCCCTCTAGGTAACCTACATAGTTCAAGTGCCCGCTAGGTAACCTAGATAGTCCAAGTCCCCGTTCGCTAATCTAGATAGTCCAAATGCCCGCTAGGTAACCTACATAGTCCAAGTGCCCGCTAGGTAAGCTACAAGTCCAAGGGCCCGCTAGTTAACCTACATAGTCCAAGGGCTCGCTAGTTAACCTTGATAGTCCAAGTGCCGGCTAGTTAACCTAGATCGTCCAAAGGCCCTCTAGTTAACCTAGATCATCAATGTGCCCGCTAGTTAACCTTCATCGTCCAATTCCCTGCTAGTTAACCTATATGGTCCAAGGGCACGCAAGGTAACCTAGATAATCCAATTTCCTGTTAGCTAACCTAGATAGTCCAAGTGCCCCTAGGTAACCTACATAGTACAAGTGCCCATTCATTAACCTAGATAGTCCAAGTGCCCGCTAGGTAACCTAGACAGTCTAGTGCCCGCTAGGTTACCTACATAGTCCAAGTGCCCGCTAGGTAACCTAGATAGTCCATGTGCCCGCTAGTTAACCTGGATAGTCCTAGTGCACGTTAGTTATCCTAGATAGTCCAAGTGCCCTCTAGGGGACGTACACAGTCCAAGTGCCCCCTAGGTAACCTAGATAGTCCAAATGCCCGCTAGGGTATGTACATAGTCCAAGTGCCTGCTAGGTAACCTAGATAGTCTAAGTGCCCGCTAGTTAACCTACATAGTCCAAGTGCCCGTTCGTTAACCTAGATCGTCCAAGTGTCCGCCAGTTAACCTACATAGTCCAAGTTCCTGTTAGGTAACATAGATAGTCCAAGTGCCCGCTAGGTAACCTATATAGTCCAAGTGCCCGCTAGGTAACCTAGATATTCCAAGTTCCTGTTCGCTAACTTAGATACTCCAAGTGCCCGCTAGGTAACCTACATAGTCCAAGTGCCCATTCGTTAACCTAGATAGTCCAAGTGCCCGCTAGTTAACCTAGACTGTCCAAGTGCCCGCTAGGTAACCTACATAGTCCCAGCGCACGCTAGGTAAACTATATAGTCCAAGTGCCCATTAGGTAACCTACATAGTCCAAGTGCCCGCTCGAAAACCTAGATAGTCCAAGTGCCCGGTAGGTAACCTACAAAGTCCAAGTGCCTGCTAGGTAATCTATATAGTCCAAATGCCCACTATGGCACCCACATAGTCCAAGTGCCCGCTAAGTAACCTATATAGTCCAAGTGCCCGTTAGCTAACCTAGATAGTCCAAGGGTCAACTAGTTAACCTACATAGTTCAAGGGCCCACTAGGTAACCTAGCTAAAACAAGTGCCCGCTAGTTAACCTATATCGTCCAAGTGCTCACTAGTTAACCTAGATTGTCCAAGTACCCGATAGTTAACGACATAGTGCAAGGGCTCGCTAGTTAACCTAGATCGTCCAAGTGTCCGCTATTAAACCTACATAGTCCAAGGGCCCGCTAGTTGACCTAGATAGACCAGGTGCCCGCTAGTTAACCTAGATAGTCCGAGTGCCCGTTAATTATCCTAAATAGTCCAAGTGCCCACTAGGGAACGTACATAGTCCAAGTGCCCGCTAGGTAACCTAGATATTCCTAGTGCCCGTTAGTTATCGTAGATAGTCCTTGTGCCCACTAGGGGACGTACATAGTCCAAGTGCCCGCTAAGGAGCCTACATAGTCCAAGTGCCCGTTAGGGAACCTAGTTAATCCAAGTGCCCGCTAGGGAACATGCATCATCCAATTGCCTGGTAGTTAATCTAGATAGTCAAAGTGCCTGCTAGTAAACCTAAATAGTCCAAGTGCCCGCTAGTTAACCTACATAATCCAAGGGCCCGCTTGTTAACCTACATAGTCCAAGGTCCGATACTTAACCTAGATAGTACAAGTGCCAGCTAGTTAACCTACATAGTCCAAGGGCCCGCTAGTTAAGCTACATAGTCCAAGAACCCGCAAGTTAACCTAGATAGTCCAAGTGCCCGCTAGTGAACCTACATAGTCCAAGGACCCGCAAGGTAACCTAGATATTCCAATTTCCTGTTAGCTAACCTAGACAGTCCAAGTGCCCGCTAGGTTACCTACATAGTCCAAGTGCCCGCTAGGTAACCTAGATAGACCAAGTGCCCGCTAGTTAACCTAGATAGTCCTAGTGCCCGTTAGTTATCCTAGATAGTCCAAGTGCCCACTAGGGGACGTACATAGTCCAAGTGCCCGCTAGGTAACCGAGATAGTCCAAGTGCCCGTACGTTAACCTAGATAGTCCAAGTGCCCGATAGGTAACCTAGACAGTGCAAGTGCCTGCTAGGTAACCTACATAATCCAAGTGCCCGTTCGTTAACCTATATAGTCCAAGGGCCCACTAGGTATCCTGCATAGTCCAAGTGCCCGTTAGGTAACCTAGATAGTCCAGGTGCCCGCTAGGTAACCTACATAGTCCAAGTGACCGCTAGGTAACCTAGATAGTTCAGGTGCCCGCTAGGGGTCGTACATAGTCCAAGTGCCCGCTAGGAAACCTAGATAGTCTATGTGCCCGCTAGGTAACCTAGATAGTCCAAGTGCCCGTACGTTAACCTAGATAGTCCAAGTGCCCAATAGGTAACCTAGACAGTGCAAGTGCCTGCTAGGTAACCTACATAGTCCAAGTGCCCGTTCGTTGACCTATATAGTCCAAGGGCCCACTAGGTATCCTGCATAGTCCAAGTGCCCGTTAGGTTACCTAGATAGTCCAAGTGCCCGTATGTTAACCTAGATAGTCTAAGTGCCCGTTAGTTATCCTAGATTGTCCAAGTGCCCAGTACGGGACGTACATAGTCCAAGTGCCCGCTAGGTAACCTAGATAGTCTAAGTGCCCGCTAGTTAACCTACATAGTCCAAGGGACCGCAAGTTAACCTACATAGTCCAAGTGCGCGATAGGGAACCTACATAGTCCAAGTGCCCGCTAAGGGACGTACATAATCTAAGTGCCCGCTAGGGAACCTACATAGTCTAAGTGCCCGTTAGGGAACCTAGATAGTCCAAGGGCCCGCTAGGGAACCTGCATCATCCAAGTGCCCGCTAGTTAATCTAGATAGTCCAAGTGCCCACTAGTCAACCTACATAGTCCAAGGTCCGCTATTTAACCTAGATAGTCCAAGTGCCCGCTAGTTAACCTAGATAGTCCAAGTGCCCTCTAGTTAACCTAGATATTCCAAGTGGCCTCTAGTTAACCTAGATAGTCCAAGTGCCCGCTAGGGGACATACATAGTCCAAGTGCCCTCTAGTTAACCTAGATAGTCCAAGTGCCCGCTAGTTAATCTAGATAGTCCAAGTGCCCGCTAGGGAACGTACATAGTCCAAGTGCCCGCTAGTTAACCTACATATTCCAAGTGCCCGCTAGTTATCCTACATAGTCCAAGTGCCTGCAAGGTAACCTAGATGGTCCAAGTGCCCACTAGTTGACCTACATAGTCCAAGTGCCCGCTAGGTAACCTAGATAGTACAAGTGCCAGCTAGGGAACCTAGATAGTCCAAGTGACCGCTAGTTAACCTGATAGTTCAAGTGCCTGCTACTTAACCTACAGAGTCCAAGTACCCGCTAGTTAACCTACATAGCCCAGTGCTTGCTAGTTAGCCTAGATAGTCCAAGTGCCCGCTAGTTAACCTACATAGTCCAAGTGCCCGCTGAGGAACCTATATAGTCCAAGTGCCCGATAGGGAACCTACATAGTCCAACACCCGCTGAGGAACCTACATATTCCAAGTGCCCGATAGGGAACCTACATATTCCAAGTGCCTGTTAGGGAACCTAGATAATCCAAGTGCCCGTAGGGAACATATATTGTCCAAGTGCCCGCTAGGGAACCTACATAGTCAAAGTGCCAACTAGGGAACCTGCATTGTCCAAGTGCCCGCTAGTTAACCTACATAGTCCAGAACCCGCTAGTTTATCTAGATAGTCCAAGTGCCCGCTAGATAACCTACATATTGCAAGGGCCCGCTAATTAACCTAGATATTCTAAGTGCCCGCTAGTTAACCTAGATCGTCCAAGAGTCCGCTAGATAACCTACATAGTCCAAGTTCCCGTCAGGTAACCTAGATAGTCCAAGTGCCCGCAAGGTAACCTACATATTCCAAGTGCCCACTAGGTAATCTAGATTGTCCAAGTGCCCGATAGGTAACCTAGATAGTCCAAGTGCCCGCTAGGTAACCTACATAGTCCAAGTTCCCGCTAGGTAACCTAGATAGTCCAAGTGCCCATTACCTAACCTAGATAGTCCAAGTGCCCGCTAGGTAACCTACATAGTACAAGTGCCCGTTCGTTAACCTAGAAGTCCAAGTGCCCGCTAGGTAACCTAGACTGTCCAAGTGCCCGCTAGGTTACCTACATAGTCCAAGTGCCCGTTAATAACATAGATAGTCCAAGTGCCCGCTAGGTAAATTTTAGAGTCCAAGTGCTCACTAGATTACCTAGATAGTCCAAGTGCCTGTTAGGTAACCTAGATAGTCCAAGTGCCCGTTAGGTAACCTAGATAGTCCAAGTGCCCGCTAGGTAACCTACATAGTTCAAGTGCCCTCTAGGTAACCTAGATAGTACAACACCCTGTTAGTTAACCTAGATAGTCCAAATTCCCACTAGGGAACGTACATAGTCCAAGGACCCACTAGTTAACCTACATAGTCCAAGTGCCGGATATGGAACCTACATAGTCCAAGTGCCCGCTAAGGGACGTACATAGTCCAAGTGCCCGCTAGGGAACCTACATAGTCCAAAAGCCCATTAGGTAACTTAGTAGTCCAAGTGCCCCCTAGGGAACCTGCATCGTCCAAGTGCCCGCTAGTTAAGCTAGATTGTCCAAGTGCCCGCTAGTTAACCTAGATCGTCCATGTGCCCGCTAGTTAACCTAGATAATCCAAGTGCCCGCTAGTTAACCTACATAGACCAAGGGCCCTCTAGTGAACCTAGCTAGTCCAAGTGCCCGCTAGGGAACGTACATTGTCCAAATGTCCGCTAGGTAACCTAGATAGTCCAAGTGCCCGCTAGGGTATGTACATAGTTCAAGTGCCCGCTAGGTAACCTAGATTGTCCAAGTGCCTGCTAGGTAACCTAGATTGTCCAAGTGCCCGCTAGGTAACCTAGATAGTCCAAGGTCCTGCTAGTTAACCTACATAATCCAATGCCCGATAGGTAACCTACATATTCCAAGTGACCGCTGAGGAACCTACAAAGTCCAAGTGCCCGCTAGGGAACCTACATAGTCCAAGTGCCCGCTAGTTAATATAGATAGTCCAAGTGTCCACTAGTTAACCTAGATAGTCCAAGTGCCCGCAAGTTAACCTAGATCGTCCAAGTGCCCACTAGTTAACCTAGATAATCCAAGTGCCCGCTAGTTAACCTACATATTCCAGGGGCCCTCTAGTTAACCGAGCTAGTCCAAGTGCCGGCTAGGGGACGTACATAGTCTAAGTGCCCGCTAGGTAACCTAGATAGTCCAAGTGCCCGCTAGGGTATGTACATAGTTCAAGTGCCCGCTAGGTAACCTAGATAGTCCAAGGTCCCGCTAGTTAACCTAAATAGTCCAAGTGCCCGCTGAGGAACCTACGTAGTCCAAGTGCCTGTTAGGGAACCTAGATAGTCCAAGTGTCCATAGGGAACCTATATAGTCCAAGTGCCCGCTAGGGAACCTACATAGTCAAAGTGCCCGCTAGGGAACCTGCATTGTACAAGTGCACGCTAATTAACCTAGATAGTCCAATTGCCCGCTAGTTAACCTAGATAGTCAAAGTGCGCACTAGTTAACATTGATCATCCACGTGCCCACTAGTTAACCTACATAGTCCAAGTGCCTGATAGGGAACCTACATAGTCCAAGTGCCCGCTGAGGAACCTACATAGTCCAAGTGCCCGATAGGGAACCTACATATTCCAAGTGCCCGTTAGTGTACCTAGATAGTCCAAGTGCCCGCTAGGGTATGTACATAGTTCAAGTGCCCGCTAGGTAACCTAGATAGTCCAAGGTCCCGCTAGTTAACCTACATAGTCCAAGTGCCCGCTGAGGAACCTACATAGTCCAAGTGCCCGTTAGGGAACCTAGATAGTCCAAGTGCCCATAGGGAACCTATATAGTCCAAGTGCCCGCTAGGGAACCTACATAGTCAAAGTGCCCGCTAGGGAACCTGCATTGTTCAAGTGCACGCTAATTAACCTAGATAGTCAAATTGCCCGCTAGTTAACCTAGATAGTCAAAGTGCCCACTAGTTAACATTGATCATCCACGTGCCCACTAGTTAACCTACATAGTCCAAGTGCCTGATAGGGAACCTACATAGTCCAAGTGCCCGCTGCGGAACCGACATAGTCCAAGTGCCCGATAGGGAACCTACATAGTCCAAGTGCCTGATAGGGAACCTACATAGTCCAAGTGCCCTCTAGGGAACCTGTATTGTGCAAGTGCCCGCTAGTTAACCTAGATAGTCCAAGTGCCCGCTAGTTAACCTACATAGTCCACGGTCCGCTAGTTAACCTAGATAGTCCAATTGCCTGCTAGTTAATCTACATAGTCCAAGAACCCGCTAGTTAACCTAGATTGTCCAAGTGCCTGTTAGTTAACCTACATAGTCCAAGGGCCGGCTAGTTAATCTAGATATTCCAAGTGCCCGCTAGTTTACCTAGATCGTCCAAGTGTCCGCTAGTTAACCTACTTAGTCCAAGTTCCAGTTAGGTAACACAGATAGTACAAGTGCCCGCAAGGTAACCTACCTAGTCCAAGTGCCCGCTAGGTAACCTAGATATTCCAAGTTGCTATTAGCTAACCTTGAAAATCCAAGTGCCCGCTAGGTAACCTACATAGTCCAAGTGCTTTTTCGTTAACCTACATAGTCCACGTGCCCGCTACGTAACCTACATAGTCCAAGGGCCCTCTAGGTAACCTATATAGTCCAAATGCCCGCTAGTTAACCTACATAGTCCAAGTGCCCGCTAAGAAACCTAGATAGTCCAAGTGCCCGTTAGGTAACCTAGATAGTCCAAGTGCCCGCTAGGTAACCTACATAGTCCAAGTTCCCGCTAGGTAACCTAGATAGTCCAAGTGCCCGTTAGGTAACCTAGATAGTCCAAGTGCCCGCTAGGTAACCTACATAGTCCTAGTTCCCGCTAGGTAACCTAGATAGTCCAAGTGCCCGTTCATTAACCTATAAGTCCAAGTGCCCGCTAGGTAACCTAGACTGTCCAAGTGCCCGCTAGGTTACCTACATAGTCCAAATGCCAGTTCGGTAACCTAGATTGTGCAAGTGCCCGGTAGTTAACCTACATAGTCCAAGTGCCCGCTAGGTAACCTAGATAGTCCAAGGGCCCGCTTGTTAACCTACATAGTCCAAGTGCCCGGTAGTTAACTTACATAGTTCAAGTGTCCGTAGGGAACATACATAGTCCAAGTGCCCGCTAGGGAACATACAGAGTCGAAGTGCCCGCTAGGGAACCTACGTAGTCCAAGTGCCCGCTAGGTAACTTAGATAGTCCAAGTGCCCGTTAGCTAACAGAGATAGTCCAAGTGCCCGCTAGGTAACCACATAGTCCAAGTGCCCGTTCGTTAACCTAGATAGTCCAAGTGCCCGCTAGGAAACCTAGACAGTCCAAGTGCCTGCTAGGTAACCTACATATTCCAAGTGCCCGCTAGGTAACTTAGATAGTCCAAGTGCCCTTTAGCTAACATAGATAGTCCAAGTGCCCGCTAGGTAACCACATAGTCCAAGTGCCCGTTCGTTAACCTAGATAGTCCAAGTGCCCGCTAAGTAACCTAGAAAGTCCAAGTGCCTGCTAGGTAACCTACATATTCCAAGTGCCCGTTTGCTAACCTAGATCTTCAAAGTGCCCACTAGGTAACCTTGACAATCCAAGTGCCCGCTAGTAAACCTACATAGTCCAAGTGCCCGATAGGGAACCTACATAATCCAAGTGCCCGCTAGGCAACCTACATATTCCAATTCCCCGCTAGGTAAACTAAATAGTCCAAATGCCCGATAGGGAAACTACATAGTCCAAGTGCCCGCTAGTTAACCTAGATAGTCCAAGTGCCTGCTAGTAAACCTACATAATCCAAGGACCCGCTAGTTAACCTACATAGTGCAAGGGCCCGCTAGTTAACCTAGATCGTCCACTGTCCGCTAGTTAACCTACATTGTCCCAGTGCCCTCTAGTTAACCTACATAGTCCAAGTGCCCGCTAAGTAACTTAGATAGTCCAAGTGCCCACTAGGGGACGTACATAGTCTATGTGCCCGCTAGGTAACTTAGATAGTCCAAGTGCTCGCTAGGGTATGTACATAGTCCAAGAGCCCGCTAGGTAACCTAGATAGTCTAAGTGCCCGCTAGTTAACCTACATAGTCCAAGGGCCCGCTAGTTAACCACCATAGTCCAAGTGCCAGATAGGAAACAAACATAGTCCAAGTGCCCGCTAAGGGACTTACATAGTCCAAGTGCCCCCTAGGTAACCAACATAGTCCAAGTGCCCGTTAGGGAACCTAGATAGTCCAAGTGCCCGCTAGAGAACCTGCATCGCCCAAGTGCCCGCTAGTTAACCTACATAGTCCAAGTGCCCGCTAGTTAACCTAGATCGTCCAATTGCCCGTTAAGAAACCTAGATAGTCCAAGTGCCCGCTAGGTTACCTACATAGTCCTAGATCACGCTAGGTAACCTAGATAGTCCTAGTGCCCGCTAGGGTATGTACATAGTCCAAGTGCCCGCTAGGTAACCTAGATAGTCTAAGTGCCCGCTAGTTAACCTACATAGTCCAAGGGCCCGCTAGTTAACCACCATAGTCCAAGTGCCAGATAGGAAACAAACATAGTCCAAGTGCCCGCTAAGGGACTTACATAGTCCAAGTGCCCGCTAGGGAACCTACAAAGTCCAAGTGCACGTTAGGGAACCTAGATAGTCCAAGTGCCCGCTAGAGAACCTGCATCGCCCAAGTGCCCGCTAGTTAACCTACATAGTCCAAGTGCCCGCTAGTTAACCTAGATCGTCCAAGTGCCCGTTAAGAAACCTAGATAGTCCAAGTGCCCGCTAGGTTACCTACATAGTCCTAGTTCCCGCTAGGTAACCTAGATAGTCCTAGTGCCCGTTACCTAACATAGATCGTCCAAGTGCCCGCTAGGCAACCTACATAGTCCAAGTGCCCGTTCGTTAACCTAGAAATCCATGTCGCCGCTAGGTAACCTAGACAGTCCAAGTGCCCGCTAGGTTACCTGCATAGTCCAAGTGCCCGTTAGGTAACCTAGATAGTCCAAGTGCCCGCTAGGTGACCTAAATAGTCAAAGTGCCCGCTATGTAACCTAGATAGTCCAAGTTCCTTTTAGCTAACCTAGATAGTCCAAGTGCCCGCTAGGTAACCTACATAGTCCAAGGACCCGCTCCTTAACCTATTTCGTCCAAGTGTCCGCTAGTTAACCTACATAGTCCAAGTGCCCCCTAAATAACCAAGATAGTCAAAGTGCCCGCTAGGTAACCTACATAGTCCAAGTTCCCACTAGGTAACCTAGATAATCCAAGTGCCCGTTACATAACCTAGATAGTCCAAGTGCCCGTTAGGTAACCTACATAGTCCAAATGCCCGCTAGTAACCTACATAGTCCAAATGCCTGATAGGGAACCTACATAGTCCAAGTGCCACTAGGTAACCTACATATTCAAAGTGCCTGCTAGGTAACCTAGATAGTCCAAGTTCCTGTTAGCTAACCTAGATAGTCTAAGTGCCCGCTAGGTAACCTACATAGTCTAAGGGCCCGCTCGTTAACCTAGTTCGTCCAAGTGCCTGCTAGGTTACCTGCAAAGCCCTAGTGCCCGTTAGGTAACCTAGATAGTCCAAGTGCCCGCTAGGTAACCTACATAGTCCAAGTGACCGCTAGGTAGCCTAGATAGTCCAAGTTCCCGTTAGCTAACATACATAGTCCATGTGCCCGCTAGGTAACCTACATAGTCCAAGTGCCCGTTCATTAACCTAGATATTCCAAGTGCCCGCTAGGTAACTTAGACAGTCCAAGTGCCTGCTAGGTCACCTACATAGTCCAAGTCCCCGTTCGCTAACCTAGATAGTGCTAGTGCCTGCTAGGTAACCTACATAGTCCAAGTGCCTGCTGGTTAACCTAGATCGTCCAAGTGCCCGCTAGTTAACCTACATAGTCCAAGGGCCCACTAGTTAACCTAGATCATCCAAATGTCCTGTAGGTAACCTACATAGTCCAAGTGCCCGCTACGTAACCTAGATAGTCGAAGTGCCCATTAGGTAACCTAGATAGTCCAAGTGCCCGCTAGGTAACCTACATATTCCAAGTGCCCGCTAGGTAACCTAGATAGTCCAAGTGCCCGTTTGCTAACACACATAATCCAAGAGCTGGCTAGGTAACCTACATAGTCCAAGTGCCCGTTCGTTAACCTAGATAGTTCAAGTGCCCGCTAGGTAACCTAGACAGTACAAGTGCCTGCTAGGTCACCTACATAGTCCAATTCCCCGTTCGCTAACCTAGATAGTCCAAGTGCCCGCTAGGTAAACTACATAGTCCAAGTGCCCGCTAGGTAAGCTACAAGTCCAAGGGCCCGCTAGTTAACCTACATAGTCCAAGGACTCGCTAGTTAACCTTGATAGTCCAATTGGCGGCTAGTTAACCTAGATCGTACAAGTGCCCGCTAGTTAACCTAGATTGTCCAAGTGCCCGCTAGTTAACCTACATAGTCCAAGGGCCCACTAGTTAATCTAGACCATCCTAATGTCCTCTAGTTCACCTACATAGTCCAAGTGCCCGCTACGTAACCTAGATAGTCCAAGTGCCCGCTAGGTAACCTACATAGTCCAAGTGCCCATTAGCTAACATACATAGTCCAAGTGCCTGCTAGGTAACCTACATAGTCCAAGTGCCCGCTAGTTAACCTAGATCGTCCGAGTGCCCGTTAAGAAACCTAGATAGTCCAAGTGCCCGCTAGGTTACCTACATAGTCCTAGTTCCCGCTAAGTAACCTAGATAGTCCTAGTGCCCGCTAGGGTATGTACATAGTCCAAGTGCCCGCTAGGTAACCTACATAGTCTAAGTGCCCGCTAGTTAACCTACATAGTCCAAGGGCCCGCTAGTTAACCACCATAGTCCAAGTGCCAGATAGGAAACAAACATAGTCCAAGTGCCCGCTAAGGGACTTACATAGTCCAAGTGCCCGCTAGGGAACCTACAAAGTCCAAGTGCACGTTAGGGAACCTAGATAGTCCAAGTGCCCGCTAAAGAACCTGCATCGCCCAAGTGCCCGCTAGTTAACCTACATAGTCCAAGTGCCCTCTAGTTAACCTAGATCGTCCATGTGCCCGTTAAGAAACCTAGATAGTCCAAGTGCCCGCTAGGTTACCTACATAGTCCTAGTTCCCGCTAGGTAACCTAGATAGTCCTAGTGTCCGTTACCTATCATAGATCGTCCAAGTGCCCGCTAGGCAACCTACATAGTCCAAGTGCCCGTTCGTTAACCTAGAAATCCATGTCGCCGCTAGGTAACCTAGGCAGTCCAAGTGCCCGCTAGGTTACCTGCATAGTCCAAGTGCCGGTTAGGTAACCTAGATAGTCCAAGTGCCCGCTAGGTGACCTAAATAGTCAAAGTGCCCGCTATGTAACCTAGATAGTCCAAGTTCCTGTTAGCTAACCTAGATAGTCCAAGTGCCCGCTAGGTAACCTACATAGTCCAAGGACCCGCTCCTTAACCTATTTCGTCCAAGTGTCCGCTAGTTAACCTACATAGTCCAAGTGCCCGCTAAATAACCAAGATAGTCAAATTGCCCGCTAGGTAACCTACATAGTCCAAGTTCCCACTAGGTAACCTAGATAGTCCAAGTGCCCGTTACGTAACCTAGATAGTCCAAGTTCCTGTTAGCTAACCTAGATAGTCCAAGTGCCCGCTAGGTAACCTACATAGTCCAAGGACCCGCTCCTTAACCTATTTCGTCCAAGTGTCCGCTAGTTAACCTACATAGTCCAAGTGCCCGCTAAATAACCAAGATAGTCAAAGTGCCCGCTAGGTAACCTACATAGTCCAAGTTCCCACTAGGTAACCTAGATAGTCCAAGTGCCCGTTACATAACCTAGATAGTCCAAGTGCCCGTTAGGTAACCTACATAGTCCAAATGCCCGCTAGTAACCTACATAGTCCAAATGCCTGATAGGGAACCACACATAGTCCAAGTGCCACTAGGTAACCTACATAGTCAAAGTGCCTGCTAGGTAACCTAGATAGTCCAAGTTCCTGTTAGCTAACCTAGATAGTCTAAGTGCCCGCTAGGTAACCTACATAGTCTAAGGGCCCGCTCGTTAACCTAGTTCGTCCAAGTGCCTGCTAGGTTACCTGCAAAGCCCTAGTGCCCGCTAGGTAACCTACATAGTCCAAGTGACCGCTAGGTAGCCTAGATAGTCCAAGTTCCCGTTAGCTAACATACATAGTCCATGTGCCCGCTAGGTAACCTACATAGTCCAAGTGCCCGTTCATTAACCTAGATATTCCAAGTGCCCGCTAGGTAACTTAGACAGTCCAAGTGCCTGCTAGGTAACCTACATAGTCCAAGTGCCTGCTGGTTAACCTAGATCGTCCAAGTGCCCGCTAGTTAACCTACATAGTCCAAGGGCCCACTAGTTAACCTAGATCATCCAAATGTCCTGTAGGTAACCTACATAGTCCAAGTGCCCGCTACGTAACCTAGATAGTCGAAGTGCCCGTTAGGTAACCTAGATAGTCCAAGTGCCCGCTAGGTAACCTACATATTCCCAGTGCCCGCTAGGTAACCTAGATAGTCCAAGTGCCCGTTTGCTAACACACATAATCCAAGAGCTCGCTAGGTAACCTACATAGTCCAAGTGCCCGTTCGTTAACCTAGATAGTCCAAGTGCCCGCTAGGTAACCTAGACAGTACAAGTGCCTGCTAGGTCACCTACATAGTCCAATTCCCCGTTCGCTAACCTAGATAGTCCAAGTGCCCGCTAGGTAAACTACATAGTCCAAGTGCCCGCTAGGTAAGCTACAAATCCAAGGGCCCTCTAGTTAACCTACATAGTCCAAGGACTCGCTAGTTAACCATGATAGTCCAAGTTACCTAGTTAGTCCAAGTTACCTAGTTAGTTACCTAGTTAACCTAGATAGTCCAAGTGCCCGCTAGGTAACCTACTTAGTCCAAGTGCCCATTAGCTAACATACATAGTCCAAGTTCCCGTTAGCTAACATACATAGTCCAAGTGCCTGCTAGATAACCTACATAGTCCAAGTGCCCGTTCGTTAACCTAGATAGTCCAAGTGACCGCTAGGTAACCTAGACAGTCCAAGTGCCTGCTAGGTAACATACAAAGTCCAAGTCACCGTTCGCCAACCTAGGTAGTCCAAGTGCCCTCTAGGTAACCTACATAGTCCAAGGGCCCGCTAGGTAACCTAGATAGTCCAAGTGCCCACTAGGTAACCTACATAGTCCAAGTGTCCTCTAGTTAACCTATATAGTCCAAGTGCTCGCTAGGTAACCATCAAGTCTAAGGGACCGCTAGTTAACCTACATAGTCCAAGGGCCCCGCCAGTTAACCTAGATAGTCCAAGTGCCCGCTAGAGAACCTGCATCGTCCAAGTGCCCGCTAGTTAACCTACATAGTCCAAGTGCCCGCTAGTTAACCTACATATTCCAAGGGCCCGGTAGGTAACCTAGATATTCAAAGTTGCTTTTAGCTAACCCACAGAGTGCAAGTGCCCGCTAGGCTACCTACATTGTCCAAGTGGCCGCTAGGTAACCTAGATAGACCAAGTGCCCGCTAGGTAACCTAGATAGTCCAAGTGCCCGTTAGGTAACCTACATAGTCCAAGGGCCCTCTAGGTAACCTATATAGTCAAAGTTCCCGCTAGGTAACCTAGATAGTCCAAGTGCCCATTAGGTAACCTAGATAGTCCAAGTGCCCGCTAGGTAACCTACATAGTTCAAGTGCCCGCTAGGTAACCTAGATAGTCCAAGTGCCCGTTAGCTAACATACATAGTCCAGGAGCCCGCTAGGTAACCTACATAGTCCAAGTGCCCGTTCGTTAACCTAGATAGTCCAAGTGCCCGCTAGGTAACCTAGACAGTACAAGTGCCTGCTAGGTCACCTACATAGTCCAAGTCCCCGTTCGCTAACCTAGATAGTCCAAATGCCCGCTAGGTAACCTACATAGTCCAAGTGCCCGCTAGGTAAGCTACAAGTCCAAGGGCCCGCTAGTTAACCTACATAGTCCAAGGACTCGCTAGTTAACCTTGATAGTCCAAGTGCCGGCTAGTTAACCTAGATCGTACAAGTGCCCGCGAGTTAACCTAGATTGTCCAAGTTCCCGCTAGTTAACCTACATAGTCCAAGGGCCCACTAGTTAATCTAGACCATCCTAATGTCCTCTAGTTCACCTACATAGTCCAAGTGCCCGCTACGTAACCTAGATAGTCCAAGTGCCCGCTAGGTAACCTACATAGTCCAAGTGCCCGTTCGTTAACCTAGATAGTCCAAGTGACCGCTAGGTAACCTAGACAATCCAAGTGCCTGCCAGGTAACATACAAAGTCCAAGTCCCCGTTCGCCAACCTAGGTAGTCCAAGTGCCCTCTAGGTAACCTACATAGTTCAAGTGCCCGCTAGGTAACCTAGATAGTCCAAGTCCCCGTTCGCTAATCTAGATAGTCCAAATGCCCGCTAGGTAACCTACATAGTCCAAGTGCCCGCTAGGTAAGCTACAAGTCCAAGAGCCCGCTAGTTAACCTACATAGTCCAAGGGCTCGCTAGTTAACCTTGATAGTCCAAGTGCCGGCTAGTTAACCTAGATCGTCCAAAGGCCCTCTAGTTAACCTAGATCGTCCATGTGCCCGCTAGTTAACCTTCATCGTCCAATTCCCTGCTAGTTAACCTATATGGTCCAAGGGCACGCAAGGGAACCTAGATAATCCAATTTCCTATTAGCTAACCTAGATAGTCCAAGTGCCCCTAGGTAACCTACATAGTACAAGTGCCCATTCATTAACCTAGATAGTCCAAGTGCCCGCTAGGTAACCTAGACAGTCTAGTGCCCGCTAGGTTACCTACATAGTCCAAGTGCCCGCTAGGTAACCTAGATAGTCCATGTGCCCGCTAGTTAACCTGGATAGTCCTAGTGCACGTTAGTTATCCTAGATAGTCCAAGTGCCCTCTAGGGGACGTACACAGTCCAAGTGCCCCCTAGGTAACCTAGATAGTCCAAGTGCCCGCTAGGGTATGTACATAGTCCAAGTGCCTGCTAGGTAACCTAGATAGTCTAAGTGCCCGCTAGTTAACCTACATAGTCCAAGTGCCCGTTCGTTAACCTAGATCGTCCAAGTGTCCGCCAGTTAACCTACATAGTCCAAGTTCCTGTTAGGTAACATAGATAGTCCAAGAGCCCGCTAGGTAACCTATATAGTCCAAGTGCCCGCTAGGTAACCTAGATATTCCAAGTTCCTGTTCGCTAACTTAGATACTCCAAGTGCCCGCTAGGTAACCTACATAGTCCAAGTGCCCATTCGTTAACCTAGATAGTCCAAGTGCCCGCTAGTTAACCTAGACTGTCCAAGTGCCCGCTAGGTAACCTACATAGTCCCAGCGCACGCTAGGTAAACTATATAGTCCAAGTGCCCATTAGGTAACCTACATAGTCCAAGTGCCCGCTAGGTAACCTACATAGTCCAAGTGCCCGCTCGAAAACCTAGATAGTCCAAGTGCCCGGTAGGTAACCTACAAAGTCCAAGTGCCTGCTAGGTAATCTATATAGTCCAAATGCCCACTATGGCACCCACATAGTCCAAGTGCCCGCTAAGTAACCTATATAGTCCAAGTGCCCGTTAGCTAACCTAGATAGTCCAAGGGTCAACTAGTTAACCTACATAGTTCAAGGGCCCACTAGGTAACCTAGCTAAAACAAGTGCCCGCTAGTTAACCTATATCGTCCAAGTGCTCACTAGTTAACCTAGATTGTCCAAGTACCCGATAGTTAACGACATAGTGCAAGGGCTCGCTAGTTAACGTAGATCGTCCAAGTGTCCGCTATTTAACCTACATAGTCCAAGGGCCCGCTAGTTGACCTAGATAGACCAGGTGCCCGCTAGTTAACCTAGATAGTCCGAGTGCCCGTTAATTATCCTAAATAGTCCAAGTGCCCACTAGGGAACGTACATAGTCCAAGTGCCCGCTAGGTAACCTAGATATTCCTAGTGCCCGTTAGTTATCGTAGATAGTCCTTGTGCCCACTAGGGGACGTACTTAGTACAAGTGCCCGCTAGGTAACCTAGATAGTCCAAGTGCCCACTAGGATATGTACATAGTCCAAGTGCCCGCTAGGTAACCTAGATAGTCTAAGTGCCGGCTAGATAACCTACATAGTCCAATGGCACGCTAGTTAACCTACATAGTCCACGTGCCCGCTAAGGGACGTAAATAGTCCAAGTGCCCGCTAAGGAACCTACATAGTCCAAGTGCCCGTTAGGGAACCTAGTTAGTCCAAGTGCCCACTAGGGAACCTGCATCATCCAAGTGCCCGGTAGTTAATCTAGATAGTCCATGTGCCCGCTAGTTAACCAAGATAGTCCAAGTGCCCGGTAGATAACCTAGATCGTCCAAGTGCCCGCTAGTTAACCTACATAGTCCAAGGTCCGCTACTTAACCTAGATAGCCCAAGTGCCCGCTAGTTAACCTAGATAGTCAAAGTGCCCGCTAGCGGATGTACATAGTCCAAGTGCCCGCTAGGTAACCTAGATAGTCCAAGTGCCCGTTAGCTAACCTAGATAGTCCAAGTACCCGCTAGTTAACCTAGATAGTCCAAGTGCCCGCTAGGTTACCTACATAGTCCTAGTTCCCGGTAGGTAACCTAGATAGTCCTAGTGCCCGTTACCTAACGTACATCGTCCAAGTGCCCGCTAGGCAACCTACATAGTCCAAGTGCCCGTTCGTTAACCTAGAAATCCATGTCGCCCCTAGGTAACCTAGACAGTCCAAGTGCCCGCTAGGTTACCTGCATAGTCCAAGTGCCCGTTAGGTAACCTAGATAGTCCAAGTGCCCGCTAGGTGACCTAAATAGTCAAAGTGCCCGCTATGTAACCTAGATAGTCCAAGTTCCTTTTAGCTAACCTAGATAGTCCAAGTGCCCGCTAGGTAACCTACATAGTCCAAGGACCCGCTCCTTAACCTATTTCGTCCAAGTGTCCGCTAGTTAACCTACATAGTCCAAGTGCCCGCTAAATAACCAAGATAGTCAAAGTGCCCGCTAGGTAACCTACATAGTCCAAGTTCCCACTAGGTAACCTAGATAGTCCAAGTGCCCGTTACATAACCTAGATAGTCCAAGTGCCCGTTAGGTAACCTACATAGTCCAAATGCCCGCTAGTAAGCTACATAGTCCAAATGCCTGATAGGGAACCTACATAGTCCAAGTGCCACTAGGTAACCTACATATTCAAAGTGCCTGCTAGGTAACCTAGATAGTCCAAGTTCCTGTTAGCTAACCTAGATAGTCTAAGTGCCCGCTAGGTAACCTACATAGTCTAAGGGCCCGCTCGTTAACCTAGTTCGTCCAAGTGCCTGCTAGGTTACCTGCAAAGCCCTAGTGCCCGTTAGGTAACCTAGATAGTCCAAGTGCCCGCTAGGTAACCTACATAGTCCAAGTGACCGCTAGGTAGCCTAGATAGTCCAAGTTCCCGTTACTAACATACATAGTCCATGTGCCCGCTAGGTAACCTACATAGTCCAAGTGCCCGTTCATTAACCTAGATATTCCAAGTGCCCGCTAGGTAACTTAGACAGTCCAAGTGCCTGCTAGGTCACCTACATAGTCCAAGTCCCCGTTCACTAACCTAGATAGTGCAAGTGCCTGCTAGGTAACCTACATAGTCCAAGTGCCTGCTGGTTAACCTAGATCGTCCAAGTGCCCGCTAGTTAACCTACATAGTCCAAGGGCCCACTAGTTAACCTAGATCATCCAAATGTCCTGTAGGTAACCTACATAGTCCAAGTGCCCGCTACGTAACCTAGATAGTCGAAGTGCCCGTTAGGTAACCTAGATAGTCCAAGTGCCCGCTAGGTAACCTACATATTCCAAGTGCTCGCTAGGTAACCTAGATAGTCCAAGTGCCCGTTTGCTAACACACATAATCCAAGAGCTCGCTAGGTAACCTACATAGTCCAAGTGCCCGTTCGTTAACCTAGATAGTTCAAGTGCCCGCTAGGTAACCTAGACAGTACAAGTGCCTGCTAGGTCACCTACATAGTCCAATTCCCCGTTCGCTAACCTAGATAGTCCAAGTGCCCGCTAGGTAAACTACATAGTCCAAGTGCCCGCTAGGTAAGCTACAAGTACAAGGGGCCGCTAGTTAACCTACATAGTCCAAGGACTCGCTAGTTAACCTTGATAGTCCAATTGGCGGCTAGTTAACCTAGATCGTACAAGTGCCCGCAAGTAAACCTAGATTGTCCAAGTGCCCGCTAGTTAACCTACATAGTCCAAGGGCCCACTAGTTAATCTAGACCATCCTAATGTCCTCTAGTTCACCTACATAGTCCAAGTGCCCGCTACATAACCTAGATAGTCCAAGTGCCCGCTAGGTAACCTACATAGTCCAAGTGCCCATTAGCTAACATACATAGTCCAAGTGCCTGCTAGGTAACCTACATAGTCCAAGTGCCCGCTAGTTAACCTAGATCGTCCAAGTGCCCGTTAAGAAACCTAGATAGTCCAAGTCCCCGCTAGGTTACCTACATAGTCCTAGTTCCCGCTAAGTAACCTAGATAGTCCTAGTGCCCGCTAGGGTATGTACATAGTCCAAGTGCCCGCTAGGTAACCTAGATAGTCTAAGTGCCCGCTAGTTAACCTACATAGTCCAAGGGCCCGCTAGTTAACCACCATATTCCAAGTGCCAGATAGGAAACAAACATTGTCCAAGTGCCCGCTAAGGGACTTACATAGTCCAAGTGCCCGCTAGGGAACCTACAAAGTCCAAGTGCACGTTAGGGAACCTAGATAGTCCAAGTGCCCCCTAGAGAACCTGCATCGCCCAAGTGCCCGCTAGTTAACCTACATAGTCCAAGTGCCCGCTAGTTAACCTAGATCGTCCAAGTGCCCGTTAAGAAACCTAGATAGTCCAAGTGCCCGCTAGGTTACCTACATAGTCCTAGTTCCCGCTAGGTAACCTAGATAGTCCTAGTGCCCGTTACCTAACATAGATCGTCCAAGTGCCCGCTAGGCAACCTACATAGTCCAAGTGCCCGTTCGTTAACCTAGAAATCCATGTCGCCGCTAGGTAACCTAGACAGTCCAAGTGCCCGCTAGGTTACCTGCATAGTCCAAGTGCCGTTTAGGTACCTAGATAGTCCAAGTGCCCGCTAGGTGACCTAAATAGTCAAAGTGCCCGCTATGTAACCTAGATAGTCCAAGTTCCTGTTAGCTAACCTAGATAGTCCAAGTGCCCGCTAGGTAACCTACATAGTCCAAGGACCCGCTCCTTAACCTATTTCGTCCAAGTGTCCGCTAGTTAACCTACATAGTCCAAGTGCCCGCTAAATAACCAAGATAGTCAAAGTGCCCGCTAGGTAACCTACATAGTCCAAGTTCCCACTAGGTAACCTAGATAGTCCAAGTGCCCGTTACATAACCTAGATAGTCCAAGTGCCCGTTAGGTAACCTACATAGTCCAAATGCCCGCTAGTAACCTACATAGTCCAAATGCCTGATAGGGAACCACACATAGTCCAAGTGCCACTAGGTAACCTACATAGTCAAAGTGCCTGCTAGGTAACCTAGATAGTCCAAGTTCCTGTTAGCTAACCTAGATAGTCTAAGTGCCCGCTAGGTAACCTACATAGTCTAAGGGCCCGCTCGTTAATCTAGTTCGTCCAAGTGCCTGCTAGGTTACCTGCAAAGTCCTAGTGCCCGTTAGGTAACCTAGATAGTCCAAGTGCCCGCTAGGTAACCTACATAGTCCAAGTGACCGCTAGGTAGCCTAGATAGTCCAAGTTCCCGTTAGCTAACATACATAGTCCATGTGCCCGCTAGGTAACCTACATAGTCCAAGTGCCCGTTCATTAACCTAGATATTCCAAGTGCCCGCTAGGTAACTTAGACAGTCCAAGTGCCTGCTAGGTCACCTACATAGTCCAAATCCCCGTTCGCTAACCTAGATAGTGCAAGTGCCTGCTAGGTAACCTACATAGTCCAAATGCCTGCTGGTTAACCTAGATCGTCCAAGTGCCCGCTAGTTAACCTACATAGTCCAAGGGCCCACTAGTTAACCTAGATCATCCAAATGTCCTGTAGGTAACCTACATAGTCCAAGTGCCCGCTACGTAACCTAGATAGTCGAAGTGCCCGTTAGGTAACCTAGATAGTCCAAGTGCCCGCTAGGTAACCTACATATTCCAAGTGCCCGCTAGGTAACCTAGATAGTCCAAGTGCCCGTTTGCTAACACACATAATCCAAGAGCTCGCTAGGTAACCTACATAGTCCAAGTGCCCGTTCGTTAACCTAGATAGTCCAAGTGCCCGCTAGGTAACCTAGACAGTACAAGTGCCTGCTAGGTCACCTACATAGTCCAATTCCCCGTTCGCTAACCTAGATAGTCCAAGTGCCCGCTAGGTAAACTACATAGTCCAAGTGCCCGCTTGGTAAGCTACAAGTCCAAGGGCCCGCTAGTTAACCTACATAGTCCAAGGACTCGCTAGTTAACCTTGATAGTCCAAGTGGCGGCTAGTTACCCTAGCTCGTACAAGTGCCCGCTAGTTAACCTAGATTGTCCAAGTGCCCGCTAGTTAACCTACATAGTCCAAGGGCCCACTAGTTAATCTAGACCATCCTAATGTCCTCTAGTTCACCTACATAGTCCAAGTGCCCGCTACGTAACCTAGATAGTCCAAGTGCCCGCTAGGTAACCTACATAGTCCAAGTGCCCATTAGCTAACATACATAGTCCAAGTGCCCGTTAGCTAACATACATAGTCCAAGTGCCTGCTAGGTAACCTACATAGTCCAAGTGCCCGTTCGTTAACCTAGATAGTCCAAGTGACCGTTAGGTAACCTAGACAGTCCAAGTGCCTGCTAGGTAACATACAAAGTCCAAGTCACCGTTCGCCAACCTAGGTAGTCCAAGTGCCCTCTAGGTAACCTACATAGTCCAAGGGCCCGCTAGGTAACCTAGATAGTCCAAGTGCCCACTAGGTAACCTACATAGTCCAAGTGTCCTCTAGGTAACCTATATAGTCCAAGTGCTCGCTAGGTAACCATCAAGTCCAAGGGACCGCTAGTTAACTTACATAGTCCAAGGGCCCGCCAGTTAACCTAGATAGTCCAAGTGCCCGCTAGAGAACCTGCATCGTCCAAGTGCCCGCTAGTTAACCTACACAGTCCAAGTGCCCGCTAGTTAACCTACATATTCCAAGGGCCCGGTAGGTAACCTAGATATTCAAAGTTGCTGGTAGCTAACCCACAAAGTCCAAGTGCCCGCTAGGTTACCTACATAGTCCAAGTGGCCGCTAGGTAACCTAGATAGACCAAGTGCCCGCTAGGTAACCTAGATAGTCCAAGTGCCCGTTAGGTAACCTACATAGTCCAAGGGCCCTCTAGGTAACCTATATAGTCAAAGTTCCCGCTAGGTAACCTAGATAGTCCAAGTGCCCATTAGGTAACCTAGATAGTCCAAGTGCCCGCTAGGTAAGCTACAAGTCCAAGGGCCCGCTAGTTAACCTACATAGTCCACGGACTCGCTAGTTAAACTTGATAGTCCAAGTGCCGGCTAGTTAACCTAGATCGTACAAGTGCCCGCTAGTTAACCTAGATTGTCCAAGTTCCCGCTAGTTAACCTACATAGTCCAAGGGCCCACTAGTTAATCTAGACCATCCTAATGTCCTCTAGTTCACCTACATAGTCCAAGTGCCCGCTACGTAACCTAGATAGTCCAAGTGCCCGCTAGGTAACCTGCATACTCCAAGTGCCCATTAGCTAACATACATAGTCCAAGTGCCCGTTAGCTAACATACATAGTCCAAGTGCCTGCTAGGTAACCTACATAGTCCAAGTGCCCGTTCGTTAACCTAGATAGTCCAAGTGACCGCTAGGTAACCTAGACAATCCAAGTGCCTGCTAGGTAACATACAAAGTCCAAGTCCCCGTTCGCCAACCTAGGTAGTCCAAGTGCCCTCTAGGTAACCTATATAGTTCAAGTGCCCGCTAGGTAACCTAGATAGTCCAAGTTCCCGTTAGCTAACATACATAGTCCATGTGCCCGCTAGGTAACCTACATAGTCCAAGTGCCCGTTCATTAACCTAGATATTCCAAGTGCCCGCTAGGTAACTTAGACAGTCCAAGTGCCTGCTAGGTCACCTACATAGTCCAAGTCCCCGTTCGCTAACCTAGATAGTGCAAGTGCCTGCTAGGTAACCTACATAGTCCAAATGCCTGCTGGTTAACCTAGATCGTCCAAGTGCCCGCTAGTTAACCTACATAGTCCAAGGGCCCACTAGTTAACCTAGATCATCCAAATGTCCTGTAGGTAACCTACATAGTCCAAGTGCCCGCTACGTAACCTAGATAGTCGAAGTGCCCGTTAGGTAACCTAGATAGTCCAAGTGCCCGCTAGGTAACCTACATATTCCAAGTGCCCGCTAGGTAACCTAGATAGTCCAAGTGCCCGTTTGCTAACACACATAATCCAAGAGCTCGCTAGGTAACCTACATAGTCCAAGTGCCCGTTCGTTAACCTAGATAGTCCAAGTGCCCGCTAGGTAACCTAGACAGTACAAGTGCCTGCTAGGTCACCTACATAGTCCAAGTCCCCGTTCGCTAACCTAGATAGTCCAAGTGCCCGCTAGGTAAACTACATAGTCCAAGTGCCCGCTAGGTAAGCTACAAGTCCAAGGGCCCGCTAGTTAACCTACATAGTCCAAGGACTCGCTAGTTAACCTTGATAGTCCAAGTGGCGGCTAGTTACCCTAGCTCGTACAAGTGCCCGCTAGTTAACCTAGACTGTCCAAGTTCCCGCTAGGTAACCTACATAGTCCAAGGGCCCACTAGTTAATCTAGACCATCCTAATGTCCTCTAGTTCACCTACATAGTCCAAGTGCCCGCTACGTAACCTAGATAGTCCAAGTGCCCGCTAGGTAACCTACATAGTCCAAGTGCCCATTAGCTAACATACATAGTCCAAGTGCCCGTTAGCTAACATACATAGTCCAAGTGCCTGCTAGGTAACCTACATAGTCCAAGTGCCCGTTCGTTAACCTAGATAGTCCAAGTGACCGTTAGGTAACCTAGACAGTCCAAGTGCCTGCTAGGTAACATACAAAGTCCAAGTCACCGTTCGCCAACCTAGGTAGTCCAAGTGCCCTCTAGGTAACCTACATAGTCCAAGGGCCCGCTAGGTAACCTAGACTGTCCAAGTTCCCGCTAGTTAACCTACATAGTCCAAGGGCCCACTAGTTAATCTAGACCATCCTAATGTCCTCTAGTTCACCTACATAGTCCAAGTGCCCGCTACGTAACCTAGATAGTCCAAGTGCCCGCTAGGTAACCTACATAGTCCAAGTGCCCATTAGCTAACATACATAGTCCAAGTGCCCGTTAGCTAACATACATAGTCCAAGTGCCTGCTAGGTAACCTACATAGTCCAAGTGCCCGTTCGTTAACCTAGATAGTCCAAGTGACCGCTAGGTAACCTAGACAGTCCAAGTGCCTGCTAGGTAACATACAAAGTCCAAGTCACCGTTCGCCAACCTAGGTAGTCCAAGTGCCCTCTAGGTAACCTACATAGTCCAAGGGCCCGCTAGGTAACCTAGATAGTCCAAGTGCCCACTAGGTAACCTACATAGTCCAAGTGTCCTCTAGGTAACCTATATAGTCCAAGTGCTCGCTAGGTAACCATCAAGTCCAAGGGACCGCTAGTTAACCTACATAGTACAAGGGCCCGCCAGTTAACCTAGATGGTCCAAGTGCCCGCTAGAGAACCTGCATTGTCCAAGTGCCCGCTAGTTAACCTACATAGTCCAAGTGCCCGCTAGTTAACCTACATATTCCAAGGGCCCGGTAGGTAACCTAGATATTCAAAGTTGCTGTTAGCTAACCCACAAAGTCCAAGTGCCCGCTAGGTTACCTACATAGTCCAAGTGGCCGCTAGGTAACCTAGATAGACCAAGTGCCCGCTAGGTAACCTAGATAGTCCAAGTGCCCGTTAGGTAACCTACATAGTCCAAGGGCCCTCTAAGTAACCTATATAGTCAAAGTTCCCGCTAGGTAACCTAGATAGTCCAAGTGCCCATTAGGTAACCTAGATAGTCCAAGTGCCCGCTAGGTAACCTACATAGTTCAAGTGCCCGCTAGGTAACCTACATAGTCCAAGTGCCCGTTCGTTAACCTAGATAGTCCAAGTGACCGCTAGGTAACCTAGACAATCCAAGTGCCTGCTAGGTAACATACAAAGTCCAAGTCACTGTTCGCCAACCTAGGTAGTCCAAGTGCCCTCTAGGTAACCTACATAGTTCAAGTGCCCGCTAGGTAACCTAGATAGTCCAAGTCCCCGTTCGCTAATCTAGATAGTCCAAATGCCCGCTAGGTAACCTACATAGTCCAAGTGCCCGCTAGGTAAGCTACAAGTCCAAGGGCCCGCTAGTTAACCTACATAGTCCAAGGGCTCGCTAGTTAACCTTGATAGTCCAAGTGCCGGCTAGTTAACCTAGATCGTCCAAAGGCCCTCTAGTTAACCTAGATCGTCCATGTGCCCGCTAGTTAACCTTCATCGTCCAATTCCCTGCTAGTTAACCTATATGGTCCAAGGGCACGCAAAGTAACCTAGATAATCCAATTTCCTGTTAGCTTACCTAGATAGTCCAAGTGCCCCTAGGTAACCTACATAGTACAAGTGCCCATTCATTAACCTAGATAGTCCAAGTGCCCGCTAGGTAACCTAGACAGTCTAGTGCCCGCTAGGTTACCTACATAGTCCATGTACCCGCTATGTAACCTAGATAGTCCATGTGCCCGCTAGTTAACCTGGATAGTCCTAGTGCACGTTAGTTATCCTAGATAGTCCAAGTGCCCTCTAGGGGACGTACACAGTCCAAGTGCCCCCTAGGTAACCTAGATAGTCCAAATGCCCGCTAGGGTATGTACATAGTCCAAGTGCCTGCTAGGTAACCTAGATAGTCTAAGTGCCCGCTAGTTAACCTACATAGTCCAAGTGCCCGTTCGTTAACCTAGATCGTCCAAGTGTCCGCCAGTTACCCTACATAGTCCAAGTTCCTGTTAGGTAACATAGATAGTCCAAGTGCCCGCTAGGTAACCTATATAGTCCAAGTGCCCGCTAGGTAACCTAGATATTCCAAGTTCCTGTTCGCTAACTTAGATACTCCAAGTGCCCGCTAGGTAACCTACATAGTCCAAGTGCCCATTCGTTAACCTAGATAGTCCAAGTGCCCGCTAGTTAACCTAGACTGTCCAAGTGCCCGCTAGGTAACCTACATAGTCCCAGCGCACGCTAGGTAAACTATATAGTCCAAGTGCCCATTAGGTAACCTACATAGTCCAAGTGCCCGCTAGGTAACCTACATAGTCCAAGTGCCCGCCCGAAAACCTAGATAGTCCAAGTGCCCGGTAGGTAACCTACAAAGTCCAAGTGCCTGCTAGGTAATCTATATAGTCCAAATGCCCACTATGGCACCCACATAGTCCAAGTGCCCGCTAAGTAACCTATATAGTCCAAGTGCCCGTTAGCTAACCTAGATAGTCCAAGGGTCAACTAGTTAACCTACATAGTTCAAGGGCCCACTAGGTAACCTAGCTAAAACAAGTGCCCGCTAGTTAACCTATATCGTCCAAGTGCTCACTAGTTAACCTAGATTGTCCAAGTACCCGATAGTTAACGACATAGTGCAAGGGCTCGCTAGTTAACCTAGATCGTCCAAGTGTCCGCTATTAAACCTACATAGTCCAAGGGCCCGCTAGTTGACCTAGATAGACCAGGTGCCCGCTAGTTAACCTAGATAGTCCGAGTGCCCGTTAATTATCCTAAATAGTCCAAGTGCCCACTAGGGAACGTACATAGTCCAAGTGCCCGCTAGGTAACCTAGATATTCCTAGTGCCCGTTAGTTATCGTAGATAGTCCTTGTGCCCACTAGGGGACGTACATAGTACAAGTGCCCGCTAGGTAACCTAGATAGTCCAAGTGCCCACTAGGGTATGTACATCGTCCAAGTGCCCGCTAGGTAACCTAGATAGTCTAAGTGACGGCTAGATAACCTACATAGTCCAAGGGCACGCTAGTTAACCTACATAGTCCACGTGCCCGCTAAGGGACGTAAATAGTCCAAGTGCCCGCTAAGGAACCTACATAGTCCAAGTGCCCGTTAGGGAACCTAGTTAGTCCAAGTGCCCACTAGGGAACCTGCATCATCCAAGTGCCCGGTAGTTAATCTAGATAGTCCATGTGCCCGCTAGATAACCAAGATAGTCCAAGTGCCCGGTAGATAACCTAGATCGTCCAAGTGCCCGCTAGTTAACCTACATAGTCCAAGGTCCGCTACTTAACCTAGATAGTCCAAGTGCCCGCTAGTTAACCTAGATAGTCAAAGTGCCCGCTAGGGGACGTACATAGTCCAAGTGCCCGCTAGGTAACCTAGATAGTCCAAGTGCCCGTTAGCTAACCTAGATAGTCTAAGTGCCCGCTAGTTAACCTAGATAGTCCATGTGCCCGCTAGGTTACCTACATAGTCCTAGTTCCCGCTAGGTAACCTAGATAGTCCTAGTGCCCGTTACCTAACATAGATCATCCAAGTGCCCGCTAGGCAACCTACATAGTCCAAGTGCCCGTTCGTTAACCTAGAAATCCATGTCGCCCCTAGGTAACCTAGACAGTCCAAGTGCCCGCTAGGTTACCTGCATAGTCCAAGTGCCCGTTAGGTAACCTAGATAGTCCAAGTGCCCGCTAGGTGACCTAAAGAGTCAAAGTGCCCGCTATGTAACCTAGATAGTCCAAGTTCCTTTTAGCTAACCTAGATAGTCCAAGTGCCCGCTAGGTAACCTACATAGTCTAAGGACCCGCTCCTTAACCTATTTCGTCCAAGTGTCCGCTAGTTAACCTACATAGTCCAAGTGCCCGCTAAATAACCAAGATAGTCAAAGTGCCCGCTAGGTAACCTACATAGTCCAAGTTCCCACTAGGTAACCTAGATAGTCCAAGTGCCCGTTACATAACCTAGATAGTCCAAGTGACCGTTAGGTAACCTACATAGTCCAAATGCCCGCTAGTAACCTACATAGTCCAAATGCCTGATAGGGAACCTACATAGTCCAAGTGCCACTAGGTAACCTACATAGTCAAAGTGCCTGCTAGGTAACCTAGATAGTCCAAGTTCCTGTTAGCTAACCTAGATAGTCTAAGTGCCCGCTAGGTAACCTACATAGTCTAAGGGCCCGCTCGTTAACCTAGTTCGTCCAAGTGCCTGCTAGGTTACCTGCAAAGCCCTAGTGCCCGTTAGGTAACCTAGATAGTCCAAGTGCCCGCTAGGTAACCTACATAGTCCAAGTGACCGCTAGGTAGCCTAGATAGTCCAAGTTCCCGTTAGCTAACATACATAGTCCATGTGCCCGCTAGGTAACCTACATAGTCCAAGTGCCCGTTCATTAACCTAGATATTCCAAGGGCCCGCTAGGTAACTTAGACAGTCCAAGTGCCTGCTAGGTCACCTACATAGTCCAAGTCCCCGTTCGCTAACCTAGATAGTCCAAGAGAACGCTAGGTGACATAAATAGTCAAAGTGCCCGCTATGTAACCTAGATAGTCCAAGTTCCTGTTAGCTAACCTAGATAGTCCAAGTGCCCGCTAGGTAACCTACATAGTCCAAGGACCCGCTCCTTAACCTATTTCGTCCAAGTGTCCGCTAGTTAACCTACATAGTCCAAGTGCCCGCTAAATAACCAAGATAGTCAAAGTGCCCGCTAGGTAACCTACATAGTCCAAGTTCCCACTAGGTAACCTAGATAGTCCAAGTGCCCGTTACATAACCTAGATAGTCCAAGTGCCCGTTAGGTAACCTACATAGTCCAAATGCCCGCTAGTAACCTACATAGTCCAAATGCCTGATAGGGAACCACACATAGTCCAAGTGCCACTAGGTAACCTACATAGTCAAAGTGCCTGCTAGGTAACCTAGATAGTCCAAGTTCCTGTTAGCTAACCTAGATAGTCTAAGTGCCCGCTAGGTAACCTACATAGTCTAAGGGCCCGCTCATTAATCTAGTTCGTCCAAGTGCCTGCTAGGTTACCTGCAAAGTCCTAGTGCCCGTTAGGTAACCTAGATAGTCCAAGTGCCCGCTAGGTAACCTACATAGTCCAAGTGACCGCTAGGTAGCCTAGATAGTCCAAGTTCCCGTTAGCTGACATACATAGTCCATGTGCCCGCTAGGTAACCTACATAGTCCAAGTGCCCGTTCATTAACCTAGATATTCCAAGTGCCCGCTAGGTAACTTAGACAGTCCAAGTGCCTGCTAGGTCACCTACATAGTCCAAGTCCCCGTTCGCTAACCTAGATAGTGCAAGTGCCTGCTAGGTAACCTACATAGTCCAAATGCCTGCTGGTTAACCTAGATCGTCCAAGTGCCCGCTAGTTAACCTACATAGTCCAAGGGCCCATTAGTTAACCTAGATCATCCAAATGTCCTGTAGGTTATCTACATAGTCCAAGTGCCCGCTACGTAACCTAGATAGTCGAAGTGCCCGTTAGGTAACCTAGATAGTCCAAGTGCCCGCTAGGTAACCTACATATTCCAAGTGCCCGCTAGGTAACCTAGATAGTCCAAGTGCCCGTTTGCTAACACACATAATCCAAGAGCTCGCTAGGTAACCTACATAGTCCAAGTGCCCGTTCGTTAACCTAGATAGTCCAAGTGCCCGCTAGGTAACCTAGACAGTACAAGTGCCTGCTAGGTCACCTACATAGTCCAATTCCCCGTTCGCTAACCTAGATAGTCCAAGTGCCCGCTAGGTAAACTACATAGTCCAAGTGCCCGCTAGGTAAGCTACAAGTCCAAGGGCCCACTAGTTAACCTACATAGTCCAAGGACTCGCTAGTTAACCTTGATAGTCCAAGTGCCGGCTAGTTAACCTAGATCGTACAAGTGCCCGCTAGTTAACCTAGACTGTCCAAGTTCCCGCTAGTTAACCTACATAGTCCAAGGGCCCACTAGTTAATCTAGACCATCCTAATGTCCTCTAGTTCACCTACATAGTCCAAGTGCCCGCTACGTAACCTAGATAGTCCAAGTGCCCGCTAGGTAACCTACATAGTCCAAGTGTCCATTAGCTAACATACATAGTCCAAGTGCCCGTTAGCTAACATACATAGTCCAAGTGCCTGCTAGGTAACCTACATAGTCCAAGTGCCCGTTCGTTAACCTAGATAGTCCAAGTGACCGCTAGGTAACCTAGACAGTCCAAGTGCCTGCTAGGTAACATACAAAGTCCAAGTCCCCGTTCGCCAACCTAGGTAGTCCAAGTGCCCTCTAGGTAACCTACATAGTCCAAGGGCCCGCTAGGTAACCTAGATAGTCCAAGTGCCCACTAGGTAACCTACATAGTCCAAGTGTCCTCTAGGTAACCTATATAGTCCAAGTGCTCGCTAGATAACCATCAAGTCCAAGGGACCGCTAGTTAACCTACATAGTCCAAGGGCCCGCCAGTTAACCTAGATAGTCCAAGTGCCCGCTAGAGAACCTGCATCGTCCAAGTGCCCGCTAGTTAACCTACATATTCCAAGGGCCCGGTAGGTAACCTAGATATTCAAAGTTGCTGTTAGCTAACCCACAAAGTCCAAGTGCCCGCTAGGTTACCTACATAGTCCAAGTGGCCGCTAGTTAACCTAGATAGACCAAGTGCCCGCTAGGTAACCTAGATAGTCCAAGTGCCCGTTAGGTAACCTACATAGTCCAAGGGCCCTCTAGGTAACCTATATAGTCAAAGTTCCCGCTAGGTAACCTAGATAGTCCAAGTGCCCATTAGGTAACCTAGATAGTCCAAGTGCCCGCTAGGTAACCTATATAGTTCAAGTGCCCGCTAGGTAACCTACATAGTCCAAGTGCCCGTTCGTTAACCTAGATAGTCCAAGTGCCCGCTAGGTAACCTAGACAGTACAAGTGCCTGCTAGGTCACCTACATAGTCCAAGTCCCCGTTCGCTAACCTAGATAGGCCAAATGCCCGCTAGGTAACCTACATAGTCCAAGTGCCCGCTAGGTAAGCTACAAGTCCAAGGGCCCGCTAGTTAACCTACATAGTCCAAGGACTCGCTAGTTAACCTTGATAGTCCAAGTGCCGGCTAGTTAACCTAGATCGTACAAGTGCCCGCTAGTTAACCTAGATTGTCCAAGTTCCCGCTAGTTAACCTACATAGTCCAAGGGCCCACTAGTTAATCTAGACCATCCTAATGTCCTCTAGTTCACCTACATAGTCCAAGTGCCCGCTACGTAACCTAGATAGTCCAAGTGCCCGCTAGGTAACCTACATAGTCCAAGTGCCCATTAGCTAACATACATAGTCCAAGTGCCCGTTAGCGAACATACATAGTCCAAGTGCCTGCTCGGTAACCTACATAGTCCAAGTTCCCACTAGGTAACCTAGATAGTCCAAGTGCCCGTTACATAACCTAGATAGTCCAAGTGCCCGTTAGGTAACCTACATAGTCCAAATGCCCGCTAGTAACCTACATAGTCCAAATGCCTGATAGGGAACCTACATAGTCCAAGTGCCACTAGGTAACCTACATAGTCAAAGTGCCTGCTAGGTAACCTAGATAGTCCAAGTTCCTGTTAGCTAACCTAGATAGTCTAAGTGCCCGCTAGGTAACCTACATAGTCTAAGGGCCCGCTCGTTAACCTAGTTCGTCCAAGTGCCTGCTAGGTTACCTGCAAAGCCCTAGTGCCCGTTAGGTAACCTAGATAGTCCAAGTGCCCGCTAGGTAACCTACATAGTCCAAGTGACCGCTAGGTAGCCTAGATAGTCCAAGTTCCCGTTAGCTAACATACATAGTCCATGTGCCCGCTAGGTAACCTACATAGTCCAAGTGCCCGTTCATTAACCTAGATATTCCAAGTGCCCGCTAGGTAACTTAGACAGTCCAAGTGCCTGCTAGGTCACCTACATAGTCCAAGTCCCCGTTCGCTAACCTAGATAGTCCAAGAGAACGCTAGGTGACATAAATAGTCAAAGTGCCCGCTATGTAACCTAGATAGTCCAAGTTCCTGTTAGCTAACCTAGATAGTCCAAGTGCCCGCTAGGTAACCTACATAGTCCAAGGACCCGCTCCTTAACCTATTTCGTCCAAGTGTCCGCTAGTTAACCTACATAGTCCAAGTGCCCGCTAAATAACCAAGATAGTCAAAGTGCCCGCTAGGTAACCTACATAGTCCAAGTTCCCACTAGGTAACCTAGATAGTCCAAGTGCCCGTTACATAACCTAGATAGTCCAAGTGCCCGTTAGGTAACCTACATAGTCCAAATGCCCGCTAGTAACCTACATAGTCCAAATGCCTGATAGGGAACCACACATAGTCCAAGTGCCACTAGGTAACCTACATAGTCAAAGTGCCTGCTAGGTAACCTAGATAGTCCAAGTTCCTGTTAGCTAACCTAGATAGTCTAAGTGCCCGCTAGGTAACCTACATAGTCTAAGGGCCCGCTCGTTAATCTAGTTCGTCCAAGTGCCTGCTAGGTTACCTGCAAAGTCCTAGTGCCCGTTAGGTAACCTAGATAGTCCAAGTGCCCGCTAGGTAACCTACATAGTCCAAGTGACCGCTAGGTAGCCTAGATAGTCCAAGTTCCCGTTAGCTGACATACATAGTCCATGTGCCCGCTAGGTAACCTACATAGTCCAAGTGCCCGTTCATTAACCTAGATATTCCAAGTGCCCGCTAGGTAACTTAGACAGTCCAAGTGCCTGCTAGGTCACCTACATAGTCCAAGTCCCCGTTCGCTAACCTAGATAGTGCAAGTGCCTGCTAGGTAACCTACATAGTCCAAATGCCTGCTGGTTAACCTAGATCGTCCAAGTGCCCGCTAGTTAACCTACATAGTCCAAGGGCCCATTAGTTAACCTAGATCATCCAAATGTCCTGTAGGTAACCTACATAGTCCAAGTGCCCGCTACGTAACCTAGATAGTCGAAGTGCCCGTTAGGTAACCTAGATAGTCCAAGTGCCCGCTAGGTAACCTACATATTCCAAGTGCCCGCTAGGTAACCTAGATAGTCCAAGTGCCCGTTTGCTAACACACATAATCCAAGAGCTCGCTAGGTAACCTACATAGTCCAAGTGCCCGTTCGTTAACCTAGATAGTCCAAGTGCCCGCTAGGTAACCTAGACAGTACAAGTGCCTGCTAGGTCACCTACATAGTCCAATTCCCCGTTCGCTAACCTAGATAGTCCAAGTGCCCGCTAGGTAAACTACATAGTCCAAGTGCCCGCTAGGTAAGCTACAAGTCCAAGGGCCCGCTAGTTAACCTACATAGTCCAAGGACTCGCTAGTTAACCTTGATAGTCCAAGTGCCGGCTAGTTAACCTAGATCGTACAAGTGCCCGCTAGTTAACCTAGACTGTCCAAGTTCCCGCTAGTTAACCTACATAGTCCAAGGGCCCACTAGTTAATCTAGACCATCCTAATGTCCTCTAGTTCACCTACATAGTCCAAGTGCCCGCTACGTAACCTAGATAGTCCAAGTGCCCGCTAGGTAACCTACATAGTCCAAGTGCCCATTAGCTAACATACATAGTCCAAGTGCCCGTTAGCTAACATACATAGTCCAAGTGCCTGCTAGGTAACCTACATAGTCCAAGTGCCCGTTCGTTAACCTAGATAGTCCAAGTGACCGCTAGGTAACCTAGACAGTCCAAGTGCCTGCTAGGTAACATACAAAGTCCAAGTCCCCGTTCGCCAACCTAGGTAGTCCAAGTGCCCTCTAGGTAACCTACATAGTCCAAGGGCCCGCTAGGTAACCTAGATAGTCCAAGTGCCCACTAGGTAACCTACATAGTCCAAGTGTCCTCTAGGTAACCTATATAGTCCAAGTGCTCGCTAGATAACCATCAAGTCCAAGGGACCGCTAGTTAACCTACATAGTCCAAGGGCCCGCCAGTTAACCTAGATAGTCCAAGTGCCCGCTAGAGAACCTGCATCGTCCAAGTGCCCGCTAGTTAACCTACATATTCCAAGGGCCCGGTAGGTAACCTAGATATTCAAAGTTGCTGTTAGCTAACCCACAAAGTCCAAGTGCCCGCTAGGTTACCTACATAGTCCAAGTGGCCGCTAGTTAACCTAGATAGACCAAGTGCCCGCTAGGTAACCTAGATAGTCCAAGTGCCCGTTAGGTAACCTACATAGTCCAAGGGCCCTCTAGGTAACCTATATAGTCAAAGTTCCCGCTAGGTAACCTAGATAGTCCAAGTGCCCATTAGGTAACCTAGATAGTCCAAGTGCCCGCTAGGTAACCTACATAGTTCAAGTGCCCGCTAGGTAACCTACATAGTCCAAGTGCCCGTTCGTTAACCTAGATAGTCCAAGTGCCCGCTAGGTAACCTAGACAGTACAAGTGCCTGCTAGGTCACCTACATAGTCCAAGTCCCCGTTCGCTAACCTAGATAGTCCAAATGCCCGCTAGGTAACCTACATAGTCCAAGTGCCCGCTAGGTAAGCTACAAGTCCAAGGGCCCGCTAGTTAACCTACATAGTCCAAGGACTCGCTAGTTAACCTTGATAGTCCAAGTGCCGGCTAGTTAACCTAGATCGTACAAGTGCCCGCTAGTTAACCTAGATTGTCCAAGTTCCCGCTAGTTAACCTACATAGTCCAAGGGCCCACTAGTTAATCTAGACCATCCTAATGTCCTCTAGTTCACCTACATAGTCCAAGTGCCCGCTACGTAACCTAGATAGTCCAAGTGCCCGCTAGGTAACCTACATAGTCCAAGTGCCCATTAGCTAACATACATAGTCCAAGTGCCCGTTAGCGAACATACATAGTCCAAGTGCCTGCTCGGTAACCTACATAGTCCAAGTGCCCGTTCGTTAACCTAGATAGTCCAAGTGACCGCTAGGTAACCTAGACAATCCAAGTGCCTGCTAGGTAACATACAAAGTCCAAGTCCCCGTTCGCCAACCTAGGTAGTCCAAGTGCCCTCTAGGTAACCTACATAGTTCAAGTGCCCGCTAGGTAACCTAGATAGTCCAAGTCCCCGTTCGCTAATCTAGATAGTCCAAATGCCCGCTAGGTAACCTACATAGTCCAAGTGCCCGCTAGGTAAGCTACAAGTCCAAGAGCCCGCTAGTTAACCTACATAGTCCAAGGGCTCGCTAGTTAACCTTGATAGTCCAAGTGCCGGCTAGTTAACCTAGATCGTCCAAAGGCCCTCTAGTTAACCTAGATCGTCCATGTGCCCGCTAGTTAACCTTCATCGTCCAATTCCCTGCTAGTTAACCTATATGGTCCAAGGGCACGCAAGGGAACCTAGATAATCCAATTTCCTATTAGCTAACCTAGATAGTCCAAGTGCCCCTAGGTAACCTACATAGTACAAGTGCCCATTCATTAACCTAGATAGTCCAAGTGCCCGCTAGGTAACCTAGACAGTCTAGTGCCCGCTAGGTTACCTACATAGTCCAAGTGCCCGCTAGGTAACCTAGATAGTCCATGTGCCCGCTAGTTAACCTGGATAGTCCTAGTGCACGTTAGTTATCCTAGATAGTCCAAGTGCCCTCTAGGGGACGTACACAGTCCAAGTGCCCCCTAGGTAACCTAGATAGTCCAAGTGCCCGCTAGGGTATGTACATAGTCCAAGTGCCTGCTAGGTAACCTAGATAGTCTAAGTGCCCGCTAGTTAACCTACATAGTCCAAGTGCCCGTTCGTTAACCTAGATCGTCCAAGTGTCCGCCAGTTAACCTACATAGTCCAAGTTCCTGTTAGGTAACATAGATAGTCCAAGTGCCCGCTAGGTAACCTATATAGTCCAAGTGCCCGCTAGGTAACCTAGATATTCCAAGTTCCTGTTCGCTAACTTAGATACTCCAAGTGCCCGCTAGGTAACCTACATAGTCCAAGTGCCCATTCGTTAACCTAGATAGTCCAAGTGCCCGCTAGTTAACCTAGACTGTCCAAGTGCCCGCTAGGTAACCTACATAGTCCCAGCGCACGCTAGGTAAACTATATAGTCCAAGTGCCCATTAGGTAACCTACATAGTCCAAGTGCCCGCTAGGTAACCTACATAGTCCAAGTGCCCGCTCGAAAACCTAGATAGTCCAAGTGCCCGGTAGGTAACCTACAAAGTCCAAGTGCCTGCTAGGTAATCTATATAGTCCAAATGCCCACTATGGCACCCACATAGTCCAAGTGCCCGCTAAGTAACCTATATAGTCCAAGTGCCCGTTAGCTAACCTAGATAGTCCAAGGGTCAACTAGTTAACCTACATAGTTCAAGGGCCCACTAGGTAACCTAGCTAAAACAAGTGCCCACTAGTTAACCTATATCGTCCAAGTGCTCACTAGTTAACCTAGATTGTCCAAGTACCCGATAGTTAACGACATAGTGCAAGGGCTCGCTAGTTAACCTAGATCGTCCAAGTGTCCGCTATTAAACCTACATAGTCCAAGGGCCCGCTAGTTGACCTAGATAGACCAGGTGCCCGCTAGTAAACCTAGATAGTCCGAGTGCCCGTTAATTATCCTAAATAGTCCAAGTGCCCACTAGGGAACGTACATAGTCCAAGTGCCCGCTAGGTAACCTAGATATTCCTAGTGCCCGTTAGTTATCGTAGATAGTCCTTGTGCCCACTAGGGGACGTACATAGTGCAAGTGCCCGCTACGTAACCTAGATAGTCCAAGTGCCCACTAGGATATGTACATAGTTCAAGTGCCCGCTAGGTAACCTAGATAGTCTAAGTGCCGGCTAGATAACCTACATAGTCCAAGGGCACGCTAGTTAACCTACATAGTCCACGTGCCCGCTAAGGGACGTAAATAGTCCAAGTGCCCGCTAAGGAACCTACATAGTCCAAGTGCCCGTTAGGGAACCTAGTTAGTCCAAGTGCCCACTAGGGAACCTGCATCATCCAAGTGCCCGGTAGTTAATCTAGATAGTCCATGTGCCCGCTAGTTAACCAAGATAGTCCAAGTGCCCGGTAGATAACCTAGATCGTCCAAGTGCCCGCTAGTTAACCTACATAGTCCAAGGTCCGCTACTTAACCTAGATAGTCCAAGTGCCCGCTAGTTAACCTAGATAGTCAAAGTGCCCGGTAGGGGATGTACATAGTCCAAGTGCCCGCTAGGTAACCTAGATAGTCCAAGTGCCCGTTAGCTAACCTAGATAGTCCAAGTGCCCGCTAGTTAACCTAGATAGTCCAAGTGCCCGCTAGGTTACCTACATAGTCCTAGTTCCCGCTAGGTAACCTAGATAGTCCTAGTGCCCGTTACCTAACATAGATCGTCCAAGTGCCCGCTAGGCAACCTACATAGTCCAAGTGCCCGTTCGTTAACCTAGAAATCCATGTCGCCCCTAGGTAACCTAGACAGTCCAAGTGCCCGCTAGGTTACCTGCATAGTCCAAGTGCCCGTTAGGTAACCTAGATAGTCCAAGTGCCACTAGGTGACTTAAATAGTCAAAGTGCCCGCTATGTAACCTAGATAGTCCAAGTTCCTTTTAGCTAACCTAGATAGTCCAAGTGCCCGCTAGGTAACCTACATAGTCCAAGGACCCGCTCCTTAACCTATTTCGTCCAAGTGTCCGCTAGTTAACCTACATAGTCCAAGTGCCCGCTAAATAACCAAGATAGTCAAAGTGCCCGCTAGGTAACCTACATAGTCCAAGTTCCCACTAGGTAACCTAGATAGTCCAAGTGCCCGTTACATAACCTAGATAGTCCAAGTGCCCGTTAGGTAACCTACATAGTCCAAATGCCCGCTACTAACCTACATAGTCCAAATGCCTGATAGGGAACCTACATAGTCCAAGTGCCACTAGGTAACCTACATAGTCAAAGTGCCTGCTAGGTAACCTAGATAGTCCAAGTTCCTGTTAGTTAACCTAGATAGTCTAAGTGCCCGCTAGGTAACCTACATAGTCTAAGGGCCCGCTCGTTAACCTAGTTCATCCAAGTGCCTGCTAGGTTACATGCAAAGCCCTAGTGCCCGTTAGGTAACCTAGATAGTCCAAGTGCCCGCTAGGTAACCTACATAGTCCAAGTGCCCGCTCGAAAACCTAGATAGTCCAAGTGCCCGGTAGGTAACCTACAAAGTCCAAGTGCCTGCTAGGTAATCTATATAGTCCAAATGCCCACTATGGCACCCACATAGTCCAAGTGCCCGCTAAGTAACCTATATAGTCCAAGTGCCCGTTAGCTAACCTAGATAGTCCAAGGGTCAACTATTTAACCTACATAGTTCAAGGGCCCACTAGGTAACCTAGCTAAAACAAGTGCCCGCTAGTTAACCTATATCGTCCAAGTGCTCACTAGTTAACCTAGATTGTCCAAGTACCCGATAGTTAACGACATAGTGCAAGGGCTCGCTAGTTAACCTAGATCGTCCAAGTGTCCGCTATTAAACCTACATAGTACAAGGGCCCGCTAGTTGACCTAGATAGACCAGGTGCCCGCTAGTAAACCTAGATAGTCCGAGTGCCCGTTAATTCTCCTAAATAGTCCAAGTGCCCACTAGGGAACGTACATAGTCCAAGTGCCCGCTAGGTAACCTAGATATTCCTAGTGCCCGTTAGTTATCGTAGATAGTCCTTGTGCCCACTAGGGGACGTACATAGTGCAAGTGCCCGCTACGTAACCTAGATAGTCCAAGTGCCCACTAGGATATGTACATAGTTCAAGTGCCCGCTAGGTAACCTAGATAGTCTAAGTGCCGGCTAGATAACCTACATAGTCCAAGGGCACGCTAGTTAACCTACATAGTCCACGTGCCCGCTAAGGGACGTAAATAGTCCAAGTGCCCGCTAAGGAACCTACATAGTCCAAGTGCCCGTTAGGGAACCTAGTTAGTCCAAGTGCCCACTAGGGAACCTGCATCATCCAAGTGCCCGGTAGTTAATCTAGATAGTCCATGTGCCCGCTAGTTAACCAAGATAGTCCAAGTGCCCGGTAGATAACCTAGATCGTCCAAGTGCCCGCTAGTTAACCTACATAGTCCAAGGTCCGCTACTTAACCTAGATAGTCCAAGTGCCCGCTAGTTAACCTAGATAGTCAAAGTGCCCGGTAGGGGATGTACATAGTCCAAGTGCCCGCTAGGTAACCTAGATAGTCCAAGTGCCCGTTAGCTAACCTAGATAGTCCAAGTGCCCGCTAGTTAACCTAGATAGTCCAAGTGCCCGCTAGGTTACCTACATAGTCCTAGTTCCCGCTAGGTAACCTAGATAGTCCTAGTGCCCGTTACCTAACATAGATCGTCCAAGTGCCCGCTAGGCAACCTACATAGTCCAAGTGCCCGTTCGTTAACCTAGAAATCCATGTCGCCCCTAGGTAACCTAGACAGTCCAAGTGCCCGCTAGGTTACCTGCATAGTCCAAGTGCCCGTTAGGTAACCTAGATAGTCCAAGTGCCACTAGGTGACCTAAATAGTCAAAGTGCCCGCTATGTAACCTAGATAGTCCAAGTTCCTTTTAGCTAACCTAGATAGTCCAAGTGCCCGCTAGGTAACCTACATAGTCCAAGGACCCGCTCCTTAACCTATTTCGTCCAAGTGTCCGCTAGTTAACCTACATAGTCCAAGTGCCCGCTAAATAACCAAGATAGTCAAAGTGCCCGCTAGGTAACCTACATAGTCCAAGTTCCCACTAGGTAACCTAGATAGTCCAAGTGCCCGTTACATAACCTAGATAGTCCAAGTGCCCGTTAGGTAACCTACATAGTCCAAATGCCCGCTAGTAACCTACATAGTCCAAATGCCTGATAGGGAACCTACATAGTCCAAGTGCCACTAGGTAACCTACATAGTCAAAGTGCCTGCTAGGTAACCTAGATAGTCCAAGTTCCTGTTAGCTAACCTAGATAGTCTAAGTGCCCGCTAGGTAACCTACATAGTCTAAGGGCCCGCTCGTTAACCTAGTTCGTCCAAGTGCCTGCTAGGTTACATGCAAAGCCCTAGTGCCCGTTAGGTAACCTAGATAGTCCAAGTGCCCGCTAGGTAACCTACATAGTCCAAGTGACCTCTAGGTAGCCTAGATAGTCCAAGTTCCCGTTAGCTAACATACATAGTCCATGTGCCCGCTAGGTAACCTACATAGTCCAAGTGCCCGTTCATTAACCTAGATATTCCAAGTGCCCGCTAGGTAACTTAGACAGTCCAAGTGCCTGCTAGGTCACCTACATAGTCCAAGTCCCCGTTCGCTAACCTAGATAGTGCAAGTGCCTGCTAGGTAACCTACATAGTCCAAGTGCCTGCTGGTTAACCTAGATCGTCCAAGTGCCCGCTAGTTAACCTACATAGTCCAAGGGCCCACTAGTTAACCTAGATCATCCAAATGTCCTGTAGGTAACCTACATAGTCCAAGTGCCCGCTACGTAACCTAGATAGTCGAAGTGCCCGTTAGGTAACCTAGATAGTCCAAGTGCCCGCTAGGTAACCTACATATTCCAAGTGCCCGCTAGGTAACCTAGATAGTCCAAAAGCCCGTTTGCTAACACACATAATCCAAGAGCTGGCTAGGTAACCTACATAGGCCAAGTGCCCGTTCGTTAACCTAGATAGTTCAAGTGCCCGCTAGGTAACCTAGACAGTACAAGTGCCTGCTAGGTCACCTACATAGTCCAATTCCCCGTTCGCTAACCTAGATAGTCCAAGTGCCCGCTAGGTAAACTACATAGTCCAAGTGCCCGCTAGGTAAGCTACAAGTCCAAGGGCCCGCTAGTTAACCTACATAGTCCAAGGACTCGCTAGTTAACCTTGATAGTCCAATTGGCGGCTAGTTAACCTAGATCGTACAAGTGCCCGCTAGTTAACCTAGATTGTCCAAGTGCCCGCTAGTTAACCTACATAGTCCAAGGGCCCACTAGTTAATCTAGACCATCTTAATGTCCTCTAGTTCACCTACATAGTCCAAGTGCCCGCTACATAACCTAGATAGTCCAAGTGCCCGCTAGGTAACCTACATAGTCCAAGTGCCCATTAGCTAACATACATAGTCCAAGTGCCTGCTAGGTAACCTATATAGTCCAAGTGCCCGCTAGTTAACCTAGATCGTCCAAGTGCCCGTTAAGAAACCTAGATAGTCCAAGTGCCCGCTAGGTTACCTACATAATCCTAGTTCCCGCTAAGTAACCTAGATAGTCCTAGTGCCCGCTAGGGTATGTACATAGTCCAAGTGCCCGCTAGGTAACCTAGATAGTCTAAGTGCCCGCTAGTTAACCTACATAGTCCAAGGGCCCGCTAGTTAACCACCATAGTCCAAGTGCCAGATAGGAAACAAACATAGTCCAAGTGCCCGCTAAGGGACTTACATAGTCCAAGTGCCCGCTAGGGAACCTACAAAGTACAAGTGCACGTTAGGGAACCTAGATAGTCCAAGTGCCCGCTAGACAACCTGCATCGCCCAAGTGCCCGCTAGTTAACCTACATAGTCCAAGTGCCCGCTAGTTAACCTAGATCGTCCAAGTGCCCGTTAAGAAACCTAGATAGTCCAAGTGCCCGCTAGGTTACCTACATAGTCCTAGTTCCCACTAGGTAACCTAGATAGTCCTAGTGCCCGTTACCTAACATAGATCGTCCAAGTGCCCGCTAGGCAACCTACATAGTCCATGTGCCCGTTCGTTAACCTAGAAATCCATGTCGCCCCTAGGTAACCTAGACAGTCCAAGTGCCCGCTAGGTTACCTGCATAGTCCAAGTGCCGGTTAGGTAACCTAGATAGTCCAAGTGCCCGCTAGGTGACCTAAATAGTCAAAGTGCCCGCTATGTAACCTAGATAGTCCAAGTTCCTGTTAGCTAACCTAGATAGTCCAAGTGCCCGCTAGGTAACCTACATAGTCCAAGGACCCGCTCCTTAACCTATTTCGTCCAAGTGTCCGCTAGTTAACCTACATAGTCCAAGTGCCCGCTAAATAACCAAGATAGTCAAAGTGCCCGCTAGGTAACCTACATAGTCCAAGTTCCCACTAGGTAACCTAGATAGTCCAAGTGCCCGTTACATAACCTAGATAGTCCAAGTGCCCGTTAGGTAACCTACATAGTCCAAATGCCCGCTAGTAACCTACATAGTCCAAATGCCTGATAGGGAACCACACATAGTCCAAGTGCCACTAGGTAACCTACATAGTCAAAGTGCCTGCTAGGTAACCTAGATAGTCCAAGTTCCTGTTAGCTAACCTAGATAGTCTAAGTGCCCGCTAGGTAACCTACATAGTCTAAGGGCCCGCTCGTTAATCTAGTTCGTCCAAGTGCCTGCTAGGTTACCTGCAAAGTCCTAGTGCCCGTTAGGTAACCTAGATAGTCCAAGTGCCCGCTAGGTAACCTACATAGTCCAAGTGACCGCTAGGTAGCCTAGATAGTCCAAGTTCCCGTTAGCTAACATACATAGTCCATGTGCCCGCTAGGTAACCTACATAGTCCAAGTGCCCGTTCATTAACCTAGATATTCCAAGTGCCCGCTAGGTAACTTAGACAGTCCAAGTGCCTGCTAGGTCACCTACATAGTCCAAGTCCCCGTTCGCTAACCTAGATAGTGCAAGTGCCTGCTAGGTAACCTACATAGTCCAAATGCCTGCTGGTTAACCTAGATCGTCCAAGTGCCCGCTAGTTAACCTACATAGTCCAAGGGCCCACTAGTTAACCTAGATCATCCAAATGTCCTGTAGGTAACCTACATAGTCCAAGTGCCCGCTACGTAACCTAGATAGTCGAAGTGCCCGTTAGGTAACCTAGATAGTCCAAGTGCCCGCTAGGTAACCTACATATTCCAAGTGCCCGCTAGGTAACCTAGATAGTCCAAGTGCCCGTTTGCTAACACACATAATCCAAGAGCTCGCTAGGTAACCTACATAGTCCAAGTGCCCGTTCGTTAACCTAGATAGTCCAAGTGCCCGCTAGGTAACCTAGACAGTACAAGTGCCTGCTAGGTCACCTACATAGTCCAAGTCCCCGTTCGCTAACCTAGATAGTCCAAATGCCCGCTAGGTAACCTACATAGTCCAAGTGCCCGCTAGGTAAACTACATAGTCCAAGTGCCCGCTAGGTAAGCTACAAGTCCAAGGGCCTGCTAGTTAACCTACATAGTCCAAGGACTCGCTAGTTAACCTTGATAGTCCAAGTGCCGGCTAGTTAACCTAGATCGTACAAGTGCCCGCTAGTTAACCTAGACTGTCCAAGTTCCCGCTAGTTAACCTACATAGTCCAAGGGCCCACTAGTTAATCTAGACCATCCTAATGTCCTCTAGTTCACCTACATAGTCCAAGTGCCCGCTACGTAACCTAGATAGTCCAAGTGCCCGCTAGGTAACCTACATAGTCCAAGTGCCCATTAGCTAACATACATAGTCCAAGTGCCCGTTAGCTAACATACATAGTCCAAGTGCCTGCTAGGTAACCTACATAGTCCAAGTGCCCGTTCGTTAACCTAGATAGTCCAAGTGACCGCTAGGTAACCTAGACAGTCCAAGTGCCTGCTAGGTAACATACAAAGTCCAAGTCCCCGTTCGCCAACCTAGGTAGTCCAAGTGCCCTCTAGGTAACCTACATAGTCCAAGGGCCCGCTAGGTAACCTAGATAGTCCAAGTGCCCACTAGGTAACCTACATAGTCCAAGTGTCCTCTAGGTAACCTATATAGTCCAAGTGCTCGCTAGATAACCATCAAGTCCAAGGGACCGCTAGTTAACCTACATAGTCCAAGGGCCCGCCAGTTAACCTAGATAGTCCAAGTGCCCGCTAGAGAACCTGCATCGTCCAAGTGCCCGCTAGTTAACCTACATATTCCAAGGGCCCGGTAGGTAACCTAGATATTCAAAGTTGCTGTTAGCTAACCCACAAAGTCCAAGTGCCCGCTAGGTTACCTACATAGTCCAAGTGGCCGCTAGGTAACCTAGATAGACCAAGTGCCCGCTAGGTAACCTAGATAGTCCAAGTGCCCGTTAGGTAACCTACATAGTCCAAGGGCCCTCTAGGTAACCTATATAGTCAAAGTTCCCGCTAGGTAACCTAGATAGTCCAAGTGCCCATTAGGTAACCTAGATAGTCCAAGTGCCCGCTAGGTAACCTACATAGTTCAAGTGCCCGCTAGGTAACCTACATAGTCCAAGTGCCCGTTCGTTAACCTAGATAGTCCAAGTGCCCGCTAGGTAACCTAGACAGTACAAGTGCCTGCTAGGTCACCTACATAGTCCAAGTCCCCGTTCGCTAACCTAGATAGTCCAAATGCCCGCTAGGTAACCTACATAGTCCAAGTGCCCGCTAGGTAAGCTACAAGTCCAAGGGCCCGCTAGTTAACCTACATAGTCCAAGGACTCGCTAGTTAACCTTGATAGTCCAAGTGCCGGCTAGTTAACCTAGATCGTACAAGTGCCCGCTAGTTAACCTAGATTGTCCAAGTTCCCGCTAGTTAACCTACATAGTCCAAGGGCCCACTAGTTAATCTAGACCATCCTAATGTCCTCTAGTTCACCTACATAGTCCAAGTGCCCGTTACGTAACCTAGATAGTCCAAGTGCCCGCTAGGTAACCTACATAGTCCAAGTGCCCATTAGCTAACATACATAGTCCAAGTGCCCGTTAGCTAACATACATAGTCCAAGTGCCTGCTAGGTAACCTACATAGTCCAAGTGCCCGTTCGTTAACCTAGATAGTCCAAGTGACCGCTAGGTAACCTAGACAGTCCAAGTGCCTGCTAGGTAACATACAAAGTCCAAGTCCCCGTTCGCCAACCTAGGTAGTCCAAGTGCCCTCTAGGTAACCTACATAGTCCAAGGGCCCGCTAGGTAACCTAGATAGTCCAAGTGCCCACTAGGTAACCTACATAGTCCAAGTGTCCTCTAGGTAACCTATATAGTCCAAGTGCTCGCTAGGTAACCATCAAGTCCAAGGGACCGCTAGTTAACCTACAGAGTCCAAGGGCCCGCCAGTTAACCTAGATAGTCCAAGTGCCCGCTAGAGAACCTGCATCTTCCAAGTGCCCGCTAGTTAACCTACATAGTCCAAGTGCCCACTAGTTAACCTACATATTCCAAGGGCCCGGTAGGTAACCTAGATATTCAAAGTTGCTGTTAGCTAACCCACAAAGTCCAAGTGCCCGCTAGGTTACCTACATAGTCCAAGTGGCCGCTAGGTAACCTAGATAGACCAAGTGCCCGCTAGGTAACCTAGATAGTCCAAGTGCCCGTTAGGTAACCTACATAGTCCAAGGGCCCTCTAGGTAACCTATATAGTCAAAGTTCCCGCTAGGTAACCTAGATAGTCCAAGTGCCCATTAGGTAACCTAGATAGTCCAAGTGCCCGCTAGGTAACCTACATAGTTCAAGTGCCCGCTAGGTAACCTACATAGTCCAAGTGCCCGTTCGTTAACCTAGATAGTCCAAGTGCCCGCTAGGTAACCTAGACAGTACAAGTGCCTGCTAGGTCACCTACATAGTCCAAGTCCCCGTTCGCTAACCTAGATAGTCCAAATGCCCGCTAGGTAACCTACATAGTCCAAGTGCCCGCTAGGTAAGCTACAAGTCCAAGGGCCCGCTAGTTAACCTACATAGTCCAAGGACTCGCTAGTTAACCTTGATAGTCCAAGTGCCGGCTAGTTAACCTAGATCGTACAAGTGCCCGCTAGTTAACCTAGATTGTCCAAGTTCCCGCTAGTTAACCTACATAGTCCAAGGGCCCACTAGTTAATCTAGACCATCCTAATGTCCTCTAGTTCACCTACATAGTCCAAGTGCCCGTTACGTAACCTAGATAGTCCAAGTGCCCGCTAGGTAACCTACATAGTCCAAGTGCCCATTAGCTAACATACATAGTCCAAGTGCCCGTTAGCGAACATACATAGTCCAAGTGCCTGCTCGGTAACCTACATAGTCCAAGTGCCCGTTCGTTAACCTAGATAGTCCAAGTGACCGCTAGGTAACCTAGACAATCCAAGTGCCTGCTAGGTAACATACAAAGTCCAAGTCCCCGTTCGCCAACCTAGGTAGTCCAAGTGCCCTCTAGGTAACCTACATAGTTCAAGTGCCCGCTAGGTAACCTAGATAGTCCAAGTCCCCGTTCGCTAATCTAGATAGTCCAAATGCCCGCTAGGTAACCTACATAGTCCAAGTGCCCGCTAGGTAAGCTACAAGTCCAAGAGCCCGCTAGTTAACCTACATAGTCCAAGGGCTCGCTAGTTAACCTTGATAGTCCAAGTGCCGGCTAGTTAACCTAGATCGTCCAAAGGCCCTCTAGTTAACCTAGATCGTCCATGTGCCCGCTAGTTAACCTTCATCGTCCAATTCCCTGCTAGTTAACCTATATGGTCCAAGGGCACGCAAGGGAACCTAGATAATCCAATTTCCTATTAGCTAACCTAGATAGTCCAAGTGCCCCTAGGTAACCTACATAGTACAAGTGCCCATTCATTAACCTAGATAGTCCAAGTGCCCGCTAGGTAACCTAGACAGTCTAGTGCCCGCTAGGTTACCTACATAGTCCAAATGCCCGCTAGGTAACCTAGATTGTCCATGTGCCCGCTAGTTAACCTGGATAGTCCTAGTGCACGTTAGTTATCCTAGATAGTCCAAGTGCCCTCTAGGGGACGTACACAGTCCAAGTGCCCCCTAGGTAACCTAGATAGTCCAAGTGCCCGCTAGGGTATGTACATAGTCCAAGTGCCTGCTAGGTAACCTAGATAGTCTAAGTGCCCGCTAGTTAACCTACATAGTCAAAGTGCCCGTTCGTTAACCTAGATCGTCCAAGTGTCCGCCAGTTAACCTACATAGTCCAAGTTCCTGTTAGGTAACATAGATAGTCCAAGTGCCCGCTAGGTAACCTATATAGTCCAAGTGCCCGCTAGGTAACCTAGATATTCCAAGTTCCTGTTCGCTAACTTAGATACTCCAATTGCCCGCTAGGTAACCTACATAGTCCAAGTGCCCATTCGTTAACCTAGATAGTCCAAGTGCCCGCTAGTTAACCTAGACTGTCCAAGTGCCCGCTAGGTAACCTACATAGTGCCAGCGCACGCTAGGTAAACTATATAGTCCAAGTGCCCATTAGGTAACCTACATAGTCCAAGTGCCCGCTAGGTAACCTACATAGTCCAAGTGCCCGCTCGAAAACCTAGATAGTCCAAGTGCCCGGTAGGTAACCTACAAAGTCCAAGTGCCTGCTAGGTAATCTATATAGTCCAAATGCCCACTATGGCACCCACATAGTCCAAGTGCCCGCTAAGTAACCTATATAGTCCAAGTGCCCGTTAGCTAACCTAGATAGTCCAAGGGTCAACTAGTTAACCTACATAGTTCAAGGGCCCACTAGGTAACCTAGCTAAAACAAGTGCCCGCTAGTTAACCTATATCGTCCAAGTGCTCACTAGTTAACCTAGATTGTCCAAGTACCCGATAGTTAACGACATAGTGCAAGGGCTCGCTAGTTAACCTAGATCGTCCAAGTGTCCGCTATTAAACCTACATAGTCCAAGGGCCCGCTAGTTGACCTAGATAGACCAGGTGCCCGCTAGTTAACCTAGATAGTCCGAGTGCCCGTTAATTATCCTAAATAGTGCAAGTGCCCACTAGGGAACGTACATAGTCCAAGTGCCCGCTAGGTAACCTAGATATTCCTAGTGCCCGTTAGTTATCGTAGATAGTCCTTGTGCCCACTAGGGGACGTACATAGTACAAGTGCCCGCTAGGTAACCTAAATAGTCAAAGTGCCCGCTATGTAACCTAGATAGTCCAAGTTCCTGTTAGCTAACCTAGATAGTCCAAGTGCCCGCTAGGTAACCTACATAGTCCAAGGACCCGCTCCTTAACCTATTTCGTCCAAGTGTCCGCTAGTTGACCTACATAGTCCAAGTGCCCGCTAAATAACCAAGATAGTCAAAGTGCCCGCTAGGTAACCTACATAGTCCAAGTTCCCACTAGGTAATCTAGATAGTCCAAGTGCCCGTTACATAACCTAGATAGTCCAAGTGCCCGTTAGGTAACCTACATAGTCCAAATGCCCGCTAGTAACCTACATAGTCCAAATGCCTGATAGGGAACCTACATAGTCCAAGTGCCACTAGGTAACCTACATAGTCAAAGTGCCTGCTAGGTAACCTAGATAGTCCAAGTTCCTGTTAGCTAACCTAGATAGTCCAAGTGCCCGCTAGGTAACCTACATAGTCCAAGTGACCGCTAGGTAGCCTAGATAGTCCAAGTTCCCGTTAGCTAACATACATAGTCCATGTGCCCGCTAGGTAACCTACATAGTCCAAGTGCCCGTTCATTAACCTAGATATTCCAAGTGCCCGCTAGGTAACTTAGACAGTCCAAATGCCTGCTAGGTCACCTACATAGTCCAAGTCCCCGTTCGCTAACCTAGATAGTGCAAGTGCCTGCTAGGTAACCTACATAGTCCAAGTGCCTGCTGGTTAACCTAGATCGTCCAAGTGCCCGCTAGTTAACCTACATAGTCCAAGGGCCCACTAGTTAACCTAGATCATCCAAATGTCCTGTAGGTAACCTACATAGTCCAAGTGCCCGCTACGTAACCTAGATAGTCGAAGTGCCCGTTAGGTAACCTAGATAGTCCAAGTGCCCGCTAGGTAACCTACATATTCCAAGTGCCCGCTAGGTAACCTAGATAGTCCAAGTGCCCGTTTGCTAACACACATAATCCAAGAGCTGGCTAGGTAACCTACATAGTCCAAGTGCCCGTTCGTTAACCTAGATAGTTCAAGTGCCCGCTAGGTAACCTAGACAGTACAAGTGCCTGCTGGGTCACCTACATAGTCCAATTCCCCATTTGCTAACCTAGATAGTCCAAGTGCCCGCTAGGTAAACTACATAGTCCAAGTGCCCGCTAGGTAAGCTACAAGTCCATGGCCCGCTAGTTAACCTACATAGTCCAAGGACTCGCTAGTTAACCTTGATAGTCCAATTGGCGGCTAGTTAACCTAGATCGTACAAGTGCCCGCTAGTTAACCTAGATTGTCCAAGTGCCCGCTAGTTAACCTACATAGTCCAAGGGCCCACTAGTTAATCTAGACCATCCTAATGTCCTCTAGTTCACCTACATAGTCCAAGTGCCCGCTACGTAACCTAGATAGTCCAAGTGCCCGCTAGGTAACCTACATAGTCCAAGTGCCCGTTAGCTAACATACATAGTCCAAGTGCCTGCTAGGTAACCTACATAGTCCAAGTGCCCACTAGTTAACCTAGATCGTCCAAGTGCCCGTTAAGAAACCTAGATAGTCCAAGTGCCCGCTAGGTTACCTACATAGTCCTAGTTCCCGCTAAGTAACCTAGATGGTCCTAGTGCCCGCTAGGGTATGTACATAGTCCAAGTGCCCGCTAGGTAACCTAGATAGTCTAAGTGCCCGCTAGTTAACCTACATAGTCCAAGGGCCCGCTAGTTAACCACCATAGTCCAAGTGCCAGATAGGAAACAAACATAGTCCAAGTGCCCGCTAAGGGACTTACATAGTCCAAGTGCCCGCTAGGGAACCTACAAAGTCCAAGTGCACGTTAGGGAACCTAGATAGTCCAAGTGCCCGCTAGAGAACCTGCATCGCCCAAGTGCCCGCTAGTTAACCTACATAGTCCAAGTGCCCGCTAGTTAACCTAGATCGTCCAAGTGCCCTTTAAGAAACCTAGATAGTCCAAGTGCCCGCTAGGTTACCTACATAGTCCTAGTTCCCGCTAGGTAACCTAGATAGTCCTAGTGCCCGTCACCTAACATAGATCGTCCAAGTGCCCGCTAGGCAACCTACATAGTCCAAGTGCCCGTTCGTTAACCTAGAAATCCATGTCGCCGCTAGGTAACCTAGACAGTCCAAGTGCCCGCTAGGTTACCTGCATAGTCCAAGTGCCGGTTAGGTAACCTAGATAGTCCAAGTGCCCGCTAGGTGACCTAAATAGTCAAAGTGCCCGCTATGTAACCTAGATAGTCCAAGTTCCTGTTAGCTAACCTAGATAGTCCAAGTGCCCGCTAGGTAACCTACATAGTCCAAGGACCCGCTCCTTAACCTATTTCGTCCAAGTGTCCGCTAGTTAACCTACATAGTCCAAGTGCCCGCTAAATAACCAAGATAGTCAAAGTGCCCGCTAGGTAACCTACATAGTCCAAGTGCCCGCTAGGTAACCTACATAGTCCAAGTGACCGCTAGGTAGCCTAGATAGTCCAAGTTCCCGTTAGCTAACATACATAGTCCATGTGCCCGCTAGGTAACCTACATAGTCCAAGTGCCCGTTCATTAACCTAGATATTCCAAGTGCCCGCTAGGTAACTTAGACAGTCCAAATGCCTGCTAGGTCACCTACATAGTCCAAGTCCCCGTTCGCTAACCTAGATAGTGCAAGTGCCTGCTAGGTAACCTACATAGTCCAAGTGCCTGCTGGTTAACCTAGATCGTCCAAGTGCCCGCTAGTTAACCTACATAGTCCAAGGGCCCACTAGTTAACCTAGATCATCCAAATGTCCTGTAGGTAACCTACATAGTCCAAGTGCCCGCTACGTAACCTAGATAGTCGAAGTGCCCGTTAGGTAACCTAGATAGTCCAAGTGCCCGCTAGGTAACCTACATATTCCAAGTGCCCGCTAGGTAACCTAGATAGTCCAAGTGCCCGTTTGCTAACACACATAATCCAAGAGCTGGCTAGGTAACCTACATAGTCCAAGTGCCCATTCGTTAACCTAGATAGTTCAAGTGCCCGCTAGGTAACCTAGACAGTACAAGTGCCTGCTGGGTCACCTACATAGTCCAATTCCCCATTCGCTAACCTAGATAGTCCAAGTGCCCGCTAGGTAAACTACATAGTCCAAGTGCCCGCTAGGTAAGCTACAAGTCCAAGGGCCCGCTAGTTAACCTACATAGTCCAAGGACTCGCTAGTTAACCTTGATAGTCCAATTGGCGGCTAGTTAACCTAGATCGTACAAGTGCCCGCTAGTTAACCTAGATTGTCCAAGTGCCCGCTAGTTAACCTACATAGTCCAAGGGCCCACTAGTTAATCTAGACCATCCTAATGTCCTCTAGTTCACCTACATAGTCCAAGTGCCCGCTACGTAACCTAGATAGTCCAAGTGCCCGCTAGGTAACCTACATAGTCCAAGTGCCCGTTAGCTAACATACATAGTCCAAGTGCCTGCTAGGTAACCTACATAGTCCAAGTGCCCACTAGTTAACCTAGATCGTCCAAGTGCCCGTTAAGAAACCTAGATAGTCCAAGTGCCCGCTAGGTTACCTACATAGTCCTAGTTCCCGCTAAGTAACCTAGATGGTCCTAGTGCCCGCTAGGGTATGTACATAGTCCAAGTGCCCGCTAGGTAACCTAGATAGTCTAAGTGCCCGCTAGTTAACCTACATAGTCCAAGGGCCCGCTAGTTAACCACCATAGTCCAAGTGCCAGATAGGAAACAAACATAGTCCAAGTGCCCGCTAAGGGACTTACATAGTCCAAGTGCCCGCTAGGGAACCTACAAAGTCCAAGTGCACGTTAGGGAACCTAGATAGTCCAAGTGCCCGCTAGAGAACCTGCATCGCCCAAGTGCCCGCTAGTTAACCTACATAGTCCAAGTGCCCGCTAGTTAACCTAGATCGTCCAAGTGCCCTTTAAGAAACCTAGATAGTCCAAGTGCCCGCTAGGTTACCTACATAGTCCTAGTTCCCGCTAGGTAACCTAGATAGTCCTAGTGCCCGTCACCTAACATAGATCTTCCAAGTGCCCGCTAGGCAACCTACATAGTCCAAGTGCCCGTTCGTTAACCTAGAAATCCATGTCGCCGCTAGGTAACCTAGACAGTCCAAGTGCCCGCTAGGTTACCTGCATAGTCCAAGTGCCGGTTAGGTAACCTAGATAGTCCAAGTGCCCGCTAGGTGACCTAAATAGTCAAAGTGCCCGCTATGTAACCTAGATAGTCCAAGTTCCTGTTAGCTAACCTAGATAGTCCAAGTGCCCGCTAGGTAACCTACATAGTCCAAGGACCCGCTCCTTAACCTATTTCGTCCAAGTGTCCGCTAGTTAACCTACATAGTCCAAGTGCCCGCTAAATAACCAAGATATTCAAAGTGCCCGCTAGGTAACCTACATAGTCCAAGTTCCCACTAGGTAACCTAGATAGTCCAAGTGCCCGTTACATAACCTAGATAGTCCAAGTGCCCGTTAGGTAACCTACATAGTCCAAATGCCCGCTAGTAACCTACATAGTCCAAATGCCTGATAGGGAACCACACATAGTCCAAGTGCCACTAGGTAACCTACATAGTCAAAGTGCCTGCTAGGTAACCTAGATAGTCCAAGTTCCTGTTAGCTAACCTAGATAGTCTAAGTGCCCGCTAGGTAACCTACATAGTCTAAGGGCCCGCTCGTTAATCTAGTTCGTCCAAGTGCCTGCTAGGTTACCTGCAAAGTCCTAGTACCCGTTAGGTAACCTAGATAGTCCAAGTGCCCGCTAGGTAACCTACATAGTCCAAGTGACCGCTAGGTAGCCTAGATAGTCCAAGTTCCCGTTAGCTAACATACATAGTCCATGTGCCCGCTAGGTAACCTACGTAGTCCAAGTGCCCGTTCATTAACCTAGATATTCCAAGTGCCCGCTAGGTAACTTAGACAGTCCAAGTGCCTGCTAGGTCACCTACATAGTCCAAGTCCCCGTTCGCTAACCTAGATAGTGCAAGTGCCTGCTAGGTAACCTACATAGTCCAAGGGCCCACTAGTTAACCTAGATCATCCAAATGTCCTGTAGGTTACCTACATAGTCCAAGTGCCCGCTACGTAACCTAGATAGTCGAAGTGCCCGTTAGGTAACCTAGATAGTCCAAGTGCCCGCTAGGTAACCTACATATTCCAAGTGCCCGCTAGGTAACCTAGATAGTCCAAGTGCCCGTTTGCTAACACACATAATCCAAGAGCTCGCTAGGTAACCTACATAGTCCAAGTGCCCGTTCGTTAACCTAGATAGTCCAAGTGCCCGCTAGGTAACCTAGACAGTACAAGTGCCTGCTAGGTCACCTACATAGTCCAATTCCCCGTTCGCTAACCTAGATAGTCCAAGTGCCCGCTAGGTAAACTACATAGTCCAAGTGCCCGCTAGGTAAGCTACAAGTCCAAGGGCCCGCTAGTTAACCTACATAGTCCAAGGACTCGCTAGTTAACCTTGATAGTCCAAGTGGCGGCTAGTTACCCTAGCTCGTACAAGTGCCCGCTAGTTAACCTAGACTGTCCAAGTTCCCGCTAGTTAACCTACATAGTCCAAGGGCCCACTAGTTAATCTAGACCATCCTAATGTCCTCTAGTTCACCTACATAGTCCAAGTGCCCGCTACGTAACCTAGATAGTCCAAGTGCCCGCTAGGTAACCTACATAGTCCAAGTGCCCGTTAGCTAACATACATAGTCCAAGTGCCTGCTCGGTAACCTACATAGTCCAAGTGCCCGCTAGTTAACCTAGATCGTCCAAGTGCCCATTAAGAAACCTAGATAGTCCAAGTGCCCGCTAGGTTACCTACATTGTCCTAGTTCCCGCTAAGTAACCTAGATAGTCCTAGTGCCCGCTAGGGTATGTACATAGTCCAAGTGCCCGCTAGGTAACCTAGATAGTCTAAGTGCCCGCTAGTTAACCTACATAGTCCAAGGGCCCGCTAGTTAACCACCATAGTCCAAGTGCCAGATAGGAAACAAACATAGTCCAAGTGCCCGCTAAGGGACTTACATAGTCCAAGTGCCCGCTAGGGAACCTACAAAGTCCAAGTGCACGTTAGGGAACCTAGATAGTCCAAGTGCCCGCTAGAGAACCTGCATCGCCCAAGTGCCCGCTAGTTAACCTACATAGTCCAAGTGCCCGCTAGTTAACCTAGATCGTCCAAGTGCCCTTTAAGAAACCTAGATAGTCCAAGTGCCCGCTAGGTTACCTACATAGTCCTAGTTCCCGCTAGGTAACCTAGATAGTCCTAGTGCCCGTTACCTAACATAGATCGTCCAAGTGCCCGCTAGGCAACCTACATAGTCCAAGTGCCCGTTCGTTAACCTAGAAATCCATGTCGCCGCTAGGTAACCTAGACAGTCCAAGTGCCCGCTAGGTTACCTGCATAGTCCAAGTGCCGGTTAGGTAACCTAGATAGTCCAAGTGCCCGCTAGGTGACCTAAATAGTCAAAGTGCCCGCTATGTAACCTAGATAGTCCAAGTTCCTGTTAGCTAACCTAGATAGTCCAAGTGCCCGCTAGGTAACCTACATAGTCCAAGGACCCGCTCCTTAACCTATTTCGTCCAAGTGTCCGCTAGTTAACCTACATAGTCCAAGTGCCCGCTAAATAACCAAGATAGTCAAAGTGCCCGCTAGGTAACCTACATAGTCCAAGTTCCCACTAGGTAACCTAGATAGTCCAAGTGCCCGTTACATAACCTAGATAGTCCAAGTGCCCGTTAGGTAACCTACATAGTCCAAATGCCCGCTAGTAACCTACATAGTCCAAATGCCTGATAGGGAACCACACATAGTCCAAGTGCCACTAGGTAACCTACATAGTCAAAGTGCCTGCTAGGTAACCTAGATAGTCCAAGTTCCTGTTAGCTAACCTAGATAGTATAAGTGCCCGCTAGGTAACCTATATAGTCTAAGGGCCCGCTCGTTAATCTAGTTCGTCCAAGTGCCTGCTAGGTTACCTGCAAAGTCCTAGTGCCCGTTAGGTAACCTAGATAGTCCAAGTGCCCGCTAGGTAACCTACATAGTCCAAGTGACCGCTAGGTAGCCTAGATAGTCCAAGTTCCCGTTAGCTAACATACATAGTCCATGTGCCCGCTAGGTAACCTACATAGTCCAAGTGCCCGTTCATTAACCTAGATATTCCAAGTGCCCGCTAGGTAACTTAGACAGTCCAAGTGCCTGCTAGGTCACCTACATAGTCCAAGTCCCCGTTCGCTAACCTAGATAGTGCAAGTGCCTGCTAGGTAACCTACATAGTCCAAATGCCTGCTGGTTAACCTAGATCGTCCAAGTGCCCGCTAGTTAACCTACATAGTCCAAGGGCCCACTAGTTAACCTAGATCATCCAAATGTCCTGTAGGTAACCTACATCGTCCAAGTGCCCGCTACGTAACCTAGATAGTCGAAGTGCCCGTTAGGTAACCTAGATAGTCCAAGTGCCCGCTAGGTAACCTACATATTCCAAGTGCCCGCTAGGTAACCTAGATAGTCCAAGTGCCCGTTTGCTAACACACATAATCGAAGAGCTCGCTAGGTAACCTACATAGTCCAAGTGCCCGTTCGTTAACCTAGATAGTCCAAGTGCCCGCTAGGTAACCTAGACAGTACAAGTGCCTGCTAGGTCACCTACATAGTCCAATTCCCCGTTCGCTAACCTAGATAGTCCAAGTGCCCGCTAGGTAAACTACATAGTCCAAGTGCCCGCTAGGTAAGCTACAAGTCCAAGGGCCCGCTAGTTAACCTACATAGTCCAAGGACTCGCTAGTTAACCTTGATAGTCCAAGTGGCGGCTAGTTACCCTAGCTCGTACAAGTGCCCGCTAGTTAACCTAGACTGTCCAAGTTCCCGCTAGTTAACCTACATAGTCCAAGGGCCCACTAGTTAATCTAGACCATCCTAATGTCCTCTAGTTCACCTACATAGTCCAAGTGCCCGCAACGTAACCTAGATAGTCCAAGTGCCCGCTAGGTAACCTACATAGTCCAAGTGCCCGTTAGCTAACATACATAGTCCAAGTGCCTACTAGGTAACCTACATAGTCCAAGTGCCCGTTCGTTAACCTAGATAGTCCAAGTGACCGCTAGGTAACCTAGACAGTCCAAGTGCCTGCTAGGTAACATACAAAGTCCAAGTCACCGTTCGCCAACCTAGGTAGTCCAAGTGCCCTCTAGGTAACCTACATAGTCCAAGGGCCCGCTAGGTAACCTAGATAGTCCAAGTGCCCACTAGGTAACCTACATAGTCCAAGTGTCCTCTCGGTAACCTATATAGTCCAAGTGCTCGCTAGGTAACCATCAAGTCCAAGGGACCGCTAGTTAACCTACATAGTCCAAGGGCCCGCCAGTTAACCTAGATAGTCCAAGTGCCCGCTAGAGAACCTGCATCGTCCAAGTGCCCGTTAGTTAACCTACATAGTCCAAGTGCCCGCTAGTTAACCTACATATTCCAAGGGCCCGGTAGGTAACCTAGATATTCAAAGTTGCTGTTAGCTAACCCACAAAGTCCAAGTGCCCGCTAGGTTACCTACATAGTCCAAGTGGCCGCTAGGTAACCTAGATAGACCAAGTGCCCGCTAGGTAACCTAGATAGTCCAAGTGCCCGTTAGGTAACCTACATAGTCCAAGGGCCCTCTAGGTAACCTATATAGTCAAAGTTCCCGCTAGGTAACCTAGATAGTCCAAGTGCCCATTAGGTAACCTAGATAGTCCAAGTGCCCGCTAGGTAACCTACATAGTTCAAGTGCCCGCTAGGTAACCTACATAGTCCAAGTGCCCGCTAGGTTACCTAGACAGTACAAGTGCCTGCTAGGTCACCTACATAGTCCAAGTCCCCGTTCGCTAACCTAGATAGTCCAAATGCCCGCTAGGTAACCTACATAGTCCAAGTGCCCGCTAGGTAAGCTACAAGTCCAAGGGCCCGCTAGTTAACCTACATAGTCCAAGGACTCGCTAGTTAACCTTGATAGTCCAAGTGTCGGCTAGTTAACCTAGATTGTCCAAGTTCCCGCTAGTTAACCTACATAGTCCAAGGGCCCACTAGTTAATCTAGACCATCCTAATGTCCTCTAGTTCACCTACATAGTCCAAGTGCCCGCTACGTAACCTAGATAGTCCAAGTGCCCGCTAGGTAACCTACATAGTCCAAGTGCCCATTAGCTAACATACATAGTCCAAGTGCCCGTTAGCTAACATACATAGTCCAAGTTCCTGCTAGGTAACCTACATAGTCCAAGTGCCCGTTCGTTAACCTAGATAGTCCAAGTGACCGCTAGGTAACCTAGACAATCCAAGTGCCTGCTAGGTAACATACAAAGTCCAAGTCCCCGTTCGCCAACCTAGGTAGTCCAAGTGCCCTCTAGGTAACCTACATAGTTCAAGTGCCCGCTAGGTAACCTAGATAGTCCAAGTCCCCGTTCGCTAATCTAGATAGTCCAAATGCCCGCTAGGTAACCTACATAGTCCAAGTGCCCGCTAGGTAAGCTACAAGTCCAAGGGCCCGCTAGTTAACCTACATAGTCCAAGGGCTCGCTAGTTAACCTTGATAGTCCAAGTGCCGGCTAGTTAACCTAGATCGTCCAAAGGCCCTCTAGTTAACCTAGATCGTCCATGTGCCCGCTAGTTAACCTTCATCGTCCAATTCCCTGCTAGTTAACCTATATGGTCCAAGGGCACGCAAGGTAACCTAGATAATCCAATTTCCTGTTAGCTTACCTAGATAGTCCAAGTGCCCCTAGGTAACCTACATAGTACAAGTGCCCATTCATTAACCTAGATAGTCCAAGTGCCCGCTAGGTAACCTAGACACTCTAGTGCCCGCTAGGTTACCTACATAGTCCAAGTGCCCGCTAGGTAACCTAGATAGTCCATGTGCCCGCTAGTTAACCTGGATAGTCCTAGTGCACGTTAGTTATCCTAGATAGTCCAAGTGCCCTCTAGGGGACGTACACAGTCCAAGTGCCCCCTAGGTAACCTAGATAGTCCAAGTGCCCGCTAGGGTATGTACATAGTCCAAGTGCCTGCTAGGTAACCTAGATAGTCTAAGTGCCCGCTAATTAACCTACATAGTCCAAGTGCCCGTTCGTTAACCTAGATCGTCCAAGTGTCCGCCAGTTAACCTACATAGTCCAAGTTCCTGTTAGGTAACATAGATAGTCCAAGTGCCCGCTAGGTAACCTATATAGTCCAAGTGCCCGCTAGGTAACCTAGATATTCCAAGTTCCTGTTCGCTAACTTAGATACTCCAAGTGCCCGCTAGGTAACCTACATAGTCCAAGTGCCCATTCGTTAACCTAGATAGTCCAAGTGCCCGCTAGTTAACCTAGATTGTCCAAGTGCCCGCTAGGTAACCTACATAGTCCCAGCACACGCTAGGTAAACTATATAGTCCAAGTGCCCATTAGGTAACCTACATAGTCCAAGTGCGCGCTAGGTAACCTACATAGTCCAAGTGCCCGCTCGAAAACCTAGATAGTCCAAGTGCCCGGTAGGTAACCTACAAAGTCCAAGTGCCTGCTAGGTAATCTATATAGTCCAAATGCCCACTATGGCACCCACATAGTCCAAGTGCCCGCTAAGTAAACTATATAGTCCAAGTGCCCGTTAGCTAACCTAGATAGTCCAAGGGTCAACTAGTTAACCTACATAGTTCAAGGGCCCACTAGGTAACCTAGCTAAAACAAGTGCCCGCTAGTTAAACTATATCGTCCAAGTGCTCACTAGTTAACCTAGATTGTCCAAGTACCCGATAGTTAACGACATAGTGCAAGGGCTCGCTAGTTAACCTAGATCGTCCAAGTGTCCGCTATTAAACCTACATAGTCCAAGGACCCGCTAGTTGAACTAGATAGACCAGGTGCCCGCTAGTTAACCTAGATAGTCCGAGTGCCCGTTAATTATCCTAAATAGTGCAAGTGCCCACTAGGGAACGTACATAGTCCAAGTGCCCGCTAGGTAACCTAGATATTCCTAGTGCCCGTTAGTTATCGTAGATAGTCCTTGTGCCCACTAGGGGACGTACATAGTACAAGTGCCCGCTAGGTAACCTAGATAGTCCAAGTGCCCACTAGGGTATGTACATAGTCCAAGTGCCCGCTAGGTAACCTAGATAGTCTAAGTGCCGGCTAGATAACCTACATAGTCCAAGGGCACGCTAGTTAACCTACATAGTCCACGTGCCCGCTAAGGGATGTAAATAGTCCAAGTGCCCGCTAAGGAACCTACATAGTCCAAGTGCCCGTTAGGGAACCTAGTTAGTCCAAGTGCCCACTAGGGAACCTGCATCATCCAAGTGCCCGGTAGTTAATCTAGATAGTCCATGTGCCCGCTAGTTAACCAAGATAGTCCAAGTGCCCGGTAGATAACCTAGATCGTCCAAGTGCCCGCTAGTTAACCTACATAGTCCAAGGTCCGCTACTTAACCTAGATAGTCCAAGTGCCCGCTAGTTTACCTAGATAGTCAAAGTGCCCGCTAGGGGACGTACATAGTCCAAGTGCCCGCTAGGTAACCTAGATAGTCCAAGTGCCTGTTAGCTAACCTAGATAGTCCAAGTGCCCGCTAGTTAACCTAGATAGTCCAAGTGCCCGCTTGTTAACCTAGGTAGTCCAAGTGCCCGCTAGTTAACCATGATCGTCCAAGTGACCATTCGTTAACCTAGATATTCCAAGGGACCGCTAGTTAACCTAAATAGTCCAAGAACCCGCAAGTTAACCTAGATAGTCCAAGTGCCCGCTAGTTAACCTACATAGTCCAAGTGCCCGCAAGGTAACCTAGATATTCCAATTTCCTGTTAGCTAACCTAGACAGTCCAGGTGCCCGCTAGGTACCCTAGACTGTCCAGTGCCCGCTAGGTTACCTACATAGTCCAAGTGCCCGCTAGGTAACCTAGATACACCAAGTGCCCGCTAGTTAACCTAGATAGTCCTAGTACCCGTTAGTTTTCCTAGATAGTAGCAGTTCCCACTAGGGGACGTACATAGTCCAAGTGCCCGCTAGGTAACCTAGATAGTCCAAGTACCCGCTAGGGTATGTACATAGTCCAAGTGCCAGCTAGGTAACCTAGATAGTCTAAGTGCCTGCTAGTTAACCTACATAGTCCAAGGGCCCGCAAGTTAACCTACATAGTCCAAGTGCCCGCTGAGGAACCTACATAGTCCAAGTGCCCGATAGGGAACCTACATATTCCAAGTGCCCGTTAGGGAACCTAGATAGTCCAAGTGCCCGTAGGGAACCTATATAGTCTAAGTGCCCGCTAGGGAACCTAAATAGTCAAAGTGCCCGCTAGGGAACCTGCATTGTACCAGTGCCCGCTAGTTAACCTAGATCGTCCCAGTGCCCGCTACTTAACCTAGATAGTCCAAGTTCCCGCTAGTTAACCTTGATCGTCCAAGTGCCCGCTAGTTAACCTACATAGTCCAAGTGCCCGACAGGGAACCTACATATTCCAAGTGCCTGTTAGGGAACCTAGATAGTTCAAGTGCCCGTAGGGAACATATATAGTCCCAGAGCCCGCTAGGGAACCTACATAGTCAAAGTGCCCGTTAGGGAACCTAGATAGTCCAAGTGCGCGCTAGGGAACCTGGATCATCCAAGTGCCCGGTAGTTAATCTAGATAGTCCATGTGCCCGCTAGTTAACCAAGATAGTCCAAGTGCCCGGTAGATAACCTAGATCGTCCAAGTGCCCGCTAGTTAACCTACATAGTCCAAGGTCCGCTACTTAACCTAGATAGTCCAAGTGCCCGCTAGTTAACCTAGATAGTCAAAGTGCCCGCTAGGGGACGTACATAGTCCAAGTGCCCGCTAGGTAACCTAGATAGTCCAAGTGCCCGTTAGCTAACCTAGATAGTCCAAGTGCCCGCTAGTTAACCTAGATAGTCCAAGTGCCCGCTAGTTAACCTAGGTAGTCCAAGTGCCCGCTAGTTAACCTTGATCGTCCAAGTGACCATTCGTTAACCTAGATATTCCAAGGGACCGCTAGTTAACCTACATAGTCCAAGAACCCGCAAGTTAACCTAGATAGTCCAAGTGCCCGCTAGTTAACCTACATAGTCCAAGTGCCCGCAAGGTAACCTAGATATTCCAATTTCCTGTTAGCTAACCTAGACAGTCCAGGTGCCCGCTAGGTACCCTAGACTGTCCAGTGCCCGCTAGGTTACCTACATAGTCCAAGTGCCCGCTAGGTAACCTAGATACACCAAGTGCCCGCTAGTTAACCTAGATAGTCCTAGTACCCGTTAGTTTTCCTAGATAGTAGCAGTTCCCACTAGGGGACGTACATAGTCCAAGTGCCCGCTAGGTAACCTAGATAGTCCAAGTACCCGCTAGGGTATGTACATAGTCCAAGTGCCAGCTAGGTAACCTAGATAGTCTAAGTGCCTGCTAGTTAACCTACATAGTCCAAGGGCCCGCAAGTTAACCTACATAGTCCAAGTGCCCGCTGAGGAACCTACATAGTCCAAGTGCCCGATAGGGAACCTACATATTCCAAGTGCCCGTTAGGGAACCTAGATAGTCCAAGTGCCCGTAGGGAACCTATATAGTCTAAGTGCCCGCTAGGGAACCTAAATAGTCAAAGTGCCCGCTAGGGAACCTGCATTGTACCAGTGCCCGCTAGTTAACCTAGATCGTCCCAGTGCCCGCTACTTAACCTAGATAGTCCAAGTTCCCGCTAGTTAACCTTGATCGTCCAAGTGCCCGCTAGTTAACCTACATAGTCCAAGTGCCCGATAGGGATCCTACATATTCCAAGTTCCTGTTAGGGAACCTAGATAGTTCAAGTGCCCGTAGGGAACATATATAGTCCCAGAGCCCGCTAGGGAACCTACATAGTCAAAGTGCCCGTTAGGGAACCTAGATATTCCAAGTGCGCGCTAGGGAACCTGGATCATCCAAGTGCCCGGTAGTTAATCTAGATAGTCCAAGTGCCCTTAGTTAACCTAGATAGTCCAAGTGCCCGCAAGTTAACCTACATCGTCCAAGTGCCCGCTAGTTAATCTAGATTGTCCAAGTACCCGCTAGTTAACCTAGATCGTCCATGTGCCCCGTAGTTAACCTAGATAATCCAAGTGCCCGCTAGTTAACCTACATAAACCAAGGGCCCTCTAGTTAACCTAGCTAGTCCAAGTGCCCGCTAGGGAACGTACATTGTCCAAGTGTCCGCTAGGTAACCTAGATAGTCCAAGTGCCCGCTAGGGTATGTACATAGTTCAAGTGCCTGCTAGGTAACCTAGATTGTCCAAGTGCCTGCTAGGTAACCTAGAGTGTCCAAGTGCCCGCTAGGTAACCTAGATAGTCCAAGGTCCCGCTAATTAACCTACATAATCCAATGCCCGATAGGGAACCTACATAGTCCAAGTGACCGCTGAGGAACCTACATAGTCCAAGTGCCCGCTAGGGAACCTACATAGTCCAAGTGCCCGCTAGTTAATCTAGATAGTCCAAGTACCCACTGGTTAACCTAGATAGTCCAAGTGCCCGCTAGGGTATGTACATAGTTCGAGTGCCCGCTAGGTAACCTAGATTGTCCAAGGTCCCGCTAGTTAACCTACATAGTCCAAGTGCCCGCTGAGGAACCTACATAGTCCAAGTGCCCGTTAGGGAACCTAGATTGTCCAAGTGCCCATAGGGAAACTATATAGTCCAAGTGCCCGCTAGGGAACCTACATAGTCAAAGTGCCCGCTAGGGAACCTGCATCATCCAAGTGCCCGCTAGTTAATCTAGATAGTCCAAGTGCCCGCTAGTTAACCTACATAGTCCAAGGTCCGCTACTTAACCTAGATAGTCCAAGTGCCCGCTAGTTAACCTACATAGTCCAAGTGCCCTCTAGTTAACCTAGATATTCCAAGTGGCCTCTAGTTAACCTAGATAGTCCAAGTGCCCGCTAGGGGACATACATAGTCCAAGTGCCCTCTAGTTAACCTAGATAGTCCAAGTGCCCGCTAGGGGATGTACATAGTCGAAGTGCCCGTTGTTATCATAGATAGTCCAAGTGCCCACTAGGTAACCTAGACAGTACAAGTTCCCGCTAGGTTACCTACATAGTCCAAGTGACCGCTAGTTAACCTGATAGTTCATGTGCCTGCTACTTAACCTACATAGTCCAAGTACCCGCTAGTTAACCTACATAGCCCAGGGCCTGCTAGTTAGCCTAGATAGTCCAAGTGCCCGCTAGTTAACCTACATAGTCCAAGTGCCCGCTGAGGAACCTACATAGTCCAAGTGCCCGATAGGGAACCTACATATTCCAAGTGCCTGTTAGGGAACCTAGATAGTACAAGTGCCAATAGGGAACATATATAGTCCAAGTGCCCGCTAGGGAACCTACATAGTCAAAGTGCCAACTAGGGAACCTGCATTGTCCAAGTGCCCGCTAGTTAACCTACATAGCCCAGAACCCGCTAGTTTACCTAGATAGTCCAAGTGCCCGCTTGATAACCTACATAGTGCAAGGGCCCGCTAGTTAACCTAGATATTCTAAGTGCCCGTACGTTAACCTAGATAGTCCAAGTGCCCGATAGGTAACCTAGACAGTGCAAGTGCCTGCTAGGTAACCTACATAGTCCAAGTGCCCGTTCGTTAACCTATATAGTCCAAGGGCCCATTAGGTATCCTGCAGAGTCCAAGTGCCCGTTAGGTAACCTAGATAGTCCAAGTGCCCGCTAGGTAACTTACATAGTCCAAGTGCCCGCTAGGTAACCTTGATAGTCTTAGTGCCCGTATGTTAACCTAGGTAGTCTAAGTGCCCGTTGTTATCCTAGATTGTCCAAGTGCCCCCTAGGTAACCTAGATAGTCCAAGGTCCAGCTAGTGAACCTACATAATCCAATGCCCGATAGGGAACCTACATAGTCCAAGTGCCCGCTGAGGAACCTACATAGTCCAAGTGCCCGCTAGGGAACCTACATAGTCCAAGTGCCCGCTAGTTAATCTAGATAATCCAAGTGCCCTCTAGTTAATCTAGATAGTCCATGTGCCCGCTAGGGTATGTACATAGTTCAAGTGCCCGCTAGGTAACCTAGATAGTCCAAGGTCCCGCTAGTTAACCTACATAGTCCAAGTGCCCGCTGAGGAACCTACATAGTCCAAGTGCCCGTTAGGGAACCTAGATAGTCCAAGTGCCCATAGGGAACCTATATAGTCCAAGTGCCGCTAGGGAACCTACATAGTCAAAGTGCCCGCTAGGGAACCTGCATTGTACAAGTGCACGCTAATTAACCTAGATAGTCCAATTGACCGCTAGTTAACCTAGATAGTCAAAGTGCCCACTAGTTAACATTGATCATCCACGTTCCCACTAGTTAACCTATATACTCCAAGTGACTGATAGGGAACCTACATAGTCCAAGTGCCCGCTGAGGAACCTACATAGTCCAAGTGCCCGATAGGGAACCTACATATTCCAAGTGCCCGTTAGTGTACCTAGATAGTCCAAGTGCCCGCTAGGGTATGTACATATTTCAAGTGCCCGCTAGGTAACCTAGATAGTCCAAGGTCCCGCTAGTTAACCTACATAGTCCAAGTGCCCGCTAAGGAACCTACATAGTCCAAGTGCCCGTTAGGGAACCTAGATAGTCCAAGTGCCCATAGGGAACCTATATAGTCCAAGTGCCCGCTAGGGAACCTACATAGTCAAAGTGTCCGCTAGGGAACCTGCATTGTACAAGTGCACGCTAATTAACCGAGATAGTCAAATTGCCCGCTAGTTAACCTAGATAGTCAAAGTGCCCACTAGTTAACATTGATCATCCACGTGCCCACTAGTTAACCTACATAGTCCAAGTGCCTGATAGGGAACCTACATAGTCCAAGTGCCCGCTGCGGAACCTACATATTCCAAGTGCCCGATAGGGAACCTACATAGTCCAAGTGCCTGATAGGGAACCTACATAGTCCAAGTGCTCGTAGGGAAAATATATAGTCCAAGTGCCCGCTAGGGAACCTACAGAGTCAAAGTGCCCGCTAGGGAACCTGTATTGTGCAAGTGCCTGCTAGTTAACCTAGATTGTCCAAGTGCCCGCTAGTTAACCTAGATAGTCCAAGTGCCCGCTGGTTAACCTACATAGTTCACGGTCTGCTAGTTAACCTAGATAGTCCAATTGCCTGCTAGTTAACCTACATAGTCCAAGAACCCGCTAGTTAACCTAGATAGTCCAAGTGCCCGTTAGTTAACCTACATAGTCCAAGGGCCCGCTAGTTAACCTACATTGTCCAAGTTCCAGTTAGGTAACATAGATAGTACAAGTGCCCGCAAGGTAACCTACATAGTCCAAGTGCCCGCTAGGTAACCTAGATATTCCAAGTTCCTGTTAGCTAACCTAGAAAATCCAAGTGCCCGCTAGGTAACCTACATAGTCCAAGTGCCCTTTCGTTAACCTAGATAGTCCACGTGCCCGCTACGTAACCTACAATGTTCAAGTGCCCGCTAGGTAACCTAGATAGTCCAAGGTCCCGCTAGTTAACCTACATAGTCCAAGTGCCCGCTAAGAAACCTAGATAGTCCAAGTGCCCGTTAGGTAACCTAGATAGTCCAAGTGCCCGCTAGGTAACCTACATAGTCCAAGTTCCCGCTACGTAACCTAGATAGTCCAAGTGCCCGTTAGGTAACCTAGATAGTCCAAGTGCCCGCTAGGTAACCTACATAGTCCTAGTTCCCGCTAGGTAACCTAGATAGTCCAAGTGCCCGTTACCTAACCTTGATAGTCCAATTGCCCGCTACGCAACATACATAGTACAAGTGCCCGTTCGTTAACCTATAAGTCCAAGTGCCCGCTAGGTAACCTAGACTGTCCAAGTGCCCGCTAGGTTACCTACATAGTCCAAATGCCCGTTCGGGAACCTAGATAGTTCAAGTGCCCGGTAGTTAACCTACATAGTCCAACTGCCCGCTAGGTAACCTAGATAGTCCTAGGGCCCGCTTGTTAACCTACATAGTCCAAGTGCCCGGTAGTTAACTTACATAATTCAAGTGTCCGTAGGGAGCATACATAGTCCAAGTGCCCGCTAGGGAACATACAGAGACCATGTGCCCGCTAGGGAACCTACGTAGTCCAAGTGCCCGCTAGGTAACTTAGATAATCCAAGTGCCCATTCCTTAACCTAGATAGTCCAAGTGCCCGCTAGGTAACCTAGATATTCCAAGTTCCTGTTAGCTAACCTAGATAGTCCAAGTGCCTGCTAGGTAACCTACATAGTCCAAGTGCCCATTCCTTAACCTAGATAGTCCAAGTGCCCGCTAGGTAACCTAGACTGTCCAAATGCCCTCTAAGTTACCTACATAGTCCAAGTGCACGTTCGTTAGCCTAGATCGTCCAAGTGCCCGCAAGGTAACCTACATAGTCCAAGGGCCCGCTAGGTAACCTAAATAGTCAAAGTTCCCGCTAGGTAACCTAGATAGTCCAAGTGCCCGTTACCTAACCTACATAGTCCAAGTGCCCGCTAGGTAACCAATATAATCCAAATACCCGCTAGGGGCCCTAATAGTCCAAATATCCGCTAGTTAACCTAGATAGTCCAAGTGCCCGCTAGTTAACCTAAATAGACCAAGTGCCCGCTAGGGAACCTATCTATTCCAAGTACCCGCTAGGAAACATACATACTCCAAGTGCCCGCTAGGTAACGTACATAGTCTAAGTGCCCGCTAGGTAACGTAGAAAGTCCAAGGGCCTGTTTGGGAACGTACATAGTCCAAGTGCCTGCTAGGGAACCTAGATAGTCCAAGTGCCCACTAGTTAACCTACATAGTCCAGGTTCCCCCTAGGTAACCTAGATAGTCCAAGGGCCCGCTAGGTAACCTACATTGTCCTAGTGCCCCCTAGTTAACCTACATTCTCCAAGTGCCCGATAGGGAACCTACATAGTCCAAGTGCCCGCTAGGTAATCAACATGTTCCAAATGCCCGCTAGTTAACCTACATAGTCCAAGTGCCCGATACGGAACCTACATAATCCAAGTGCCCGCTAGGGAACCTACATAGTCCAAGTGCCCGTTAGTTAACCTAGATAGTCCAAGTGCCCGCTAGGTAACCTAGATTGTCCAACAGCCCGGTAGGTAACCTACATACTCCAAGTACCCGCTAGGTAACGTAGATAGTTCAAGTGCCTGCTAGGTAACCTAGATAGTCCAAGTGCCCGCTAGGTAACCTACAAAGTCTAAGTGCCCGCTAAATAATCTTTATAGTCCAAATAAACGCTAGGGAGCCTATACAGTCCAAATGCCCGCTAGGTAACCTAGATAGTCTATGGGCCCGCTAGGTAACCTACATAGTCCTAGTGCCCCCTAGTTAACCTACATTTTCCGAGTGCCCGATAGGGAACCTATATAGTCCAAGTGCCTGCTAGGTAACCTACATAGTCCAAATGCCCTCTAGTTAACCTACATAGTCCAAGTGCCCGCTAGGTAACCTAGATAATCCTAGTGCCCGCTAGGGAACCTTCATAGTCCTAGTGGCAGCTAGGTAACCTAGATAGTCCAAGTGTCCGCTAGTTAACCTAGATAGTCCTACTGCCCGTTAGTTAACCTAGAGTGTCCAAGTGCCCACTAGGGGACGTACTTAGTCCAAGTGCCCGTTAGCTAACCTAGATAGTCCAAGTGACCGCTATTTAACATTGAGCATCCAAGTGCCCGCTAGTTACCCTAGATAGTCCAAGTGCACGCTAGTTAACCTACGTAGTCCAAGGTCCGCTAGTTAACCTAGATACTCCAAGTGCTCGCTAGTTAACCTACATAGTCCAAGTGCCCGCTATGTAAACTAGATAGTCAAAGTGCCCGTTAGGTAACCTAGATAGTCCAAGTGCCCGCTAGGTAACCTAGATACTCAAAGTGCCCGTTACCTAACTTAGATACTCCAAGTGTCCGCTAAGCTACCTACATAGTCCAAGTGCCAGTTCGTTAGCCTAGAAGTCCAAGTGCCCGCTAGGTAACCTAGACAGTCCAAGTGCCCGCTAGGTTACCTGCATATTCCAAGTGCCCGTTCGTTAACCTAGATAGTCCAAGTGCCCACTAGGTAACCTACATAGTCCAAGTGCCCGCTAGGTAACCTATATAGTCCAAGTGCCCGCTAGGTAACCTAGATAGTCCAAGGGCCCGCTAGTTAGCCTACATAGTCCAAGGGCTCACTTGTTAACTTTGATAGTCCTAGTCCCCGCTAGTTAACCTAGATAGTCCTAGTGCCCGTTAGTTAACCTAGAGTGTCCAAGTGCCCACCAGGGGATGTACTTAGTCCAAGTGCCCGTTAGCTAACCTAGATAGTCCAATCGCCCGCTAGTTAACATTGATCATCCAATTGCCCGCTAGTTAACCTAGATAGTCCAAGTGCACGCTAGTTAACCTAGATAGTCCAAGTGCCTTCTACTTACCCTAGATCGTCCAAGTGCTCGCTAAGAAACCTAGACAGTTCAAGTGCCCGTTAAGTAACCTAGATAGTCCAAGTGCCCGCTAGGTAACCTACATAGTCCAAGTTCCCACTAGGTAACCTAGATAGTCCAAGTGCCCATTACCTAACCTGATAGTCCAATTGCCCGCTATACAACATACATAGTCCAAGTGCCCGTTCGTTAACCTAGAAGTCCAAGTGCCCGCTAGGTAACCTAGACTGTCCAAGTGCCCGCAAGGTTACCTACATAGTCCAAGTGCCCGCTAGGTAACCTAGATAGTCCAAATGCCCGCTAGGGAACCCACATAGTCCAAGTGCCCGCTAGGGAACTTAAATAGTCCATGGGCCCGCTAGAGAACCTACATAGTCCAAGTGCCCGTTAGTTAACCTAGATAGTCGCAGTGCCCGCTAGGTAACCTAGATAGTCCAACAGCCCGGTAGGTAACCTACATACTCCAAGTACCCGCTAGGTAACGTAGATAGTTCAAGTGCCTGCTAGGTAACCTAGATAGTCCAAGTGCCCGCTAGGTAACCTACAAAGTCTAAGTGCCCGCTAAATAATCTTTATAGTCCAAATAAACGCTAGGGAGCCTATACAGTCCAAATGCCCGCTAGGTAACCTAGATAGTCTATGGGCCCGCTAGGTAACCTACATAGTCCTAGTGCCCCCTAGTTAACCTACATTTTCCGAGTGCCCGATAGGGAACCTATATAGTCCAAGTGCCTGCTAGGTAACCTACATAGTCCAAATGCCCTCTAGTTAACCTACATAGTCCAAGTGCCCGCTAGGTAACCTAGATAATCCTAGTGCCCGCTAGGGAACCTTCATAGTCCTAGTGGCAGCTAGGTAACCTAGATAGTCCAAGTGTCCGCTAGTTAACCTAGATAGTCCTACTGCCCGTTAGTTAACCTAGAGTGTCCAAGTGCCCACTAGGGGACGTACTTAGTCCAAGTGCCCGTTAGCTAACCTAGATAGTCCAAGTGACCGCTATTTAACATTGAGCATCCAAGTGCCCGCTAGTTACCCTAGATAGTCCAAGTGCACGCTAGTTAATCTACGTAGTCCAAGGTCCGCTAGTTAACCTAGATACTCCAAGTGCTCGCTAGTTAACCTACATAGTCCAAGTGCCCGCTATGTAAACTAGATAGTCAAAGTGCCCGTTAGGTAACCTAGATAGTCCAAGTGCCCGCTAGGTAACCTAGATACTCAAAGTGCCCGTTACCTAACCTAGATACTCCAAGTGTCCGCTAAGCTACCTACATAGTCCAAGTGCCAGTTCGTTAGCCTAGAAGTCCAAGTGCCCGCTAGGTAACCTAGACAGTCCAAGTGCCCGCTAGGTTACCTGCATATTCCAAGTGCCCGTTCGTTAACCTAGATAGTCCAAGTGCCCACTAGGTAACCTACATAGTCCAAGTGCCCGCTAGGTAACCTATATAGTCCAAGTGCCCGCTAGGTAACCTAGATAGTCCAAGGGCCCGCTAGTTAGCCTACATAGTCCAAGGGCTCACTTGTTAACTTTGATAGTCCTAGTCCCCGCTAGTTAACCTAGATAGTCCTAGTGCCCGTTAGTTAACCTAGAGTGTCCAAGTGCCCACCAGGGGATGTACTTAGTCCAAGTGCCCGTTAGCTAACCTAGATAGTCCAATCGCCCGCTAGTTAACATTGATCATCCAATTGCCCGCTAGTTAACCTAGATAGTCCAAGTGCACGCTAGTTAACCTAGATAGTCCAAGTGCCTTCTACTTACCCTAGATCGTCCAAGTGCTCGCTAAGAAACCTAGACAGTTCAAGTGCCCGTTAAGTAACCTAGATAGTCCAAGTGCCCGCTAGGTAACCTACATAGTCCAAGTTCCCACTAGGTAACCTAGATAGTCCAAGTGCCCATTACCTAACCTGATAGTCCAATTGCCCGCTATACAACATACATAGTCCAAGTGCCCGTTCGTTAACCTAGAAGTCCAAGTGCCCGCTAGGTAACCTAGACTGTCCAAGTGCCCGCAAGGTTACCTACATAGTCCAAGTGCCCGCTAGGTAACCTAGATAGTCCAAATGCCCGCTAGGGAACCCACATAGTCCAAGTGCCCGCTAGGGAACTTAAATAGTCCATGGGCCCGCTAGAGAACCTACATAGTCCAAGTGCCCGTTAGTTAACCTAGATAGTCGCAGTGCCCGCTAGGTAACCTAGATAGTCCAACAGCCCGGTAGGTAACCTACATACTCCAAGTACCCGCTAGGTAACGTAGATAGTTCAAGTGCCTGCTAGGTAACCTAGATAGTCCAAGTGCCCGCTAGGTAACCTACAAAGTCTAAGTGCCCGCTAAATAATCTTTATAGTCCAAATAAACGCTAGGGAGCCTATACAGTCCAAATGCCCGCTAGGTAACCTAGATAGTCTATGGGCCCGCTAGGTAACCTACATAGTCCTAGTGCCCCCTAGTTAACCTACATTTTCCGAGTGCCCGATAGGGAACCTATATAGTCCAAGTGCCTGCTAGGTAACCTACATAGTCCAAATGCCCTCTAGTTAACCTACATAGTCCAAGTGCCCGCTAGGTAACCTAGATAATCCTAGTGCCCGCTAGGGAACCTTCATAGTCCTAGTGGCAGCTAGGTAACCTAGATAGTCCAAGTGTCCGCTAGTTAACCTAGATAGTCCTACTGCCCGTTAGTTAACCTAGAGTGTCCAAGTGCCCACTAGGGGACGTACTTAGTCCAAGTGCCCGTTAGCTAACCTAGATAGTCCAAGTGACCGCTATTTAACATTGAGCATCCAAGTGCCCGCTAGTTACCCTAGATAGTCCAAGTGCACGCTAGTTAATCTACGTAGTCCAAGGTCCGCTAGTTAACCTAGATACTCCAAGTGCTCGCTAGTTAACCTACATAGTCCAAGTGCCCGCTATGTAAACTAGATAGTCAAAGTGCCCGTTAGGTAACCTAGATAGTCCAAGTGCCCGCTAGGTAACCTAGATACTCAAAGTGCCCGTTACCTAACCTAGATACTCCAAGTGTCCGCTAAGCTACCTACATAGTCCAAGTGCCAGTTCGTTAGCCTAGAAGTCCAAGTGCCCGCTAGGTAACCTAGACAGTCCAAGTGCCCGCTAGGTTACCTGCATATTCCAAGTGCCCGTTCGTTAACCTAGATAGTCCAAGTGCCCACTAGGTAACCTACATAGTCCAAGTGCCCGCTAGGTAACCTATATAGTCCAAGTGCCCGCTAGGTAACCTAGATAGTCCAAGGGCCCGCTAGTTAGCCTACATAGTCCAAGGGCTCACTTGTTAACTTTGATAGTCCTAGTCCCCGCTAGTTAACCTAGATAGTCCTAGTGCCCGTTAGTTAACCTAGAGTGTCCAAGTGCCCACCAGGGGATGTACTTAGTCCAAGTGCCCGTTAGCTAACCTAGATAGTCCAATCGCCCGCTAGTTAACATTGATCATCCAATTGCCCGCTAGTTAACCTAGATAGTCCAAGTGCACGCTAGTTAACCTAGATAGTCCAAGTGCCTTCTACTTACCCTAGATCGTCCAAGTGCTCGCTAAGAAACCTAGACAGTTCAAGTGCCCGTTAAGTAACCTAGATAGTCCAAGTGCCCGCTAGGTAACCTACATAGTCCAAGTTCCCACTAGGTAACCTAGATAGTCCAAGTGCCCATTACCTAACCTGATAGTCCAATTGCCCGCTATACAACATACATAGTCCAAGTGCCCGTTCGTTAACCTAGAAGTCCAAGTGCCCGCTAGGTAACCTAGACTGTCCAAGTGCCCGCTAGGTTACCTACATAGTCCAAGTGCCCGCTAGGTAACCTAGATAGTCCAAATGCCCGCTAGGGAACCCACATAGTCCAAGTGCCCGCTAGGGAACTTAAATAGTCCATGGGCCCGCTAGAGAACCTACATAGTCCAAGTGCCCGTTAGTTAACCTAGATAGTCGCAGTGCCCGCTAGGTAACCTAGATAGTCCAACAGCCCGGTAGGTAACCTACATACTCCAAGTACCCGCTAGGTAACGTAGATAGTTCAAGTGCCTGCTAGGTAACCTAGATAGTCCAAGTGCCCGCTAGGTAACCTACAAAGTCTAAGTGCCCGCTAAATAATCTTTATAGTCCAAATAAACGCTAGGGAGCCTATACAGTCCAAATGCCCGCTAGGTAACCTAGATAGTCTATGGGCCCGCTAGGTAACCTACATAGTCCTAGTGCCCCCTAGTTAACCTACATTTTCCGAGTGCCCGATAGGGAACCTATATAGTCCAAGTGCCTGCTAGGTAACCTACATAGTCCAAATGCCCTCTAGTTAACCTACATAGTCCAAGTGCCCGCTAGGTAACCTAGATAATCCTAGTGCCCGCTAGGGAACCTTCATAGTCTTAGTGGCAGCTAGGTAACCTAGATAGTCCAAGTGTCCGCTAGTTAACCTAGATAGTCCTACTGCCCGTTAGTTAACCTAGAGTGTCCAAGTGCCCACTAGGGGACGTACTTAGTCCAAGTGCCCGTTAGCTAACCTAGATAGTCCAAGTGACCGCTATTTAACATTGAGCATCCAAGTGCCCGCTAGTTACCCTAGATAGTCCAAGTGCACGCTAGTTAATCTACGTAGTCCAAGGTCCGCTAGTTAACCTAGATACTCCAAGTGCTCGCTAGTTAACCTACATAGTCCAAGTGCCCGCTATGTAAACTAGATAGTCAAAGTGCCCGTTAGGTAACCTAGATAGTCCAAGTGCCCGCTAGGTAACCTAGATACTCAAAGTGCCCGTTACCTAACCTAGATACTCCAAGTGTCCGCTAAGCTACCTACATAGTCCAAGTGCCAGTTCGTTAGCCTAGAAGTCCAAGTGCCCGCTAGGTAACCTAGACAGTCCAAGTGCCCGCTAGGTTACCTGCATATTCCAAGTGCCCGTTCGTTAACCTAGATAGTCCAAGTGCCCACTAGGTAACCTACATAGTCCAAGTGCCCGCTAGGTAACCTATATAGTCCAAGTGCCCGCAAGGTAACCTAGATAGTCCAAGGGCCCGCTAGTTAGCCTACATAGTCCAAGGGCTCACTTGTTAACTTTGATAGTCCTAGTCCCCGCTAGTTAACCTAGATAGTCCTAGTGCCCGTTAGTTAACCTAGAGTGTCCAAGTGCCCACCAGGGGATGTACTTAGTCCAAGTGCCCGTTAGCTAACCTAGATAGTCCAATCGCCCGCTAGTTAACATTGATCATCCAATTGCCCGCTAGTTAACCTAGATAGTCCAAGTGCACGCTAGTTAACCTAGATAGTCCAAGTGCCTTCTACTTACCCTAGATCGTCCAAGTGCTCGCTAAGAAACCTAGACAGTTCAAGTGCCCGTTAAGTAACCTAGATAGTCCAAGTGCCCGCTAGGTAACCTACATAGTCCAAGTTCCCACTAGGTAACCTAGATAGTCCAAGTGCCCATTACCTAACCTGATAGTCCAATTGCCCGCTATACAACATACATAGTCCAAGTGCCCGTTCGTTAACCTAGAAGTCCAAGTGCCCGCTAGGTAACCTAGACTGTCCAAGTGCCCGCTAGGTTACCTACATAGTCCAAGTGCCCGCTAGGTAACCTAGATAGTCCAAATGCCCGCTAGGGAACCCACATAGTCCAAGTGCCCGCTAGGGAACTTAAATAGTCCATGGGCCCGCTAGAGAACCTACATAGTCCAAGTGCCCGTTAGTTAACCTAGATAGTCGCAGTGCCCGCTAGGTAACCTAGATAGTCCAACAGCCCGGTAGGTAACCTACATACTCCAAGTACCCGCTAGGTAACGAAGATAGTTCAAGTGCCAGCTAGGTAACCTAGATAGTCTAAGTGCCCGCTAGTTAACCTACAAAGTCTAAGTGCCCGCTAGGTAATCTATATAGTCCAAATGACCACTAGGGAGCATACATAGTCCAAATGCCCGCTCGGTAACCTAGGTAGTCCAAGGGCCCGCTAGGAAACCTACATAGTCCTAGTGCCCCCTAGTTAACCTACATTCTCCAAGTGCCCGATAGGGAACCTACATAGTCCAAGTGCCCGCTAGGTACCCTACATAGTCCAAGTGCCCGATAGGGAACATACATAATCCAAGTGCCCGCTAGGGAACCTACATAGTCCAAGTGCCCGTTAGGTAACGAAGATAGTTCAAGTGCCAGCTAGGTAACCTAGATAGTCCAAGTGTCCGCTAGGTAACCTACAAAGTCTAAGTGCCCGCTAGTATATCTATATAGTCCAAATGCCCGCTAGGGAATCTACATAGTCCAAGGGCCCGCTAGTTAACGTAGATAGTCCAAATGCCGCTAGTTAATCTACATAGTCCAAGGGCCCGCTAGGTAACCTAGATAGTCCAAGGGCCCGCTAGTTAACCTACATAGTCCAAGTGCCCGGTAGTTAAATTACATAGTTCAAGTGTCCATAGGGAACATACATAGCCCAAGTGCCCGCTAGGGAACATACATAGTCCAAGTGCCCGCTAGGGAATCTACATAGTCCAAGGTCCCGCTAGTTAATGTAGATAGTCCAAGTTCCGCTAGTTAATCTACAGAGTTCAAGGGCCCGCTAGTTAACCTACATAGTCCAAGTACCCGCTAGTTAACATAGATCGTCCAAGTGTCCGCTAGTTAATCTGCATAGTACAAGTGCCCGTTCAGGAATCTAGTTAGTCCAAGTGCCCACTCTGGAACCTACATAGTCCAAATGCCTGCCAGGGAACCTACATATTCCACGTGCCCGCGCTGGAACATACATTGTCCAAGTGCTCGCTAGGGAATCTACATAGTCCAAGGGCCCGCTAGTTAATGTAGATAGTCCAAGTGCCGCTAGCTAATCCACATAGTGCAAGGGCCCGCTAGTTAACCTACAAAGTCCAAGTACCCGCTAGTTAACCTAGATCGTCCAAGTGCCCGCTAGGTAACCTACATAGTCCAAGGGCCCGCTAGTTAACCTACATAGTCCAAGGGACCGCTAGTTAACCTACATCGTCCAAGGGCCTGCTAGTTAACCTAGATAGTCCAAGTGTCCGCTAGTTAACCTACATAGTCCAAGTGCCCGCTAGGTAACCAATATAGTCCAAATGCCCGCTAGGGGCCCTAATAGTCCAAATGCCCGCTAGTTAACCTAGATAGTCCAAGTGCTCACTAGTTAACCTAGATAGTCCAAGTGCCCGCTAAGTAACCTAGACAGTCCAAGTGCCTGCTAGGTAACCTACATATTCCAAGTGCCCGTTTGCTAACCTAGATCTTCAAAGTGCCCACTAGGTAACCTTGACAATCCAAGTGCCCGCTAGTTAACCTACATAGTCCAAGTGCCCGATAGGGAACCTACATAATCCATGTGCCCGCTAGGCAACCTACATAGTCCAATTTCCCGCTAGGTAACCTAAATAGTCCAAATGCCCGCTAGGGACACTACATAGTCCAAGTGCCCGCTAGTTAACCTAGATAGTCCAAGTGCCTGCTAGTAAACCTACATAATCCAAGGACCCGCTAGGTAACCTACATAGTCCAAGGGACCGCTAGTTAACCTACATAGTGAAAGGGCCCGCTAGTTAACCTAGATCGTCCAAGTGACCGCTAGTTAACCTACATTTTCCAAGTGCCCGCTAGTTAACCTACATAATCCAAGTGCCCCTTAGCTAACCTAGATAATCCAAGGGCCCGTTAGTTGACCTACATAGTCCAAGTACGGGCTAATTAACCTATATTGTCCAAGTGTCCGTTAGCTAACCTAGATAGTCTAAGGGCCCACTAGTTAACCTACATAGTTCAAGTGCCCGCTAGCTAACCTAGATAGTCCAAGGGCCCGCTAGGTAACCTACATAGTCCAAGTGCCAGCTAGGGTATGTACATAGAGCAAGTGCCCGCTAGGTAACCTACATAGTCCAAGTGCCCGGTAGTTAACCTACATAGTCCCAATGCCCGATACAAACCTACATAGTCCAAGTGCCCAATAGGGAAACTATATAGTCCAAGTGCCCCCTATGGAACCTACACAGTCCAAGTGCCCATTAGGGAACCTAGACAGCCCAATTGCCCACTAGGGAACCTGCATCGTCCAAGTGCTCGCCAGGTAACCTAGAGAGTCCAAGGGCCTGCTAGATAACCTACATATTCCAAGTGCCCGATACGGAATCTGCATAGTCCAAGTGCCCGCTAGGGAACCTACATAATCCAAGTGCCCTTTAGGGAAACTAGAGAGTCCAAGTGCCCATAGGGAACCTATATAGTCCAAGTTCCCGCTAGGGAACCTACATAGGCAAAGTGCCCGTTAGGGAACCTGCATCGTCCAAGTGCCCGCTAGTTAACCTAGATAGTCCAAGTGCCCGCTAGTTAAACTAGATAGTCCAATTGCCCGCTAGTTAACCTAGATCGTCCAAGTGCCCGTTTGTTAACCTACATAGTCCAAGGGCCCGCTAGTTAACCTACATAGTCCAAGAACACGCTAGTTAACCTAGATAGTCCAAGTGCCCGCTAGTTAACTTAGATATTCCAAGTGCCGGCTAGTTAACCTAGATCGTCCAAGTGTCCACTAGTTAACCTACATAGTCCAAGTGACCGTTAGGTAACCTACATAGTCCTAGTGCCCGCTAGGTAACCTAGATAGTCCAAGTTCATTTTAGCTAACTAAGATAGTCCAAGTGCCCGCTAGGTAACCTAGGTAGTCAAAGTGCCCGTTAGATAACCTAGATAGTCCAAGTGCCCGCTAGGTAACCTACATAGTCAAAGTGCCCGCTAGGTAACCTAGATAGTCCAAGTTCCTGTTAGCTAACGTAGATACTCCAATTGCCCGCTGGGTAACCTACATAGTCCAAGTGCCCGCTAGGGAACCTACAGAGTCCAAGTGCCCGGTAGGTAACGTAGATAGTCCAAATGCCCGCCAGGAAACCCACATAGTCCAAGTGCCCGCTAGGGAACTTACATAGTCCAAGTGCCCGAGAGGGAAACTACATTTTCCAAGTTCCCGTTAGGGAACCTAGATAGTCCAAGTGCCCATAGGGAACCTATATAGTGCAAGTGCCCATAGGGAACCTATATAGTCCAAGTGCCTGCTAGGGAACCTACATAGCCCAAGTGCCCTCTAGGGAACATACATAGTCCAAGTGCCCGCTAGGGAATCTACATAGTCCAAGGGCCCGCTAGTTAATGTAGATAGTCCAAGTTCCGCTAGTTAATCTACAGAGTTCAAGGGCCCGCTAGTTAACCTACATAGTCCAAGTACCCGCTAGTTAACCTAGATCGTCCAAGTGTCCGCTAGTTAATCTGCATAGTACAAGTGCCCGTTCGGGAATCTAGTTAGTCCAAGTGCCCACTCTGGAACCTACATAGTCCAAATGCCTGCCAGGGAACCTACATGTTCCACATGCCCGCGCTGGAACATACATTGTCCAAGTGCTCGCTAGGGAATCTACATAGTCCAAGGGCCCGTAGTTAATGTAGATAGTCCAAGTGCCGCTAGCTAATCCACATAGTGCAAGGGCCCGCTAGTTAACCTACAAAGTCCAAGTACCCGCTAGTTAACCTAGATCGTCCAAGTGCCCGCTAGGTAACCTACATAGTCCAAGGGCCCGCTAGTTAACCTACATAGTCCAAGGGACCGCTAGTTAACCTACATCGTCCAAGGGCCTGCTAGTTAACCTAGATAGTCCAAGTGTCCGCTAGTTAACCTACATAGTCCAAGTGCCCGCTAGGTAACCAATATAGTCCAAATGCCCGCTAGGGGCCCTAATAGTCCAAATGCCCGCTAGTTAACCTAGATAGTCCAAGTGCTCACTAGTTAACCTAGATAGTCCAAGTGCCCGCTAAGTAACCTAGACAGTCCAAGTGCCTGCTAGGTAACCTACATATTCCAAGTGCCCGTTTGCTAACCTAGATCTTCAAAGTGCCCACTAGGTAACCTTGACAATCCAAGTGCCCGCTAGTTAACCTACATAGTCCAAGTGCCCGATAGGGAACCTACATAATCCATGTGCCCGCTAGGCAACCTACATAGTCCAATTTCCCGCTAGGTAACCTAAATAGTCCAAATGCCCGCTAGGGACACTACATAGTCCAAGTGCCCGCTAGTTAACCTAGATAGTCCAAGTGCCTGCTAGTAAACCTACATAATCCAAGGACCCGCTAGGTAACCTACATAGTCCAAGGGACCGCTAGTTAACCTACATAGTGAAAGGGCCCGCTAGTTAACCTAGATCGTCCAAGTGACCGCTAGTTAACCTACATTTTCCAAGTGCCCGCTAGTTAACCTACATAATCCAAGTGCCCCTTAGCTAACCTAGATAATCCAAGGGCCCGTTAGTTGACCTACATAGTCCAAGTACGGGCTAATTAACCTATATTGTCCAAGTGTCCGTTAGCTAACCTAGATAGTCTAAGGGCCCACTAGTTAACCTACATAGTTCAAGTGCCCGCTAGCTAACCTAGATAGTCCAAGGGCCCGCTAGGTAACCTACATAGTCCAAGTGCCAGCTAGGGTATGTACATAGAGCAAGTGCCCGCTAGGTAACCTACATAGTCCAAGTGCCCGGTAGTTAACCTACATAGTCCCAATGCCCGATACAAACCTACATAGTCCAAGTGCCCAATAGGGAAACTATATAGTCCAAGTGCCCCCTATGGAACCTACACAGTCCAAGTGCCCATTAGGGAACCTAGACAGCCCAATTGCCCACTAGGGAACCTGCATCGTCCAAGTGCTCGCCAGGTAACCTAGAGAGTCCAAGGGCCTGCTAGATAACCTACATATTCCAAGTGCCCGATACGGAATCTGCATAGTCCAAGTGCCCGCTAGGGAACCTACATAATCCAAGTGCCCTTTAGGGAAACTAGAGAGTCCAAGTGCCCATAGGGAACCTATATAGTCCAAGTTCCCGCTAGGGAACCTACATAGGCAAAGTGCCCGTTAGGGAACCTGCATCGTCCAAGTGCCCGCTAGTTAACCTAGATAGTCCAAGTGCCCGCTAGTTAAACTAGATAGTCCAATTGCCCGCTAGTTAACCTAGATCGTCCAAGTGCCCGTTTGTTAACCTACATAGTCCAAGGGCCCGCTAGTTAACCTACATAGTCCAAGAACACGCTAGTTAACCTAGATAGTCCAAGTGCCCGCTAGTTAACTTAGATATTCCAAGTGCCGGCTAGTTAACCTAGATCGTCCAAGTGTCCACTAGTTAACCTACATAGTCCAAGTGACCGTTAGGTAACCTACATAGTCCTAGTGCCCGCTAGGTAACCTAGATAGTCCAAGTTCATTTTAGCTAACTAAGATAGTCCAAGTGCCCGCTAGGTAACCTAGGTAGTCAAAGTGCCCGTTAGATAACCTAGATAGTCCAAGTGCCCGCTAGGTAACCTACATAGTCAAAGTGCCCGCTAGGTAACCTAGATAGTCCAAGTTCCTGTTAGCTAACGTAGATACTCCAATTGCCCGCTGGGTAACCTACATAGTCCAAGTGCCCGCTAGGGAACCTACAGAGTCCAAGTGCCCGGTAGGTAACGTAGATAGTCCAAATGCCCGCCAGGAAACCCACATAGTCCAAGTGCCCGCTAGGGAACTTACATAGTCCAAGTGCCCGAGAGGGAAACTACATTTTCCAAGTTCCCGTTAGGGAACCTAGATAGTCCAAGTGCCCATAGGGAACCTATATAGTGCAAGTGCCCATAGGGAACCTATATAGTCCAAGTGCCTGCTAGGGAACCTACATAGCCCAAGTGCCCTCTAGGGAACATACATAGTCCAAGTGCCCGCTAGGGAATCTACATAGTCCAAGGGCCCGCTAGTTAATGTAGATAGTCCAAGTTCCGCTAGTTAATCTACAGAGTTCAAGGGCCCGCTAGTTAACCTACATAGTCCAAGTACCCGCTAGTTAACCTAGATCGTCCAAGTGTCCGCTAGTTAATCTGCATAGTACAAGTGCCCGTTCGGGAATCTAGTTAGTCCAAGTGCCCACTCTGGAACCTACATAGTCCAAATGCCTGCCAGGGAACCTACATGTTCCACATGCCCGCGCTGGAACATACATTGTCCAAGTGCTCGCTAGGGAATCTACATAGTCCAAGGGCCCGTAGTTAATGTAGATAGTCCAAGTGCCGCTAGCTAATCCACATAGTGCAAGGGCCCGCTAGTTAACCTACAAAGTCCAAGTACCCGCTAGTTAACCTAGATCGTCCAAGTGCCCGCTAGGTAACCTACATAGTCCAAGGGCCCGCTAGTTAACCTACATAGTCCAAGGGACCGCTAGTTAACCTACATCGTTCAAGGGCCTGCTAGTTAACCTAGATAGTCCAAGTGCCCGCTAGTTAACCTATATAGTCCAAGTGCCCGCTAGGTAACCAATATAGTCCAAATGCCCGCTAGGGGCCCTAATAGTCCAAATGCCCGCTAGTTAACCTAGATAGTCCAAGTGCTCACTAGTTAACCTAGATAGTCCAAGTGCCCGCTAGTTAACCTAGATAGACCAAGTGCCCGCTAGGGAACATATCTAGTCCAAGTACCCGCTAGGAAACGTACATAGTCCAAGTGCCCGCTAGGTAACATAGATAGTCCAAAGGCCCGATAGTAAACCTACATAGTCCATGGGCCCGCTAGTTAACCTTCATAGTGCAAGGGTCCGCTACTTAACCTACATATTCCAAGTTCCCGCTAGTTAACCTACATAATCTAAGTGCCCGTTGGCTAACCTAGATAGTCCAAAGTCCCGCTAGTTGACCTATATAGTCAAAGTGCCAGCTAGGTAACCTAGATAGTCCAAGTGCCTGTAAGCTAACCTAGATAGTCCAAGTGGAGGCTAGGTAACCTACATAGTCCAAGTGCCCGTTCGTTAACCTAGATAATCCAAGTGCCCGTTCTTTGACGTAGATAATCCAAATGCCCACTAGGTAACCTAGACAGTCAAAGTGCCAGCTAGTTAACCTACATAGTCCAAGTGCCCGATAGGGAACCTACATAATCCAAGTGCCTGCTAGGCAACCTACATAGTCCAAGGCCCGTTAGTTAACCTAGATAGTCAAAGTGCCTGCTAGGTAACCTAGATATTCCAAGTGCCCGCTAGGTAACCTACATAGTCCAAGTGCCCGCTAGGTAACCTAAATAGTCCAAATGCCCACTAGTTAACCTAGATAGTCCAAGTGCCCGCTAGTTAACCTACATAGTCTAAGTGCCCGCTAGGTAACCAAGACAGTTCAAGTGATCACTAGGTTACCTACATAGTCCATGTGCCTGTTCGTTAACCTACATAGTCCAAGTGCCCGCGAGGTAACCAATATAGTCCATATGCCCGCTAGGGGCCGTAATAGTCCAAATGTCCGCTAGTTAACCTAGACAGTCCAAGTGCCCGCTAGTTAACCTAGATAGACTAAGTGCCCGCTGGGAACCTACTAGTCCAAGTACCCGCTAGGAAACGTACATAGTCCAAGTGCTCGCTAGGTAACGTAGATACTCCAAGTGCCCGCTAGGGAACGTACATAGTCCAAGTGCCCGCTAGGTAACCTAGATAGTCCAAGTGCCCGCTAGTTAACCTACATAGTCTAAGTGCCCGCTAGGTAACCTAAATAGTCCAAATGCCCACTAGTTAACCTAGATAGTCCAAGTGCCCGCTAGTTAACCTACATAGTCTAAGTGCCCGCTAGGTAACCAAGACAGTTCAAGTGATCACTAGGTTACCTACATAGTCCATGTGCCCGTTCGTTAACCTACATAGTCCAAGTGCCCGCGAGGTAACCTAGATCGTCCAAGTGCCCGCTAGGTAACCTACATAGTCCAAGGGCCCGCTAGTTAACCTACATAGTCCAAGGGACCGCTAGTTAACCTACATCGTCCAAGGGCCTGCTAGTTAACCTAGATAGTCCAAGTGTCCGCTAGTTAACCTACATAGTCCAAGTGCCCGCTAGGTAACCAATATAGTCCAAATGCCCGCTAGGGGCCCTAATAGTCCAAATGCCCGCTAGTTAACCTAGATAGTCCAAGTGCTCACTAGTTAACCTAGATAGTCCAAGTGCCCGCTAAGTAACCTAGACAGTCCAAGTGCCTGCTAGGTAACCTACATATTCCAAGTGCCCGTTTGCTAACCTAGATCTTCAAAGTGCCCACTAGGTAACCTTGACAATCCAAGTGCCCGCTAGTTAACCTACATAGTCCAAGTGCCCGATAGGGAACCTACATAATCCATGTGCCCGCTAGGCAACCTACATAGTCCAATTTCCCGCTAGGTAACCTAAATAGTCCAAATGCCCGCTAGGGACACTACATAGTCCAAGTGCCCGCTAGTTAACCTAGATAGTCCAAGTGCCTGCTAGTAAACCTACATAATCCAAGGACCCGCTAGTTAACCTACATAGTCCAAGGGACCGCTAGTTAACCTACATAGTGAAAGGGCCCGCTAGTTAACCTAGATCGTCCAAGTGACCGCTAGTTAACCTACATTTTCCAAGTGCCCGCTAGTTAACCTACATAATCCAAGTGCCCCTTAGCTAACCTAGATAATCCAAGGGCCCGTTAGTTGACCTACATAGTCCAAGTACGGGCTAATTAACCTATATTGTCCAAGTGTCCGTTAGCTAACCTAGATAGTCTAAGGGCCCACTAGTTAACCTACATAGTTCAAGTGCCCGCTAGCTAACCTAGATAGTCCAAGGGCCCGCTAGGTAACCTACATAGTCCAAGTGCCAGCTAGGGTATGTACATAGAGCAAGTGCCCGCTAGGTAACCTACATAGTCCAAGTGCCCGGTAGTTAACCTACATAGTCCCAATGCCCGATACAAACCTACATAGTCCAAGTGCCCAATAGGGAAACTATATAGTCCAAGTGCCCCCTATGGAACCTACACAGTCCAAGTGCCCATTAGGGAACCTAGACAGCCCAATTGCCCACTAGGGAACCTGCATCGTCCAAGTGCTCGCCAGGTAACCTAGAGAGTCCAAGGGCCTGCTAGATAACCTACATATTCCAAGTGCCCGATACGGAATCTGCATAGTCCAAGTGCCCGCTAGGGAACCTACATAATCCAAGTGCCCTTTAGGGAAACTAGAGAGTCCAAGTGCCCATAGGGAACCTATATAGTCCAAGTTCCCGCTAGGGAACCTACATAGGCAAAGTGCCCGTTAGGGAACCTGCATCGTCCAAGTGCCCGCTAGTTAACCTAGATAGTCCAAGTGCCCGCTAGTTAAACTAGATAGTCCAATTGCCCGCTAGTTAACCTAGATCGTCCAAGTGCCCGTTTGTTAACCTACATAGTCCAAGGGCCCGCTAGTTAACCTACATAGTCCAAGAACACGCTAGTTAACCTAGATAGACCAAGTGCCCGCTAGGGAACATATCTAGTCCAAGTACCCGCTAGGAAACGTACATAGTCCAAGTGCCCGCTAGGTAACATAGATAGTCCAAGGGCCCGATAGTAAACCTACATAGTCCATGGGCCCGCTAGTTAACCTTCATAGTGCAAGGGTCCGCTACTTAACCTACATATTCCAAGTTCCCGCTAGTTAACCTACATAATCTAAGTGCCCGTTGGCTAACCTAGATAGTCCAAAGTCCCGCTAGTTGACCTATATAGTCAAAGTGCCAGCTAGGTAACCTAGATAGTCCAAGTGCCTGTAAGCTAACCTAGATAGTCCAAGTGGAGGCTAGGTAACCTACATAGTCCAAGTGCCCGTTCGTTAACCTAGATAATCCAAGTGCCCGTTCTTTGACGTAGATAATCCAAATGCCCACTAGGTAACCTAGACAGTCAAAGTGCCAGCTAGTTAACCTACATAGTCCAAGTGCCCGATAGGGAACCTACATAATCCAAGTGCCTGCTAGGCAACCTACATAGTCCAAGGCCCGTTAGTTAACCTAGATAGTCAAAGTGCCTGCTAGGTAACCTAGATATTCCAAGTGCCCGCTAGGTAACCTACATAGTCCAAGTGCCCGCTAGGTAACCTAAATAGTCCAAATGCCCACTAGTTAACCTAGATAGTCCAAGTGCCCGCTAGTTAACCTACATAGTCTAAGTGCCCGCTAGGTAACCAAGACAGTTCAAGTGATCACTAGGTTACCTACATAGTCCATGTGCCCGTTCGTTAACCTACATAGTCCAAGTGCCCGCGAGGTAACCAATATAGTCCATATGCCCGCTAGGGGCCGTAATAGTCCAAATGTCCGCTAGTTAACCTAGACAGTCCAAGTGCCCGCTAGTTAACCTAGATAGACTAAGTGCCCGCTGGGAACCTACTAGTCCAAGTACCCGCTAGGAAACGTACATAGTCCAAGTGCTCGCTAGGTAACGTAGATACTCCAAGTGCCCGCTAGGGAACGTACATAGTCCAAGTGCCCGCTAGGTAACCTAGATAGTCCAAGTGCCCGCTAGTTAACCTACATAGTCTAAGTGCCCGCTAGGTAACCTAAATAGTCCAAATGCCCACTAGTTAACCTAGATAGTCCAAGTGCCCGCTAGTTAACCTACATAGTCTAAGTGCCCGCTAGGTAACCAAGACAGTTCAAGTGATCACTAGGTTACCTACATAGTCCATGTGCCCGTTCGTTAACCTACATAGTCCAAGTGCCCGCGAGGTAACCTAGATCGTCCAAGTGCCCGCTAGGTAACCTACATAGTCCAAGGGCCCGCTAGTTAACCTACATAGTCCAAGGGACCGCTAGTTAACCTACATCGTCCAAGGGCCTGCTAGTTAACCTAGATAGTCCAAGTGTCCGCTAGTTAACCTACATAGTCCAAGTGCCCGCTAGGTAACCAATATAGTCCAAATGCCCGCTAGGGGCCCTAATAGTCCAAATGCCCGCTAGTTAACCTAGATAGTCCAAGTGCTCACTAGTTAACCTAGATAGTCCAAGTGCCCGCTAAGTAACCTAGACAGTCCAAGTGCCTGCTAGGTAACCTACATATTCCAAGTGCCCGTTTGCTAACCTAGATCTTCAAAGTGCCCACTAGGTAACCTTGACAATCCAAGTGCCCGCTAGTTAACCTACATAGTCCAAGTGCCCGATAGGGAACCTACATAATCCATGTGCCCGCTAGGCAACCTACATAGTCCAATTTCCCGCTAGGTAACCTAAATAGTCCAAATGCCCGCTAGGGACACTACATAGTCCAAGTGCCCGCTAGTTAACCTAGATAGTCCAAGTGCCTGCTAGTAAACCTACATAATCCAAGGACCCGCTAGTTAACCTACATAGTCCAAGGGACCGCTAGTTAACCTACATAGTGAAAGGGCCCGCTAGTTAACCTAGATCGTCCAAGTGACCGCTAGTTAACCTACATTTTCCAAGTGCCCGCTAGTTAACCTACATAATCCAAGTGCCCCTTAGCTAACCTAGATAATCCAAGGGCCCGTTAGTTGACCTACATAGTCCAAGTACGGGCTAATTAACCTATATTGTCCAAGTGTCCGTTAGCTAACCTAGATAGTCTAAGGGCCCACTAGTTAACCTACATAGTTCAAGTGCCCGCTAGCTAACCTAGATAGTCCAAGGGCCCGCTAGGTAACCTACATAGTCCAAGTGCCAGCTAGGGTATGTACATAGAGCAAGTGCCCGCTAGGTAACCTACATAGTCCAAGTGCCCGGTAGTTAACCTACATAGTCCCAATGCCCGATACAAACCTACATAGTCCAAGTGCCCAATAGGGAAACTATATAGTCCAAGTGCCCCCTATGGAACCTACACAGTCCAAGTGCCCATTAGGGAACCTAGACAGCCCAATTGCCCACTAGGGAACCTGCATCGTCCAAGTGCTCGCCAGGTAACCTAGAGAGTCCAAGGGCCTGCTAGATAACCTACATATTCCAAGTGCCCGATACGGAATCTGCATAGTCCAAGTGCCCGCTAGGGAACCTACATAATCCAAGTGCCCTTTAGGGAAACTAGAGAGTCCAAGTGCCCATAGGGAACCTATATAGTCCAAGTTCCCGCTAGGGAACCTACATAGGCAAAGTGCCCGTTAGGGAACCTGCATCGTCCAAGTGCCCGCTAGTTAACCTAGATAGTCCAAGTGCCCGCTAGTTAAACTAGATAGTCCAATTGCCCGCTAGTTAACCTAGATCGTCCAAGTGCCCGTTTGTTAACCTACATAGTCCAAGGGCCCGCTAGTTAACCTACATAGTCCAAGAACACGCTAGTTAACCTAGATAGTCCAAGTGCCCGCTAGTTAACTTAGATATTCCAAGTGCCGGCTAGTTAACCTAGATCGTCCAAGTGTCCGCTAGTTAACCTACATAGTCCAAGTGACCGTTAGGTAACCTACATAGTCCTAGTGCCCGCTAGGTAACCTAGATAGTCCAAGTTCATTTTAGCTAACTAAGATAGTCCAAGTGCCCGCTAGGTAACCTAGGTAGTCAAAGTGCCCGTTAGATAACCTAGATAGTCCAAGTGCCCGCTAGGTAACCTACATAGTCAAAGTGCCCGCTAGGTAACCTAGATAGTCCAAGTTCCTGTTAGCTAACGTAGATACTCCAATTGCCCGCTGGGTAACCTACATAGTCCAAGTGCCCGCTAGGGAACCTACAGAGTCCAAGTGCCCGGTAGGTAACGTAGATAGTCCAAATGCCCGCCAGGAAACCCACATAGTCCAAGTGCCCGCTAGGGAACTTACATAGTCCAAGTGCCCGAGAGGGAAACTACATTTTCCAAGTTCCCGTTAGGGAACCTAGATAGTCCAAGTGCCCATAGGGAACCTATATAGTGCAAGTGCCCATAGGGAACCTATATAGTCCAAGTGCCTGCTAGGGAACCTACATAGCCCAAGTGCCCTCTAGGGAACATACATAGTCCAAGTGCCCGCTAGGGAATCTACATAGTCCAAGGGCCCGCTAGTTAATGTAGATAGTCCAAGTTCCGCTAGTTAATCTACAGAGTTCAAGGGCCCGCTAGTTAACCTACATAGTCCAAGTACCCGCTAGTTAACCTAGATCGTCCAAGTGTCCGCTAGTTAATCTGCATAGTACAAGTGCCCGTTCGGGAATCTAGTTAGTCCAAGTGCCCACTCTGGAACCTACATAGTCCAAATGCCTGCCAGGGAACCTACATGTTCCACATGCCCGCGCTGGAACATACATTGTCCAAGTGCTCGCTAGGGAATCTACATAGTCCAAGGGCCCGTAGTTAATGTAGATAGTCCAAGTGCCGCTAGCTAATCCACATAGTGCAAGGGCCCGCTAGTTAACCTACAAAGTCCAAGTACCCGCTAGTTAACCTAGATCGTCCAAGTGCCCGCTAGGTAACCTACATAGTCCAAGGGCCCGCTAGTTAACCTACATAGTCCAAGGGACCGCTAGTTAACCTACATCGTTCAAGGGCCTGCTAGTTAACCTAGATAGTCCAAGTGCCCGCTAGTTAACCTATATAGTCCAAGTGCCCGCTAGGTAACCAATATAGTCCAAATGCCCGCTAGGGGCCCTAATAGTCCAAATGCCCGCTAGTTAACCTAGATAGTCCAAGTGCTCACTAGTTAACCTAGATAGTCCAAGTGCCCGCTAGTTAACCTAGATAGACCAAGTGCCCGCTAGGGAACATATCTAGTCCAAGTACCCGCTAGGAAACGTACATAGTCCAAGTGCCCGCTAGGTAACATAGATAGTCCAAGGGCCCGATAGTAAACCTACATAGTCCATGGGCCCGCTAGTTAACCTTCATAGTGCAAGGGTCCGCTACTTAACCTACATATTCCAAGTTCCCGCTAGTTAACCTACATAATCTAAGTGCCCGTTGGCTAACCTAGATAGTCCAAAGTCCCGCTAGTTGACCTATATAGTCAAAGTGCCAGCTAGGTAACCTAGATAGTCCAAGTGCCTGTAAGCTAACCTAGATAGTCCAAGTGGAGGCTAGGTAACCTACATAGTCCAAGTGCCCGTTCGTTAACCTAGATAATCCAAGTGCCCGTTCTTTGACGTAGATAATCCAAATGCCCACTAGGTAACCTAGACAGTCAAAGTGCCAGCTAGTTAACCTACATAGTCCAAGTGCCCGATAGGGAACCTACATAATCCAAGTGCCTGCTAGGCAACCTACATAGTCCAAGGCCCGTTAGTTAACCTAGATAGTCAAAGTGCCTGCTAGGTAACCTAGATATTCCAAGTGCCCGCTAGGTAACCTACATAGTCCAAGTGCCCGCTAGGTAACCTAAATAGTCCAAATGCCCACTAGTTAACCTAGATAGTCCAAGTGCCCGCTAGTTAACCTACATAGTCTAAGTGCCCGCTAGGTAACCAAGACAGTTCAAGTGATCACTAGGTTACCTACATAGTCCATGTGCCCGTTCGTTAACCTACATAGTCCAAGTGCCCGCGAGGTAACCAATATAGTCCATATGCCCGCTAGGGGCCGTAATAGTCCAAATGTCCGCTAGTTAACCTAGACAGTCCAAGTGCCCGCTAGTTAACCTAGATAGACTAAGTGCCCGCTGGGAACCTACTAGTCCAAGTACCCGCTAGGAAACGTACATAGTCCAAGTGCTCGCTAGGTAACGTAGATACTCCAAGTGCCCGCTAGGGAACGTACATAGTCCAAGTGCCCGCTAGGTAACCTAGATAGTCCAAGTGCCCGCTAGTTAACCTACATAGTCTAAGTGCCCGCTAGGTAACCTAAATAGTCCAAATGCCCACTAGTTAACCTAGATAGTCCAAGTGCCCGCTAGTTAACCTACATAGTCTAAGTGCCCGCTAGGTAACCAAGACAGTTCAAGTGATCACTAGGTTACCTACATAGTCCATGTGCCCGTTCGTTAACCTACATAGTCCAAGTGCCCGCGAGGTAACCTAGATCGTCCAAGTGCCCGCTAGGTAACCTACATAGTCCAAGGGCCCGCTAGTTAACCTACATAGTCCAAGGGACCGCTAGTTAACCTACATCGTCCAAGGGCCTGCTAGTTAACCTAGATAGTCCAAGTGTCCGCTAGTTAACCTACATAGTCCAAGTGCCCGCTAGGTAACCAATATAGTCCAAATGCCCGCTAGGGGCCCTAATAGTCCAAATGCCCGCTAGTTAACCTAGATAGTCCAAGTGCTCACTAGTTAACCTAGATAGTCCAAGTGCCCGCTAAGTAACCTAGACAGTCCAAGTGCCTGCTAGGTAACCTACATATTCCAAGTGCCCGTTTGCTAACCTAGATCTTCAAAGTGCCCACTAGGTAACCTTGACAATCCAAGTGCCCGCTAGTTAACCTACATAGTCCAAGTGCCCGATAGGGAACCTACATAATCCATGTGCCCGCTAGGCAACCTACATAGTCCAATTTCCCGCTAGGTAACCTAAATAGTCCAAATGCCCGCTAGGGACACTACATAGTCCAAGTGCCCGCTAGTTAACCTAGATAGTCCAAGTGCCTGCTAGTAAACCTACATAATCCAAGGACCCGCTAGTTAACCTACATAGTCCAAGGGACCGCTAGTTAACCTACATAGTGAAAGGGCCCGCTAGTTAACCTAGATCGTCCAAGTGACCGCTAGTTAACCTACATTTTCCAAGTGCCCGCTAGTTAACCTACATAATCCAAGTGCCCCTTAGCTAACCTAGATAATCCAAGGGCCCGTTAGTTGACCTACATAGTCCAAGTACGGGCTAATTAACCTATATTGTCCAAGTGTCCGTTAGCTAACCTAGATAGTCTAAGGGCCCACTAGTTAACCTACATAGTTCAAGTGCCCGCTAGCTAACCTAGATAGTCCAAGGGCCCGCTAGGTAACCTACATAGTCCAAGTGCCAGCTAGGGTATGTACATAGAGCAAGTGCCCGCTAGGTAACCTACATAGTCCAAGTGCCCGGTAGTTAACCTACATAGTCCCAATGCCCGATACAAACCTACATAGTCCAAGTGCCCAATAGGGAAACTATATAGTCCAAGTGCCCCCTATGGAACCTACACAGTCCAAGTGCCCATTAGGGAACCTAGACAGCCCAATTGCCCACTAGGGAACCTGCATCGTCCAAGTGCTCGCCAGGTAACCTAGAGAGTCCAAGGGCCTGCTAGATAACCTACATATTCCAAGTGCCCGATACGGAATCTGCATAGTCCAAGTGCCCGCTAGGGAACCTACATAATCCAAGTGCCCTTTAGGGAAACTAGAGAGTCCAAGTGCCCATAGGGAACCTATATAGTCCAAGTTCCCGCTAGGGAACCTACATAGGCAAAGTGCCCGTTAGGGAACCTGCATCGTCCAAGTGCCCGCTAGTTAACCTAGATAGTCCAAGTGCCCGCTAGTTAAACTAGATAGTCCAATTGCCCGCTAGTTAACCTAGATCGTCCAAGTGCCCGTTTGTTAACCTACATAGTCCAAGGGCCCGCTAGTTAACCTACATAGTCCAAGAACACGCTAGTTAACCTAGATAGACCAAGTGCCCGCTAGGGAACATATCTAGTCCAAGTACCCGCTAGGAAACGTACATAGTCCAAGTGCCCGCTAGGTAACATAGATAGTCCAAGGGCCCGATAGTAAACCTACATAGTCCATGGGCCCGCTAGTTAACCTTCATAGTGCAAGGGTCCGCTACTTAACCTACATATTCCAAGTTCCCGCTAGTTAACCTACATAATCTAAGTGCCCGTTGGCTAACCTAGATAGTCCAAAGTCCCGCTAGTTGACCTATATAGTCAAAGTGCCAGCTAGGTAACCTAGATAGTCCAAGTGCCTGTAAGCTAACCTAGATAGTCCAAGTGGAGGCTAGGTAACCTACATAGTCCAAGTGCCCGTTCGTTAACCTAGATAATCCAAGTGCCCGTTCTTTGACGTAGATAATCCAAATGCCCACTAGGTAACCTAGACAGTCAAAGTGCCAGCTAGTTAACCTACATAGTCCAAGTGCCCGATAGGGAACCTACATAATCCAAGTGCCTGCTAGGCAACCTACATAGTCCAAGGCCCGTTAGTTAACCTAGATAGTCAAAGTGCCTGCTAGGTAACCTAGATATTCCAAGTGCCCGCTAGGTAACCTACATAGTCCAAGTGCCCGCTAGGTAACCTAAATAGTCCAAATGCCCACTAGTTAACCTAGATAGTCCAAGTGCCCGCTAGTTAACCTACATAGTCTAAGTGCCCGCTAGGTAACCAAGACAGTTCAAGTGATCACTAGGTTACCTACATAGTCCATGTGCCCGTTCGTTAACCTACATAGTCCAAGTGCCCGCGAGGTAACCAATATAGTCCATATGCCCGCTAGGGGCCGTAATAGTCCAAATGTCCGCTAGTTAACCTAGACAGTCCAAGTGCCCGCTAGTTAACCTAGATAGACTAAGTGCCCGCTGGGAACCTACTAGTCCAAGTACCCGCTAGGAAACGTACATAGTCCAAGTGCTCGCTAGGTAACGTAGATACTCCAAGTGCCCGCTAGGGAACGTACATAGTCCAAGTGCCCGCTAGGTAACCTAGATAGTCCAAGTGCCCGCTAGTTAACCTACATAGTCTAAGTGCCCGCTAGGTAACCTAAATAGTCCAAATGCCCACTAGTTAACCTAGATAGTCCAAGTGCCCGCTAGTTAACCTACATAGTCTAAGTGCCCGCTAGGTAACCAAGACAGTTCAAGTGATCACTAGGTTACCTACATAGTCCATGTGCCCGTTCGTTAACCTACATAGTCCAAGTGCCCGCGAGGTAACCTAGATCGTCCAAGTGCCCGCTAGGTAACCTACATAGTCCAAGGGCCCGCTAGTTAACCTACATAGTCCAAGGGACCGCTAGTTAACCTACATCGTCCAAGGGCCTGCTAGTTAACCTAGATAGTCCAAGTGTCCGCTAGTTAACCTACATAGTCCAAGTGCCCGCTAGGTAACCAATATAGTCCAAATGCCCGCTAGGGGCCCTAATAGTCCAAATGCCCGCTAGTTAACCTAGATAGTCCAAGTGCTCACTAGTTAACCTAGATAGTCCAAGTGCCCGCTAAGTAACCTAGACAGTCCAAGTGCCTGCTAGGTAACCTACATATTCCAAGTGCCCGTTTGCTAACCTAGATCTTCAAAGTGCCCACTAGGTAACCTTGACAATCCAAGTGCCCGCTAGTTAACCTACATAGTCCAAGTGCCCGATAGGGAACCTACATAATCCATGTGCCCGCTAGGCAACCTACATAGTCCAATTTCCCGCTAGGTAACCTAAATAGTCCAAATGCCCGCTAGGGACACTACATAGTCCAAGTGCCCGCTAGTTAACCTAGATAGTCCAAGTGCCTGCTAGTAAACCTACATAATCCAAGGACCCGCTAGTTAACCTACATAGTCCAAGGGACCGCTAGTTAACCTACATAGTGAAAGGGCCCGCTAGTTAACCTAGATCGTCCAAGTGACCGCTAGTTAACCTACATTTTCCAAGTGCCCGCTAGTTAACCTACATAATCCAAGTGCCCCTTAGCTAACCTAGATAATCCAAGGGCCCGTTAGTTGACCTACATAGTCCAAGTACGGGCTAATTAACCTATATTGTCCAAGTGTCCGTTAGCTAACCTAGATAGTCTAAGGGCCCACTAGTTAACCTACATAGTTCAAGTGCCCGCTAGCTAACCTAGATAGTCCAAGGGCCCGCTAGGTAACCTACATAGTCCAAGTGCCAGCTAGGGTATGTACATAGAGCAAGTGCCCGCTAGGTAACCTACATAGTCCAAGTGCCCGGTAGTTAACCTACATAGTCCCAATGCCCGATACAAACCTACATAGTCCAAGTGCCCAATAGGGAAACTATATAGTCCAAGTGCCCCCTATGGAACCTACACAGTCCAAGTGCCCATTAGGGAACCTAGACAGCCCAATTGCCCACTAGGGAACCTGCATCGTCCAAGTGCTCGCCAGGTAACCTAGAGAGTCCAAGGGCCTGCTAGATAACCTACATATTCCAAGTGCCCGATACGGAATCTGCATAGTCCAAGTGCCCGCTAGGGAACCTACATAATCCAAGTGCCCTTTAGGGAAACTAGAGAGTCCAAGTGCCCATAGGGAACCTATATAGTCCAAGTTCCCGCTAGGGAACCTACATAGGCAAAGTGCCCGTTAGGGAACCTGCATCGTCCAAGTGCCCGCTAGTTAACCTAGATAGTCCAAGTGCCCGCTAGTTAAACTAGATAGTCCAATTGCCCGCTAGTTAACCTAGATCGTCCAAGTGCCCGTTTGTTAACCTACATAGTCCAAGGGCCCGCTAGTTAACCTACATAGTCCAAGAACACGCTAGTTAACCTAGATAGTCCAAGTGCCCGCTAGTTAACTTAGATATTCCAAGTGCCGGCTAGTTAACCTAGATCGTCCAAGTGTCCGCTAGTTAACCTACATAGTCCAAGTGACCGTTAGGTAACCTACATAGTCCTAGTGCCCGCTAGGTAACCTAGATAGTCCAAGTTCATTTTAGCTAACTAAGATAGTCCAAGTGCCCGCTAGGTAACCTAGGTAGTCAAAGTGCCCGTTAGATAACCTAGATAGTCCAAGTGCCCGCTAGGTAACCTACATAGTCAAAGTGCCCGCTAGGTAACCTAGATAGTCCAAGTTCCTGTTAGCTAACGTAGATACTCCAATTGCCCGCTGGGTAACCTACATAGTCCAAGTGCCCGCTAGGGAACCTACAGAGTCCAAGTGCCCGGTAGGTAACGTAGATAGTCCAAATGCCCGCCAGGAAACCCACATAGTCCAAGTGCCCGCTAGGGAACTTACATAGTCCAAGTGCCCGAGAGGGAAACTACATTTTCCAAGTTCCCGTTAGGGAACCTAGATAGTCCAAGTGCCCATAGGGAACCTATATAGTGCAAGTGCCCATAGGGAACCTATATAGTCCAAGTGCCTGCTAGGGAACCTACATAGCCCAAGTGCCCTCTAGGGAACATACATAGTCCAAGTGCCCGCTAGGGAATCTACATAGTCCAAGGGCCCGCTAGTTAATGTAGATAGTCCAAGTTCCGCTAGTTAATCTACAGAGTTCAAGGGCCCGCTAGTTAACCTACATAGTCCAAGTACCCGCTAGTTAACCTAGATCGTCCAAGTGTCCGCTAGTTAATCTGCATAGTACAAGTGCCCGTTCGGGAATCTAGTTAGTCCAAGTGCCCACTCTGGAACCTACATAGTCCAAATGCCTGCCAGGGAACCTACATGTTCCACATGCCCGCGCTGGAACATACATTGTCCAAGTGCTCGCTAGGGAATCTACATAGTCCAAGGGCCCGTAGTTAATGTAGATAGTCCAAGTGCCGCTAGCTAATCCACATAGTGCAAGGGCCCGCTAGTTAACCTACAAAGTCCAAGTACCCGCTAGTTAACCTAGATCGTCCAAGTGCCCGCTAGGTAACCTACATAGTCCAAGGGCCCGCTAGTTAACCTACATAGTCCAAGGGACCGCTAGTTAACCTACATCGTTCAAGGGCCTGCTAGTTAACCTAGATAGTCCAAGTGCCCGCTAGTTAACCTATATAGTCCAAGTGCCCGCTAGGTAACCAATATAGTCCAAATGCCCGCTAGGGGCCCTAATAGTCCAAATGCCCGCTAGTTAACCTAGATAGTCCAAGTGCTCACTAGTTAACCTAGATAGTCCAAGTGCCCGCTAGTTAACCTAGATAGACCAGGTGCCCGCTAGGGAACATATCTAGTCCAAGTACCCGCTAGGAAACGTACATAGTCCAAGTGCCCGCTAGGTAACATAGATAGTCCAAGGGCCCGATAGTAAACCTACATAGTCCATGGGCCCGCTAGTTAACCTTCATAGTGCAAGGGTCCGCTACTTAACCTACATATTCCAAGTTCCCGCTAGTTAACCTACATAATCTAAGTGCCCGTTGGCTAACCTAGATAGTCCAAAGTCCCGCTAGTTGACCTATATAGTCAAAGTGCCAGCTAGGTAACCTAGATAGTCCAAGTGCCTGTAAGCTAACCTAGATAGTCCAAGTGGAGGCTAGGTAACCTACATAGTCCAAGTGCCCGTTCGTTAACCTAGATAATCCAAGTGCCCGTTCTTTGACGTAGATAATCCAAATGCCCACTAGGTAACCTAGACAGTCAAAGTGCCAGCTAGTTAACCTACATAGTCCAAGTGCCCGATAGGGAACCTACATAATCCAAGTGCCTGCTAGGCAACCTACATAGTCCAAGGCCCGTTAGTTAACCTAGATAGTCAAAGTGCCTGCTAGGTAACCTAGATATTCCAAGTGCCCGCTAGGTAACCTACATAGTCCAAGTGCCCGCTAGGTAACCTAAATAGTCCAAATGCCCACTAGTTAACCTAGATAGTCCAAGTGCCCGCTAGTTAACCTACATAGTCTAAGTGCCCGCTAGGTAACCAAGACAGTTCAAGTGATCACTAGGTTACCTACATAGTCCATGTGCCCGTTCGTTAACCTACATAGTCCAAGTGCCCGCGAGGTAACCAATATAGTCCATATGCCCGCTAGGGGCCGTAATAGTCCAAATGTCCGCTAGTTAACCTAGACAGTCCAAGTGCCCGCTAGTTAACCTAGATAGACTAAGTGCCCGCTGGGAACCTACTAGTCCAAGTACCCGCTAGGAAACGTACATAGTCCAAGTGCTCGCTAGGTAACGTAGATACTCCAAGTGCCCGCTAGGGAACGTACATAGTCCAAGTGCCCGCTAGGTAACCTAGATAGTCCAAGTGCCCGCTAGTTAACCTACATAGTCTAAGTGCCCGCTAGGTAACCTAAATAGTCCAAATGCCCACTAGTTAACCTAGATAGTCCAAGTGCCCGCTAGTTAACCTACATAGTCTAAGTGCCCGCTAGGTAACCAAGACAGTTCAAGTGATCACTAGGTTACCTACATAGTCCATGTGCCCGTTCGTTAACCTACATAGTCCAAGTGCCCGCGAGGTAACCAATATAGTCCAAATGCCCGCTGGGGCCGTAATAGTCCAAATGCCCGCTAGTTAACCTAGATAGACTAAGTGCCCGCTGGGAACCTACTAGTCCAAGTACCCGCTAGGAAACGTACATAGTCCAAGTGCCCGCTAGGTAACGTACATAGTCCAAGTGCTCGCTAGGTAACGTAGATAGTCCAAGTGCCCGCTAGGGAACGTACATAGTCCAAGTGCTCGCTAGGGAACCTACATATTCCAAGAGGCCGCTAGAGAACCTACATAGTCCAAGTGTCCGTTAGTTAACCTAGATAGTCCCAGGGCCCGCTTGGAAACTTAGATACTCCAACAGCCCGCAAGGTAACCTACATACTCCAAGAACCCGCTATAACGTAGATAGTTCAAGTGCCAGCTAGGTAACCTAGATAGTTCTCGTGCCCCTTACCTAACCTAGATAGTCCAATTGCCCGCTATGCAACATACATAGTCCTAGTGCCCGTTCTTTAACCTAGAAGTCCAAGTGCCCGCTAGGTAACCTAGACTCTCCAAGTGCCCGCTAGGTTACCTACATAGTCCAAATGCCCGTTCGGTAACCTAGATAGTGCAAGTGCCCGGTAGTTAACCTACATAGTCCAAGTGCCCGCTAGGTAACCTAGGTAGTCCAAGGGCCCTCTAGTTAACCTACATAGTCCAAGTGCCCGGTAGTTAACTTACATAGTTCAAGTGTCCGTAGGGAACATATAGAGTCCAAGTGCCCGCTAGGGAACCTACATAGTCCAAGGCCCCCCTAGATAGCCTACATAGTCCAAGTGCCCGCTAGTTAATGTAGATAGTCCAAGTGCCGCTAGTTAATCTACATAGTTCAAGGGCCCGCTGGTTAACCTACATAATCCAAGTACCCGCTAGTTAACCTAGATCGTCCAGGTGTCCGCTAATTAACCTACATAGTACAAGTGCCCGCTAGGGAACCTAGATAGTCCAAGTGCCCGCTCTGGAACCTACATAGTCCAAGTGACTGCTAGGGAACCTACATAGTCCAAGTGCCCGCTCTGGAACATATACAGTCGAGGTGCCCGCTAAGGAATCTACATTGTCCAATGGACCGCTAGTTAATGTAGATAGTCCAAGTGCCGCTAGTTAATCTACATAGTCCAAGGGCCCGCTAGTTAACCTACATAGTCCAAGTGCCCGCTGAGGAACCTACATAGTCCAAGTGCCCGATAGGGAACCTACATATTCCAAGTGCCCGTTAGGGAACCTAGATAGTCCAAGTGCCCGTAGGGAACCTATATAGTCCAAGTGCCCGCTAGGGAACCTGCATTGTACAAGTGCCCGTTAGTTAACCTAGATCGTCCAAGTGCCCGCTAGTTAACCTAGATAGTCCAAGTGCCCGATAGGGAACCTACATAGTCCAAGTGCCCGCTGAGGAACCTACACAGTCCAAGTGCCCGATAGGGAACCTACATATTCCAAGTGCCTGTTAGGGAACTTAGATAGTCCAAGTGCCCGTAGGGAACATATATAGTCCAAGTGCCCGCTAGGGAACCTGCATTGTCCAAGTGCCCGCTAGTTAACCTACATAGTCCAGAACCCGCTAGTTTACCTAGATAGTCCAAGTGCCCGCTAGATAACCTATATAGTACAAGGGCCCGCTAGTTAACCTAGATATTCCAAGTGCCCGCTAGTTAACCTAGATCATCCAAGAGTCCGCTAGTTAACCTACATAGTCCAAGTTCCCGTTAGGTAACCTAGATAGTCCAAGTGCCCGCAAGGTAACCTACATAATCCAAGTGCCCGCTAGGTAACCTAGATATTCCAAGTTCCTGTTAGCTAACCTAGATAGTCCAAGTGCCTGCTAGGTAACCTACATAGTCCAAGTGCCCATTCCTTAACCTAGATAGTCCAAGTGCCCGCTAGGTAACCTAGACTGTCCAAATGCCCTCTAGGTTACCTACATAGTCCAAGTGCACGTTCGTTAGCCTAGATCGTCCAAGTGCCCGCAAGGTAACCTACATAGTCCAAGGGCCCGCTAGGTAACCTAAATAGTCAAAGTTCCCGCTAGGTAACCTTGATAGTCCAAGTGCCCGTTACCTAACCTACATAGTCCAAGTGCCCGCTAGGTAACCAATATAATCCAAATACCCGCTAGGGGCCCTAATAGTCCAAATATCCGTTAGTTAACCTAGATAGTCCAAGTGCCCGCTAGTTAACCTAAATAGACCAAGTGCCCGCTAGGGAACCTATCTATTCTAAGTACCCGCTAGGAAACGTACATACTCCAAGTGCCCGCTAGGTAACGTACATAGTCTAAGTGCCCGCTAGGTAACGTAGATAGTCCAAGGGCCTGTTTGGGAACGTACATAGTCCAAGTGCCTGCTAGGGAACCTAGATAGTCCAAGTGCCCACTAGTTAACCTACATAGTCCAGGTTCCCCCTAGGTAACCTAGATAGTCCAAGGGCCCGCTAGGTAACCTACATTGTCCTAGTGCCCCCTAGTTAACGTACATTCTCCAAGTGCCCGATAGGGAACCTACATAGTCCAAGTGCCCGCTAGGTAATCAACATGTTCCAAATGCCCGCTAGTTAACCTACATAGTCCAAGTGCCCAATACGGAACCTACATAATCCAAGTGCCCGCTAGGGAACCTACATAGTCCAAGAGCCCGTTAGTTAACCTAGATAGTCCAAGTGCCCGCTAGGTAACCTAGATTGTCCAACAGCCCGGTAGGTAACCTACATACTCCAAGTACCCGCTAGGTAACGTAGATAGTTCAAGTGCCTGCTAGGTAACCTAGATAGTCCAAGTGCCCGCTAGGTAACCTACAAAGTCTAAGTGCCCGCTAAATAATCTTTATAGTCCAAATAAACGCTAGGGAGCCTATACAGTACAAATGCCCGCTAGGTAACCTAGATAGTCTATGGGCACTCTAGGTAACCTACATAGTCCTAGTGCCCCCTAGTTAACCTACATTTTCCGAGTGCCCGATAGGGAACCTATATAGTCCAAGTGCCTGCTAGGTAACCTACATAGTCCAAATGCCCTCTAGTTAACCTACATAGTCCAAGTGCCCGCTAGGTAACCTAGATAATCCTAGTGCCCGCTAGGGAACCTTCATAGTCCTAGTGGCAGCTAGGTAACCTAGATAGTCCAAGTGTCCGCTAGTTAACCTAGATAGTCCTACTGCCCGTTAGTTAACCTAGAGTGTCCAAGTGCCCACTAGGGGACGTACTTAGTCCAAGTGCCCGTTAGCTAACCTAGATAGTCCAAGTGACCGCTATTTAACATTGAGCATCCAAGTGCCCGCTAGTTACCCTAGATAGTCCAAGTGCACGCTAGTTAACCTACGTAGTCCAAGGTCCGCTAGTTAACCTAGATACTCCAAGTGCTCGCTAGTTAACCTACATAGTCCAAGTGCCCGCTATGTAAACTAGATAGTCAAAGTGCCCGTTAGGTAACCTAGATAGTCCAAGTGCCCGCTAGGTAACCTAGATACTCAAAGTGCCCGTTACCTAACCTAGATAGTCCAAGTGCCCGCTAAGCAACCTACATAGTCCAAGTGCCCGTTCGTTAACCTAGAAGTCCAAGTGCCCGCTAGGTAACCTAGACAGTCCAAGTGCCCGCTAGGTTACCTGCATATTCCAAGTGCCCGTTCGTTAACCTAGATAGTCCAAGTGCCCACTAGGGAACCTACATAGTCCAAGTGCCCGCTAGGTAACCTATATTGTCCAAGTGCCCACTAGGTAACCTAGATAGTCCAAGGGCCCGCTAGTTAGCCTACATAGTCCAAGGGCTCACTTGTTAACTTTGATAGTCCTAGTCCCCGCTAGTTAACCTAGATAGTCCTAGTGCCCGTTAGTTAACCTAGAGTGTCCAAGTGCCCACCACGGGATGTACTTAGTCCAAGTGCCCGTTAGCTAACCTAGATAGTCCAAGCGCCCGCTAGTTAACATTGATCATCCAATTGCCCGCTAGTTAACCTAGATAGTCCAAGTGCACGCTAGTTAACCTAGATAGTCCAAGTGCCTTCTAGTTACCCTAGATCGTCCAAATGCGCGCTAAGAAACTTAGACAGTTCAAGTGCCCGTTAAGTAACCTAGATAGTCCAAGTGCCCGCTAGGTAACCTACATAGTCCAAGTTCCCACTAGGTAACCTAGATAGTCCAAGTGCCCATTACCTAAGCTGATAGTCCAATTGCCCGCTATACAACATACATAGTCCAAGTGCCCGTTCGTTAACCTAGAAGTCCAAGTGCCCGCTAGGTAACCGAGACTGTCCAAGTGCCCGCTAGGTTACCTACATAGTCCAAGTGCCCGCTAGGTAACCTAGATAGTCCAAATGCCCGCTAGGGAACCCACATAGTCCAAGTGCCCGCTAGGGAACATAAATAGTCCATGGGCCCGCTAGGGAACCTACATAGTCCAAGTGCCCGTTAGTTAACCTAGATAGTCGCAGTGCCCGCTAGGTAACCTAGATAGTCCAACAGCCCGGTAGGTAACCTACATACTCCAAGTACCCGCTAGGTAACGAAGATAGTTCAAGTGCCAGCTAGGTAACCTAGATAGTCTAAGTGCCCGCTAGTTAACCTACAAAGTCTAAGTGCCCGCTAGGTAATCTATATAGTCCAAATGACCACTAGGGAGCATACATAGTCCAAATGCCCGCTCGGTAACCTAGGTAGTCCAAGGGCCCGCTAGGAAACCTACATAGTCCTAGTGCCCCCAAGTTAACCTACATTCTCCACGTGCCCGATAGGGAACCTACATAGTCCAAGTGCCCGCTAGGTACCCTACATAGTCCAAGTGCCCGATAGGGAACATACATAATCCAAGTGCCCGCTAGGGAACCTACATAGTCCAAGTGCCCGTTAGGTAACGAAGATAGTTCAAGTGCCAGCTAGGTAACCTAGATAGTTCAAGTGTCCGCTAGGTAACCTACAAAGTCTAAGTGCCCGCTAGTATATCTATATAGTCCAAATGCCCGCTAGGGAATGTACATTGTCCAATGGACCGCTAGTTAATGTAGATAGTCCAAGTGCCGCTAGTTAATCTACATAGTCCAAGGGCCCGCTAGTTAACCTACATCGTCCAAGGGCCTACTAGTTAACCTAGATAGTTCAAGTGCCCGCTAGTTAACCTACATAGTCCAAGTGCCCGCGAGGTAACCTAGACATTTCAAGTGACCACTAGGTTACCTACATTGTCCAAGTGCCCTTTCGTTAACCTACATAGTCCAAGTGCCCGCTAGGTAACCAATATAGTCAAAATGCCCGCTAGGGGCCCTAATATTCCAAATGTCCGCTAGTTAACCTAGATAGTCCAAGTGCCCGCTAGTTAACCTAGATAGACCAAGTGCCCGCTAGGGAACCAATCTAGTCCAAGTACCCGCTAGGAAACGTACATACTCCAAGTGCTCGCTAGGTAACCCACATAGTCTAAGTGCCCGCTAGGTAACGTAGATAGTCCAAGGGCCTGCTTGGGAACGTACATAGTCCAAGTGCCTGCTAGGTAACGTAGATAGTCCAAGTGCCCACTAGTTAACCTACATAGTCCAGGTTCCCCCTAGGTAACCTAGATAGTCCAAGAGCCCGCTAGGTAACCTACATTGTCCTAGTGCCCTATAGGGAACCTACATAATCCAAGTGCCCGCTAGGGAACCTACATAGTCCAAGTGCCCGTTAGTTAACCTAGATATTCCAAGTGCCCGCTAGTTAACCTAGATAGACCAAGTGCCCGCTAGGGAACCAATCTGGTCCAAGTACCCGCTAGGAAACGTACATACTCCAAGTGCTCGCTAGGTAACGTACATAGTCTAAGTGCCCGCTAGGTAACGTAGATAGTCCAAGGGCCTGCTTGGGAACGTACATAGTCCAAGTGCCTGCTAGGTAACGTAGATAGTCCAAGTGCCCACTAGTTAACCTACATAGTCCAGCTTCCCCCTAGGTAACCTAGATAGTCCAATGGCCCGCTAGGTAACCTACATTGTCCTAGTGCCCGATAGGGAACCTACATAATCCAAGTGCCCGCTAGGGAACCTACGTAGTCCAAGTGCCCGTTAGTTAACCTAGATAGTGCATGTGCCCGCTAGGTAACCTAGATTGTCCAACAGCCCGGTAGGTAACCTACATACTCCAAGTACCTGCTAGGTAACGTAGATAGTTCAAGTGCCTGCTAGGTAACCTAGATAGTCCAAGTGTCCGCTAGGTAACCTACAAAGTCTAAGTGCCCGCTAGTATATCTATATAGTCCAAATGCCCGCTAGGGAATCTACATAGTCCAAGGGCCCGCTAGTTAACGTAGATAGTCCAAATGCCGCTAGTTAATCTACATAGTCCAAGGGCCCGCTAGGTAACCTAGATAGTCCAAGGGCCCGCTAGTTAACCTACATAGTCCAAGTGCCCGGTAGTTAAATTACATAGTTCAAGTGTCCATAGGGAACATACATAGCCCAAGTGCCCGCTAGGGAACATACATAGTCCAAGTGCCCGCTAGGGAATCTACATAGTCCAAGGGCCCGCTAGTTAATGTAGATAGTCCAAGTTCCGCTAGTTAATCTACAGAGTTCAAGGGCCCGCTAGTTAACCTACATAGTCCAAGTACCCGCTAGTTAACCTAGATTGTCCAAGTGTCTGCTAGTTAATCTGCATAGTACAAGTGCCCGTTCGGGAATCTAGTTAGTCCAAGTGCCCACTCTGGAACCTACGTAGTCCAAATGCCTGCCAGGGAACCTACATATTCCACGTGCCTGTGCTGGAACATACATTGTCCAAGTGCTCGCTAGGGAATCTACATAGTCCAAGGGCCCGCTAGTTAATGTAGATAGTCCAAGTGCCGCTAGCTAATCCACATAGTGCAAGGGCCCGCTAGTTAACCTACAAAGTCCAAGTACCCGCTAGTTAACCTAGATCGTCCAAGTGCCCGCTAGGTAACCTACATAGTCCAAGGGCCCGCTAGTTAACCTACATAGTCCAAGGGACCGCTAGTTAACCTACATCGTCCAAGGGCCTGCTAGTTAACCTAGATAGTCCAAGTGCCCGCTAGTTAACCTACATAGTCCAAGTGCCCGCTAGGTAACCAATATAGTCCAAATGCCCGCTAGGGGCCCTAATAGTCCAAATGCCCGCTAGTTAACCTAGATAGTCCAAGTGCTCACTAGTTAACCTAGATAGTCCAAGTGCCCGCTAGTTAACCTAGATAGACCAAGTGCCCGCTAGGGAACATATCTAGTCCAAGTACCCGCTAGGAAACGTACATAGTCCAAGTGCCCGCTAGGTAACATAGATAGTCCAAGTGCCCGCTAGGGAACGTACATAGTCCAAGGGCCCACTAGTTAACCTAGATAGTCCAAGTGTCCGCTAGTTAACCTGGATAGTCCAAGTGCCCACTAGGGAATGTACATAATCCAAGTGCCCGCTAGGTAACCTAGATAGTTCAAGTACCCGCTAGGTAACCTACATAGTTCAAGTACCCGCTAGGTAACCTAGATCGTCAAAGGGCCCCCTAGTAAGCCTACATAGTCCAAGTGCCCGCTAGGTAACCTAGATAGTCCAAGGGCCCGATAGTAAACCTACATAGTCCATGGGCCCGCTAGTTAACCTTCATAGTGCAAGTGTCCGCTACTTAACCTACATATTCCAAGTTCCCGCTAGTTAACCTACATAATCTAAGTGCCCGTTGGCTAACCTAGATAGTCCAAAGTCCCGCTAGTTGACCTATATAGTCAACGTGCCAGCTAGGTACCCTAGATAGTCCAAGTGCCTGTAAGCTAACCTAGATAGTCCAAGTGGAGGCTAGGTAACCTACATAGTCCAAGTGCCCGTTCGTTAACCTAGATAATCCAAGTGCCCGTTCTTTGACGTAGATAATCCAAATGCCCACTAGGTAACCTAGACAGTCAAAGTGCCAGCTAGTTAACCTACATAGTCCAAGTGCCCGATAGGGAACCTACATAATCCAAGTGCCTGCTAGGCAACCTACATAGTCCAAGGCCCGTTAGTTAACCTAGATAGTCAAAGTGCCTGCTAGGTAACCTAGATATTCCAAGTGCCCGCTAGGTAACCTACATAGTCCAAGTGCCCGCTAGGTAACCTAAATAGTCCAAATGCCCACTAGTTAACCTAGATAGTCCAAGTGCCCGCTAGTTAACCTACATAGTCTAAGTGCCCGCTAGGTAACCAAGACAGTTCAAGTGATCACTAGGTTACCTACATAGTCCATGTGCCCGTTCGTTAACCTACATAGTCCAAGTGCCCGCGAGGTAACCAATATAGTCCAAATGCCCGCTAGGGGCCGTAATAGTCCAAATGCCCGCTAGTTAACCTAGACAGTCCAAGTGCCCGCTAGTTAACCTAGATAGACTAAGTGCCCACTGGGAACCTACTAGTCCAAGTACCTGCTAGGAAACGTACATATTCCAAGTGCTCGCTAGGTAACGTAGATACTCCAAGTGCCCGCTAGGGAACGTACATAGTCCAAGTGCCCGCTAGGTAACCTAGATAGTCCAAGTGCCCGCTAGTTAACCTACATAGTCCAAGTGCCCGCTAGGTAACCTAAATAGTCCAAATGCTCACTAGTTAACCTAGATAGTCCAAGTGCCCGCTAGTTAACCTACATAGTCTAAGTGCCCGCTAGGTAACCAAGACAGTTCAAGTGATCACTAGGTTACCTACATAGTCCATGTGCCCGTTCGTTAACCTACATAGTCCAAGTGCACACGAGGTAACCAATATAGTCCAAATGCCCGCTAGGGGCCGTCATAGTCCAAATGCCCGCTAGTTATCCTAGACAGACCAAGTGCCCGCTAGTTAACCTAGATAGACTAAGTGCCCGCTGGGAACCTACTAGTCCAAGTACCCGCTAGGAAACGTACATAGTCCAAGTGCCCGCTAGGTAACGTACATAGTCCAAGTGCTCGCTAGGTAACGTAGATAGTCCAAGTGCCCGCTAGGGAACGTACATAGTCCAAGTGCTCGCTAGGGAACCTACATATTCCAAGAGGCCGCTAGGGAACCTACATAGTCCAAGTGCCCGTTAGTTAACCTAGATAGTCCCAGGGCCCGCTTGGAAACTTAGATACTCCAACAGCCCGCAAGGTAACCTACATACTCCAAGAACCCGCTATAACGTAGATAGTTCAAGTGCCAGCTAGGTAACCTAGATAGTTCTCGTGCCCCTTACCTAACCTAGATAGTCCAATTGCCCGCTATGCAACATACATAGTCCTAGTGCCCGTTCTTTAACCTAGAAGTCCAAGTGCCCGCTAGGTAACTTAGACTCTCCAAGTGCCCGCTAGGTTACCTACATAGTCCAAATGCCCGTTCGGTAACCTAGATAGTGCAAGTGCCCGGTAGTTAACCTACATAGTCCAAGTGCCCGCTAGGTAACCTAGGTAGTCCAAGGGCCCTCTAGTTAACCTACATAGTCCAAGTGCCCGGTAGTTAACTTACATAGTTCAAGTGTCCGTAGGGAACATATAGAGTCCAAGTGCCCGCTAGGGAACCTACATAGTCCAAGGCCCCCCTAGTTAGCCTACATAGTCCAAGTGCCCGCTAGTTAATGTAGATAGTCCAAGTGCCGCTAGTTAATCTACATAGTTCAAGGGCCCGCTGGTTAACCTACATAATCCAAGTACCCGCTAGTTAACCTAGATCGTCCAGGTGTCCGCTAATTAACCTACATAGTACAAGTGCCTGCTAGGGAACCTAGATAGTCCAAGTGCCCGCTCTGGAACCTACATAGTCCAAGTGACTGCTAGGGAACCTACATAGTCCAAGTGCGCGCTCTGGAACATATACAGTCGAGGTGCCCGCTAGGGAATCTACATTGTCCAATGGACCGCTAGTTAATGTAGATAGTCCAAGTGCCGCTAGTTAATCTACATAGTCCAAGGGCCCGCTAGTTAACCTACATAGTCCAAGTGCCCGCTGAGGAACCTACATAGTCCAAGTGCCCGATAGGGAACCTACATATTCCAAGTGCCCGTTAGGGAACCTAGATAATCCAAGTGCCCGTAGGGAACCTATATAGTCCAAGTGCCCGCTAGGGAACCTGCATTGTACAAGTGCCCGTTAGTTAACCTAGATCGTCCAAGTGCCCGCTAGTTAACCTAGATAGTCCAAGTGCCCGATAGGGAACCTACATAGTCCAAGTGCCCGCTGAGGAACCTACACAGTCCAAGTGCCCGATAGGGAACCTACATATTCCAAGTGCCTGTTAGGGAACTTAGATAGTCCAAGTGCCCGTAGGGAACATATATAGTCCAAGTGCCCTCTAGGGAACCTGCATTGTCCAAGTGCCCGCTAGTTAACCTACATAGTCCAGAACCCGCTAGTTTACCTAGATAGTCCAAGTGCCCGCTAGATAACCTATATAGTCCAAGGGCCCGCTAGTTAACCTAGATATTCCAAGTGCCCGCTAGTTAACCTAGATCATCCAAGAGTCCGCTAGTTAACCTACATAGTCCAAGTTCCCGTTAGGTAACCTAGATAGTCCAAGTGCCCGCAAGGTAACCTACATTGTCCTAGTGCCCCCTAGTTAACCTACATTCTCCAAGTGCCCGATAGGGAACCTACATAGTCCAAGTGCCCGCTAGGTAATCAACATGTTCCAAATGCCCGCTAGTTAACCTACATAGTCCAAGTGCCCGATACGGAACCTACATAATCCAAGTGCCCGCTAGGGAACCTACATAGTCCAAGTGCCCGTTAGTTAACCTAGATAGTCCAAGTGCCCGCTAGGTAACCTAGATTGTCCAACAGCCCGGTAGGTAACATACATACTCCAAGTACCCGCTAGGTGACGGAGATAGTTCAAGTTCCTTCTAGGTAACCTAGATAGTCAAAGTGCCCGCTAGGTAACCTACAAAGTCTAAGTGCCCGCTAAATAAACTTTATAGTCCAAATAAACGCTAGGGAGCCTATATAGTCCAAATGCCCGCTAGGTAACCTAGATAGTCTATGGGCCCGCTAGGTAACCTACATAGTCCTAGTGCCCCCTAGTTAACCTACATTTTCCGAGTGCCCGATAGGGAACCTATATAGTCCAAGTGCCTGCTAGGTAACCTACATAGTCCAAATGCCCTCTAGTTAACCTACATAGTCCATGTGCCCGCTAGGTAACCTAGATAATCCTAATGCCCGCTAGGGAACCTTCATAGTCCTAGTGGCAGCTAGGTAACCTAGATAGTCCAAGTGTCCGCTAGTTAACCTAGATAGTCCTACTGCCCGTTAGTTAACCTAGAGTGTCCAAGTGCCCACTAGGGGACGTACTTAGTCCAAGTGCCCGTTAGCTAACCTAGATAGTCCAAGTGACCGCTATTTAACATTGAGCATCCAAGTGCCCGCTAGTTACCCTAGATAGTCCAAGTGCACGCTAGTTAACCTACGTAGTCCAAGGTCCGCTAGTTAACCTAGATACTCCAAGTGCTCGCTAGTTAACCTACATAGTCCAAGTGCCCGCTATGTAAACTAGATAGTCAAAGTGCCCGTTAGGTAACCTAGATAGTCCAAGTGCCCGCTAGGTAACCTAGATACTCAAAGTGCCCGTTACCTAACCTAGATAGTCCAAGTGCCCGCTAAGCTACCTACATAGTCCAAGTGCCCGTTCGTTAACCTAGAAGTCCAAGTGCCCGCTAGGTAACCTAGACAGTCCAAGTGCCCGCTAGGTTACCTGCATATTCCAAGTGCCCGTTCGTTAACCTAGATAGTCCAAGTGCCCACTAGGTAACCTACATAGTCCAAGTGCCCGCTAGGTAACCTATATAGTCCAAGTGCCCACTAGGTAACCTAGATAGTCCAAGGGCCCGCTAGTTAGCCTACATAGTCCAAGGGCTCACTTGTTAACTTTGATAGTCCTAGTCCCCGCTAGTTAACCTAGATAGTCCTAGTGCCCGTTAGTTAACCTAGAGTGTCCAAGTGCCCACCACGGGATGTACTTAGTCCAAGTGCCCGTTAGCTAACCTAGATAGTCCAAGCGCCCGCTAGTTAACATTGATCATCCAATTGCCCGCTAGTTAACCTAGATAGTCCAAGTGCACGCTAGTTAACCTAGATAGTCCAAGTGCCTTCTAGTTACCCTAGATCGTCCAAGTGCTCGCTAAGAAACCTAGACAGTTCAAGTGCCCGTTAAGTAACCTAGATAGTCCAAGTGCCCGCTAGGTAACCTACATAGTCCAAGTTCCCACTAGGTAACCTAGATAGTCCAAGTGCCCATTACCTAACCTGATAGTCCAATTGCCCGCTATACAACATACATAGTCCAAGTGCCCGTTCGTTAACCTAGAAGTCCAAGTGCCCGCTAGGTAACCTAGACTGTCCAAGTGCCCGCTAGGTTACCTACATAGTCCAAGTGCCCGCTAGGTAACCTAGATAGTCCAAATGCCCGCTAGGGAACCCACATAGTCCAAGTGCCCGCTAGGGAACTTAAATAGTCCATGGGCCCGCTAGGGAACCTACATAGTCCAAGTGCCCGTTAGTTAACCTAGATAGTCGCAATGCCCGCTAGGTAACCTAGATAGTCCAACAGCCCGGTAGGTAACCTACATACTCCAAGTACCCGCTAGGTAACGAAGATAGTTCAAGTGCCAGCTAGGTAACCTAGATAGTCTAAGTGCCCGCTAGTTAACCTACAAAGTCTAAGTGCCCGCTAGGTAATCTATATAGTCCAAATGACCACTAGGGAGCATACATAGTCCAAATGCCCGCTCGGTAACCTAGGTAGTCCAAGGGCCCGCTAGGAAACCTACATAGTCCTAGTGCCCCCTAGTTAACCTACATTCTCCAAGTGCCCGATAGGGAACCTACATAGTCCAAGTGCCCGCTAGGTACCCTACATAGTCCAAGTGCCCGATAGGGAACATACATAATCCAAGTGCCCGCTAGGGAACCTACATAGTCCAAGTGCCCGTTAGGTAACGAAGATAGTTCAAGTGCCAGCTAGGTAACCTAGATAGTCCAAGTGTCCGCTAGGTAACCTACAAAGTCTAAGTGCCCGCTAGTATATCTATATAGTCCAAATGCCCGCTAGGGAATCTACATAGTCCAAGGGCCCGCTAGTTAACGTAGATAGTCCAAATGCCGCTAGTTAATCTACATAGTCCAAGGACCCGCTAGGTAACCTAGATAGTCCAAGGGCCCGCTAGTTAACCTACATAGTCCAAGTGCCCGGTAGTTAAATTACATAGTTCAAGTGTCCATAGGGAACATACATAGCCCAAGTGCCCGCTAGGGAACATACATAGTCCAAGTGCCCGCTAGGGAATCTACATAGTCCAAGGGCCCGCTAGTTAATGTAGATAGTCCAAGTTCCGCTAGTTAATCTACAGAGTTCAAGGGCCCGCTAGTTAACCTACATAGTCCAAGTACCCGCTAGTTAACCTAGATCGTCCAAGTGTCCGCTAGTTAATCTGCATAGTACAAGTGCCCGTTCGGGAATCTAGTTAGTCCAAGTGCCCACTCTGGAACCTACATAGTCCAAATGCCTGCCAGGGAACCTACATATTCCACGTGCCCGCGCTGGAACATACATTGTCCAAGTGCTCGCTAGGGAATCTACATAGTCCAAGGGCCCGCTAGTTAATGTAGATAGTCCAAGTGCCGCTAGCTAATCCACATAGTGCAAGGGCCCGCTAGTTAACCTACAAAGTCCAAGTACCCGCTAGTTAACCTAGATCGTCCAAGTGCCCGCTAGGTAACCTACATAGTCCAAGGGACCGCTAGTTAACCTACATCGTCCAAGGGACCGCTAGTTAACTTACATCGTCCAAGGGCCTGCTAGTTAACCTAGATAGTCCCAAGTGCCCGCTAGTTAACCTACTTACTCCAAGTGCCCGCTAGGTAACCAATATAGTCCAAATGCCCGCTAGGGGCCCTAATAGTCCAAATGCCCGCTAGTTAACCTAGATAGTCCAAGTGCTCACTAGTTAACCTAGATAGTCCAAGTGCCCGCTAGTTAACCTAGATAGACCAAGTGCCCGCTAGGGAACATATCTAGTCCAAGTACCCGCTAGGAAACGTACATAGTCCAAGTGCCCGCTAGGTAACATAGATAGTCCAAGTGCCCGCTAGGGAACGTACATAGTCCAAGGGCCCACTAGTTAACCTAGATAGTCCAAGTGTCCGCTAGTTAACCTGGATAGTCCAAGTGCCCACTAGGGAATGTACATAATCCAAGTGCCCGCTAGGTAACCTAGATAGTTCAAGTACCCGCTAGGTAACCTACATAGTTCAAGTACCCGCTAGGTAACCTAGATCGTCAAAGGGCCCCCTAGTAAGCCTACATAGTCCAAGTGCCCGCTAGGTAACCTAGATAGTCCAAGGGCCCGATAGTAAACCTACATAGTCCATGGGCCCGCTAGTTAACCTTCATAGTGCAAGTGTCCGCTACTTAACCTACATATTCCAAGTTCCCGCTAGTTAACCTACATAATCTAAGTGCCCGTTGGCTAACCTAGATAGTCCAAAGTCCCGCTAGTTGACCTATATAGTCAAAGTGCCAGCTAGGTAACCTAGATAGTCCAAGTGCCTGTAAGCTAACCTAGATAGTCCAAGTGGAGGCTAGGTAACCTACATAGTCCAAGTGCCCGTTCGTTAACCTAGATAATCCAAGTGCCCGTTCTTTGACGTAGATAATCCAAATGCCCACTAGGTAACCTAGACAGTCAAAGTGCCAGCTAGTTAACCTACATAGTCCAAGTGCCCGATAGGGAACCTACATAATCCAAGTGCCTGCTAGGCAACCTACATAGTCCAAGGCCCGTTAGTTAACCTAGATAGTCAAAGTGCCTGCTAGGTAACCTAGATATTCCAAGTGCCCGCTAGGTAACCTACATAGTCCAAGTGCCCGCTAGGTAACCTAAATAGTCCAAATGCCCACTAGTTAACCTAGATAGTCCAAGTGCCCGCTAGTTAACCTACATAGTCTAAGTGCCCGCTAGGTAACCAAGACAGTTCAAGTGATCACTAGGTTACCTACATAGTCCATGTGCCCGTTCGTTAACCTACATAGTCCAAGTGCCCGCGAGGTAACCAATATAGTCCAAATGCCCGCTAGGGGCCGTAATAGTCCAAATGCCCGCTAGTTAACCTAGACAGTCCAAGTGCCCGCTAGTTAACCTAGATAGACTAAGTGCCCGCTGGGAACCTACTAGTCCAAGTACCCGCTAGGAAACGTACATAGTCCAAGTGCTCGCTAGGTAACGTAGATACTCCAAGTGCCCGCTAGGGAACGTACATAGTCCAAGTGCCCGCTAGGTAACCTAGATAGTCCAAGTGCCCGCTAGTTAACCTACATAGTCCAAGTGCCCGCTAGGTAACCTAAATAGTCCAAATGCCCACTAGTTAACCTAGATAGTCCAAGTGCCCGCTAGTTAACCTACATAGTCTAAGTGCCCGCTAGGTAACCAAGACAGTTCAAGTGATCACTAGGTTACCTACATAGTCCATGTGCCCGTTCGTTAACCTACATAGTCCAAGTGCCCGCGAGGTAACCAATATAGTCCAAATGCCCGCTAGGGGCCGTAATAGTCCAAATGCCCGCTAGTTATCCTAGACAGACCAAGTGCCCGCTAGTTAACCTAGATAGACTAAGTGCCCGCTGGGAACCTACTAGTCCAAGTACCCGCTAGGAAACGTACATAGTCCAAGTGCCCGCTAGGTAACGTACATAGTCCAAGTGCTCGCTAGGTAACGTAGATAGTCCAAGTGCCCGCTAGGGAACGTACATAGTCCAAGTGCTCGCTAGGGAACCTACATATTCCAAGAGGCCGCTAGGGAACCTACATATTCCAAGTGCCCGTTAGTTAACCTAGATAGTCCCAGGGCCCGCTTGGAAACTTAGATACTCCAACAGCCCGCAAGGTAACCTACATACTCCAAGAACCCGCTATAACGTAGATAGTTCAAGTGCCAGCTAGGTAACCTAGATAGTTCTCGTGCCCGTTACCTAACCTAGATAGTCCAATTGCCCGCTATGCAACATACATAGTCCTAGTGCCCGTTCTTTAACCTAGAAGTCCAAGTGCCCGCTAGGTAACCTAGACTCTCCAAGTGCCCGCTAGGTTACCTACATAGTCCAAATGCCCGTTCGGTAACCTAGATAGTGCAAGTGCCCGGTAGTTAACCTACATAGTCCAAGTGCCCGCTAGGTAACCTAGGTAGTCCAAGGGCCCTCTAGTTAACCTACATAGTCCAAGTGCCCGGTAGTTAACTTACATAGTTCAAGTGTCCGTAGGGAACATATAGAGTCCAAGTGCCCGCTAGGGAACCTACATAGTCCAAGGCCCCCCTAGTTAGCCTACATAGTCCAAGTGCCCGCTAGTTAATGTAGATAGTCCAAGTGCCGCTAGTTAATCTACATAGTTCAAGGGCCCGCTGGTTAACCTACATAATCCAAGTACCCGCTAGTTAACCTAGATCGTCCAGGTGTCCGCTAATTAACCTACATAGTACAAGTGCCCGCTAGGGAACCTAGATAGTCCAAGTGCCCGCTCTGGAACCTACATAGTCCAAGTGACTGCTAGGGAACCTACATAGTCCAAGTGCGCGCTCTGGAACATATACAGTCGAGGTGCCCGCTAGGGAATCTACATTGTCCAATGGACCGCTAGTTAAGGTAGATAGTCCAAGTGCCGCTAGTTAATCTACATAGTCCAAGGGCCCGCTAGTTAACCTACATAGTCCAAGTGCCCGCTGAAGAACCTACATAGTCCAAGTGCCCGATAGGGAACCTACATATTCCAAGTGCCCGTTAGGGAACCTAGATAATCCAAGTGCCCGTAGGGAACCTATATAGTCCAAGTGCCCGCTAGGGAACCTGCATTGTACAAGTGCCCGTTAGTTAACCTAGATCGTCCAAGTGCCCGCTAGTTAACCTAGATAGTCCAAGTGCCCGATAGGGAACCTACATAGTCCAAGTGCCCGCTGAGGAACCTACACAGTCCAAGTGCCCGATAGGGAACCTACATATTCCAAGTGCCTGTTAGGGAACTTAGATAGTCCAAGTGCCCGTAGGGAACATATATAGTCCAAGTGCCCGCTAGGGAACCTGCATTGTCCAAGTGCCCGCTAGTTAACCTACATAGTCCAGAACCCGCTAGTTTACCTAGATAGTCCAAGTGCCCGCTAGACAACCTATATAGTCCAAGGGCCCGCTAGTTAACCTAGATATTCCAAGTGCCCGCTAGTTAACCTAGATCATCCAAGAGTCCGCTAGTTAACCTACATAGTCCAAGTTCCCGTTAGGTAACCTAGATAGTCCAAGTGCCCGCAAGGTAACCTACATAATCCAAGTGCCCGCTAGGTAACCTAGATATTCCAAGTTCCTGTTAGCTAACCTAGATAGTCCAAGTGCCTGCTAGGTAACCTACATAGTCCAAGTGCCCATTCCTTAACCTAGATAGTCAAAGTGCCCGCTAGGTAACCTAGACTGTCCAAATGCCCTCTAGGTTACCTACATAGTCCAAGTGCATGTTCGTTAGCCTAGATCGTCCAAGTGCCCGCAAGGTAACCTACATAGTCCAAGGGCCCGCTAGGTAACCTAAATAGTCAAAGTTCCCGCTAGGTAACCTAGATAGTCCAAGTGCCCGTTACCTAACCTACATAGTCCAAGTGCCCGCTAGGTAACCAATATAATCCAAATACCCGCTAGGGGCCCTAATAGTCCAAATATCCGCTAGTTAACCTAGATAGTCCAAGTGCCCGCTAGTTAACCTAAATAGACCAAGTGCCCGCTAGGGAACCTATCTAGTCCAAGTACCCGCTAGGAAACGTACATACTCCAAGTGCCCTCTAGGTAACGTACATAGTCTAAGTGCCCGCTAGGTAACGTAGATAGTCCAAGGGCCTGTTTGGGAACGTACATAGTCCAAGTGCCTGCTAGGGAACCTAGATAGTCCAAGTGCCCACTAGTTAACCTACATAGTCCAGGTTCCCCCTAGGTAACCTAGATAGTCCAAGGGCCCGCTAGGTAACCTACATTGTCCTAGTGCCCCCTAGTTAACCTACATTCTCCAAGTGCCCGATAGGGAACCTACATAGTCCAAGTGCCCGCTAGGTAATCAACATGTTCCAAATGCCCGCTAGTTAACCTACATAGTCCAAGTGCCCGATACGGAACCTACATAATCCAAGTGCCCGCTAGGGAACCTACATAGTCCAAGTGCCCGTTAGTTAACCTAGATAGTCCAAGTGCCCGCTAGGTAACCTAGATTGTCCAACAGCCCGGTAGGTAACATACATACTCCAAGTACCCGCTAGGTGACGGAGATAGTTCAAGTTCCTGCTAGGTAACCTACAAAGTCTAAGTGCCCGCTAAATAATCTTTATAGTCCAAATAAACGCTAGGGAGCCTATACAGTCCAAATGCCCGCTAGGTAACCTAGATAGTCTATGGGCACTCTAGGTAACCTACATAGTCCTAGTGCCCCCTAGTTAACCTACATTTTCCGAGTGCCCGATAGGGAACCTATATAGTCCAAGTGCCTGCTAGGTAACCTACATAGTCCAAATGCCCTCTAGTTAACCTACATAGTCCAAGTGCCCGCTAGGTAACCTAGATAATCCTAATGCCCGCTAGGGAACCTTCATAGTCCTAGTGGCAGCTAGGTACCCTAGATAGTCCAAGTGTCCGCTAGTTAACCTAGATAGTCCTACTGCCCGTTAGTTAACCTAGAGTGTCCAAGTGCCCACTAGGGGACGTACTTAGTCCAAGTGCCCGTTAGCTAACCTAGATAGTCCAAGTGACCGCTATTTAACATTGAGCATCCAAGTGCCCGCTAGTTACCCTAGATAGTCCAAGTGCACGCTAGTTAACCTACGTAGTCCAAGGTCCGCTAGTTAACCTAGATACTCCAAGTGCTCGCTAGTTAACCTACATAGTCCAAGTGCCCGCTATGTAAACTAGATAGTCAAAGTGCCCGTTAGGTAACCTAGATAGTCCAAGTGCCCGCTAGGTAACCTAGATACTCAAAGTGCCCGTTACCTAACCTAGATAGTCCAAGTGCCCGCTAAGCTACCTACATAGTCCAAGTGCCCGTTCGTTAACCTAGAAGTCCAAGTGCCCGCTAGGTTACCTAGACAGTCCAAGTGCCCGCTAGGTTACCGGCATATTCCAAGTGCCCGTTCGTTAACCTAGATAGTCCAAGTGCCCACTAGGTAACCTACATAGTCCAAGTGCCCGCTAGGTAACCTATATAGTCCAAGTGCCCGCTAGGTAACCTAGATAGTCCAAGGGCCCGCTAGTTAGCCTACATAGTCCAAGGGCTCACTTGTTAACTTTGATAGTCCTAGTCCCCGCTAGTTAACCTAGATAGTCCTAGTGCCCGTTAGTTAACCTAGAGTGTCCAAGTGCCCACCAGGGAATGTACTTAGTCCAAGTGCCCGTTAGCTAACCTAGATAGTCCAAGCGCCCGCTAGTTAACATTGATCATCCAATTGCCCGCTAGTTAACCTAGATAGTCCAAGTGCACGCTAGTTAACCTAGATAGTCCAAGTGCCTTCTAGTTACCCTAGATCGTCCAAGTGCTCGCTAAGAAACCTAGACAGTTCAAGTGCCCGTTAAGTAACCTAGATAGTCCAAGTGCCCGCTAGGTAACCTACATAGTCCAAGTTCCCACTAGGTAACCTAGATAGTCCAAGTGCCCATTACCTAACCTGATAGTCCAATTGCCCGCTATACAACATACATAGTCCAAGTGCCCGTTCGTTAACCTAGAAGTCCAAGTGCCCGCTAGGTAACCTAGACTGTCCAAGTGCCCGCTAGGTTACCTACATAGTCCAAGTGCCCGCTAGGTAACCTAGATAGTCCAAATGCCCGCTAGGGAACCCACATAGTCCAAGTGCCCGCTAGGGAACTTAAATAGTCCATGGGCCCGCTAGGGAACCTACATAGTCCAAGTGCCCGTTAGTTAACCTAGATAGTCGCAATGCCCGCTAGGTAACCTAGATAGTCCAACAGCCCGGTAGGTAACCTACATACTCCAAGTACCCGCTAGGTAACGAAGATAGTTCAAGTGCCAGCTAGGTAACCTAGATAGTCTAAGTGCCCGCTAGTTAACCTACAAAGTCTAAGTGCCCGCTAGGTAATCTATATAGTCCAAATGACCACTAGGGAGCATACATAGTCCAAATGCCCGCTCGGTAACCTAGGTAGTCCAAGGGCCCGCTAGGAAACCTACATAGTCCTAGTGACCCCTAGTTAACCTACATTCTCCAAGTGCCCGATAGGGAACCTACATAGTCCAAGTGCCCGCTAGGTACCCTACATAGTCCAAGTGCCCGATAGGGAACATACATAATCCAAGTGCCCGCTAGGGAACCTACATAGTCCAAGTGCCCGTTAGGTAACGAAGATAGTTCAAGTGCCAGCTAGGTAACCTAGATAGTCCAAGTGTCCGCTAGGTAACCTACAAAGTCTAAGTGCCCGCTAGTATATCTATATAGTCCAAATGCCCGCTAGGGAATCTACATAGTCCAAGGGCCCGCTAGTTAACCTAGATAGTCCCAAGTGCCCGCTAGTTAACCTACATAGTCCAAGTGCCCGCTAGGTAACCAATATAGTCCAAATGCCCGCTAGGGGCCCTAATAGTCCAAATGCCCGCTAGTTAACCTAGATAGTCCAAGTGCTCACTAGTTAACCTAGATAGTCCAAGTGCCCGCTAGTTAACCTAGATAGACCAAGTGCCCGCTAGGGAACATATCTAGTCCAAGTACCCGCTAGGAAACGTACATAGTCCAAGTGCCCGCTAGGTAACATAGATAGTCCAAGTGCCCGCTAGGGAACGTACATAGTCCAAGGACCCACTAGTTAACCTAGATAGTCCAAGTGTCCGCTAGTTAACCTGGATAGTCCAACTGCTCACTAGGGAATGTACATAATCCAAGTGCCCGCTAGGTAACCTAGATAGTTCAAGTACCCGCTAGGTAACCTACATAGTTCAAGTACCCGCTAGGTAACCTAGATCGTCAAAGGGCCCCCTAGTAAGCCTACATAGTCCAAGTGCCCGCTAGGTAACCTAGATAGTCCAAGGGCCGATAGTAAACCTACATAGTCCATGGGCCCGCTAGTTAACCTTCATAGTGCAAGTGTCCGCTACTTAACCTACATATTCCAAGTTCCCGCTAGTTAACCTACATAATCTAAGTGCCCGTTGGCTAACCTAGATAGTCCAAAGTCCCGCTAGTTGACCTATATAGTCAAAGTGCCAGCTAGGTAACCTAGATAGTCCAAGTGCCTGTAAGCTAACCTAGATAGTCCAAGTGGAGGCTAGGTAACCTACATAGTCCAAGTGCCCGTTCGTTAACCTAGATAATCCAAGTGCCCGTTCTTTGACGTAGATAATCCAAATGCCCACTAGGTAACCTAGACAGTCAAAGTGCCAGCTAGTTAACCTACATAGTCCAAGTGCCCGATAGGGAACCTACATAATCCAAGTGCCTGCTAGGCAACCTACATAGTCCAAGGCCCGTTAGTTAACCTAGATAGTCAAAGTGCCTGCTAGGTAACCTAGATATTCCAAGTGCCCGCTAGGTAACCTACATAGTCCAAGTGCCCGCTAGGTAACCTAAATAGTCCAAATGCCCACTAGTTAACCTAGATAGTCCAAGTGCCCGCTAGTTAACCTACATAGTCTAAGTGCCCGCTAGGTAACCAAGACAGTTCAAGTGATCACTAGGTTACCTACATAGTCCATGTGCCCGTTCGTTAACCTACATAGTCCAAGTGCCCGCGAGGTAACCAATATAGTCCAAATGCCCGCTAGGGGCCGTAATAGTCCAAATGCCCGCTAGTTAACCTAGACAGTCCAAGTGCCCGCTAGTTAACCTAGATAGACTAAGTGCCCCCTGGGAACCTACTAGTCCAAGTACCCGCTAGGAAACGTACATAGTCCAAGTGCTCGCTAGGTAACGTAGATACTCCAAGTGCCCGCTAGGGAACGTACATAGTCCAAGTGCCCGCTAGGTAACCTAGATAGTCCAAGTGCCCGCTAGTTAACCTACATAGTCCAAGTGCCCGCTAGGTAACCTAAATAGTCCAAATGCCCACTAGTTAACCTAGATAGTCCAAGTGCCCGCTAGTTAACCTACATAGTCTAAGTGCCCGCTAGGTAACCAAGACAGTTCAAGTGATCACTAGGTTACCTACATAGTCCATGTGCCCGTTCGTTAACCTACATAGTCCAAGTGCCCGCGAGGTAACCAATATAGTCCAAATGCCCGCTAGGGGCCGTAATAGTCCAAATGCCCGCTAGTTATCCTAGACAGACCAAGTGCCCGCTAGTTAACCTAGATAGACTAAGTGCCCGCTGGGAACCTACTAGTCCAAGTACCCGCTAGGAAACGTACATAGTCCAAGTGCCCGCTAGGTAACGTACATAGTCCAAGTGCTCGCTAGGTAACGTAGATAGTCCAAGTGCCCGCTAGGGAACGTACATAGTCCAAGTGCTCGCTAGGGAACCTACATATTCCAAGAGGCCGCTAGGGAACCTACATATTCCAAGTGCCCGTTAGTTAACCTAGATAGTCCCAGGGCCCGCTTGGAAACTTAGATACTCCAACAGCCCGCAAGGTAACCTACATACTCCAAGAACCCGCTATAACGTAGATAGTTCAAGTGCCAGCTAGGTAACCTAGATAGTTCTCGTGCCCGTTACCTAACCTAGATAGTCCAATTGCCCGCTATGCAACATACATAGTCCTAGTGCCCGTTCTTTAACCTAGAAGTCCAAGTGCCCGCTAGGTAACCTAGACTCTCCAAGTGCCCGCTAGGTTACCTACATAGCCCTAATAGTCCAAATGCCCGTTCGGTAACCTAGATAGTGCAAGTGCCCGGTAGTTAACCTACATAGTCCAAGTGCCCGCTAGGTAACCTAGGTAGTCCAAGGGCCCTCTAGTTAACCTACATAGTCCAAGTGCCCGGTAGTTAACTTACATAGTTCAAGTGTCCGTAGGGAACATATAGAGTCCAAGTGCCCGCTAGGGAACCTATATAGTCCAAGGCCCCCCTAGTTAGCCTACATAGTCCAAGTGCCCGCTAGTTAATGTAGATAGTCCAAGTGCCGCTAGTTAATCTACATAGTTCAAGGGCCCGCTGGTTAACCTACATAATCCAAGTACCCGCTAGTTAACCTAGATCGTCCAGGTGTCCGCTAATTAACCTACATAGTACAAGTGCCCGCTAGGGAACCTAGATAGTCCAAGTGCCCGCTCTGGAACCTACATAGTCCAAGTGACTGCTAGGGAACCTACATAGTCCAAGTGCGCGCTCTGGAACATATACAGTCGAGGTGCCCGCTAGGGAATCTACATTGTCCAATGGACCGCTAGTTAATGTAGATAGTCCAAGTGCCGCTAGTTAATCTACATAGTCCAAGGGCCCGCTAGTTAACCTACATAGTCCAAGTGCCCGCTGAGGAACCTACATAGTCCAAGTGCCCGATAGGGAACCTACATATTCCAAGTGCCCGTTAGGGAACCTAGATAATCCAAGTGCCCGTAGGGAACCTATATAGTCCAAGTGCCCGCTAGGGAACCTGCATTGTACAAATGCCCATTAGTTAACCTAGATCGTCCAAGTGCCCGCTAGTTAACCTAGATAGTCCAAGTGCCCGATAGGGAACCTACATAGTCCAAGTGCCCGCTGAGGAACCTACACAGTCCAAGTGCCCGATAGGGAACCTACATATTCCAAGTGCCTGTTAGGGAACTTAGATAGTCCAAGTGCCCGTAGGGAACATATATAGTCCAAGTGCCCGCTAGGGAACCTGCATTGTCCAAGTGCCCGCTAGTTAACCTACATAGTCCAGAACCCGCTAGTTTACCTAGATAGTCCAAGTGCCCGCTAGATAACCTATATAGTCCAAGGGCCCGCTAGTTAACCTAGATATTCCAAGTGCCCGCTAGTTAACCTAGATCATCCAAGAGTCCGCTAGTTAACCTACATAGTCCAAGTTCCCGTTAGGTAACCTAGATAGTCCAAGTGCCCGCAAGGTAACCTACATAATCCAAGTGCCCGCTAGGTAACCTAGATATTCCAAGTTCCTGTTAGCTAACCTAGATAGTCCAAGTGCCTGCTAGGTAACCTACATAGTCCAAGTGCCCATTCCTTAACCTAGATAGTCCAAGTGCCCGCTAGGTAACCTAGACTGTCCAAATGCCCTCTAGGTTACCTACATAGTCCAAGTGCACGTTCGTTAGCCTAGATCGTCCAAGTGCCCGCAAGGTAACCTACATAGTCCAAGGGCCCGCTAGGTAACCTAAATAGTCAAAGTTCCCGCTAGGTAACCTAGATAGTCCAAGTGCCCGTTACCTAACCTACATAGTCCAAGTGCCCGCTAGGTAACCAATATAATCCAAATACCCGCTAGGGGCCCTAATAGTCCAAATATCCGCTAGTTAACCTAGATAGTCCAAGTGCCCGCTAGTTAACCTAAATAGACCAAGTGCCCGCTAGGGAACCTATCTAGTCCAAGTACCCGCTAGGAAACGTACATACTCCAAGTGCCCTCTAGGTAACGTACATAGTCTAAGTGCCCGCTAGGTAACGTAGATAGTCCAAGGGCCTGTTTGGGAACGTACATAGTCCAAGTGCCTGCTAGGGAACCTAGATAGTCCAAGTGCCCACTAGTTAACCTACATAGTCCAGGTTCCCCCTAGGTAACCTAGATAGTCCAAGGGCCCGCTAGGTAACCTACATTGTCCTAGTGCCCCCTAGTTAACCTACATTCTCCAAGTGCCCGATAGGGAACTTACATAGTCCAAGTGCCCGCTAGGTAATCAACATGTTCCAAATGCCCGCTAGTTAACCTACATAGTCCAAGTGCCCGATACGGAACCTACATAATCCAAGTGCCCGCTAGGGAACCTACATAGTCCAAGTGCCCGTTAGTTAACCTAGATAGTCCAAGTGCCCGCTAGGTAACCTAGATTGTCCAACAGCCCGGTAGGTAACATACATACTCCAAGTACCCGCTAGGTGACGGAGATAGTTCAAGTTCCTGCTAGGTAACCTACAAAGTCTAAGTGCCCGCTAAATAATCTTTATAGTCCAAATAAACGCTAGGGAGCCTATACAGTCCAAATGCCCGCTAGGTAACCTAGATAGTCTATGGGCACTCTAGGTAACCTACATAGTCCTAGTGCCCCCTAGTTAACCTACATTTTCCGAGTGCCCGATAGGGAACCTATATAGTCCAAGTGCCTGCTAGGTAACCTACATAGTCCAAATGCCCTCTAGTTAACCTACATAGTCCAAGTGCCCGCTAGGTAACCTAGATAATCCTAATGCCCGCTAGGGAACCTTCATAGTCCTAGTGGCAGCTAGGTAACCTAGATAGTCCAAGTGTCCGCTAGTTAACCTAGATAGTCCTACTGCCCGTTAGTTAACCTAGAGTGTCCAAGTGCCCACTAGGGGACGTACTTAGTCCAAGTGCCCGTTAGCTAACCTAGATAGTCCAAGTGACCGCTATTTAACATTGAGCATCCAAGTGCCCGCTAGTTACCCTAGATAGTCCAAGTGCACGCTAGTTAACCTACGTAGTCCAAGGTCCGCTAGTTAACCTAGATACTCCAAGTGCTCGCTAGTTAACCTACATAGTCCAAGTGCCCGCTATGTAAACTAGATAGTCAAAGTGCCCGTTAGGTAACCTAGATAGTCCAAGTGCCCGCTAGGTAACCTAGATACTCAAAGTGCCCGTTACCTAACCTAGATAGTCCAAGTGCCCGCTAAGCTACCTACATAGTCCAAGTGCCCGTTCGTTAACCTAGAAGTCCAAGTGCCCGCTAGGTAACCTAGACAGTCCAAGTGCCCGCTAGGTTACCGGCATATTCCAAGTGCCCGTTCGTTAACCTAGATAGTCCAAGTGCCCACTAGGTAACCTACATAGTCCAAGTGCCCGCTAGGTAACCTATATAGTCCAAGTGCCCGCTAGGTAACCTAGATAGTCCAAGGGCCCGCTAGTTAGCCTACATAGTCCAAGGGCTCACTTGTTAACTTTGATAGTCCTAGTCCCCGCTAGTTAACCTAGATAGTCCTAGTGCCCGTTAGTTAACCTAGAGTGTCCAAGTGCCCACCAGGGAATGTACTTAGTCCAAGTGCCCGTTAGCTAACCTAGATAGTCCAAGCGCCCGCTAGTTAACATTGATCATCCAATTGCCCGCTAGTTAACCTAGATAGTCCAAGTGCACGCTAGTTAACCTAGATAGTCCAAGTGCCTTCTACTTACCCTAGATCGTCCAAGTGCTCGCTAAGAAACCTAGACAGTTCAAGTGCCCGTTAAGTAACCTAGATAGTCCAAGTGCCCGCTAGGTAACCTACATAGTCCAAGTTCCCACTAGGTAACCTAGATAGTCCAAGTGCCCATTACCTAACCTGATAGTCCAATTGCCTGCTATACAACATACATAGTCCAAGTGCCCGTTCGTTAACCTAGAAGTCCAAGTGCCCGCTAGGTAACCTAGACTGTCCAAGTGCCCGCTAGGTTACCTACATAGTCCAAGTGCCCGCTAGGTAACCTAGATAGTCCAAATGCCCGCTAGGGAACCCACATAGTCCAAGTGCCCGCTAGGGAACTTAAATAGTCCATGGGCCCGCTAGGGAACCTACATAGTCCAAGTGCCCGTTAGTTAACCTAGATAGTCGCAATGCCCGCTAGGTAACCTAGATAGTCCAACAGCCCGGTAGGTAACCTACATACTCCAAGTACCCGCTAGGTAACGAAGATAGTTCAAGTGCCAGCTAGGTAACCTAGATAGTCTAAGTGCCCGCTAGTTAACCTACAAAGTCTAAGTGCCCGCTAGGTAATCTATATAGTCCAAATGACCACTAGGGAGCATACATAGTCCAAATGCCCGCTCGGTAACCTAGGTAGTCCAAGGGCCCGCTAGGAAACCTACATAGTCTTAGTGCCCCCTAGTTAACCTACATTCTCCAAGTGCCCGATAGGGAACCTACATAGTCCAAGTGCCCGCTAGGTACCCTACATAGTCCAAGTGCCCGATAGGGAACATACATAATCCAAGTGCCCGCTAGGGAACCTACATAGTCCAAGTGCCCGTTAGGTAACGAAGATAGTTCAAGTGCCAGCTAGGTAACCTAGATAGTCCAAGTGTCCGCTAGGTAACCTACAAAGTCTAAGTGCCCGCTAGTATATCTATATAGTCCAAATGCCCGCTAGGGAATCTACATAGTCCAAGGGCCCGCTAGTTAACGTAGATAGTCCAAATGCCGCTAGTTAATCTACATAGTCCAAGGACCCGCTAGGTAACCTAGATAGTCCAAGGGCCCGCTAGTTAACCTACATAGTCCAAGTGCCCGGTAGTTAAATTACATAGTTCAAGTGTCCATAGGGAACATACATAGCCCAAGTGCCCGCTAGGGAACATACATAGTCCAAGTGCCCGCTAGGGAATCTACATAGTCCAAGGGCCCGCTAGTTAATGTAGATAGTCCAAGTTCCGCTAGTTAATCTACAGAGTTCAAGGGCCCGCTAGTTAACCTACATAGTCCAAGTACCCGCAAGTTAACCTAGATCGTCCAAGTGTCCGCTAGTTAATCTGCATAGTACAAGTGCCCGTTCGGGAATCTAGTTTGTCCAAGTGCCCACTCTGGAACCTACATAGTCCAAATGCCTGCCAGGGAACCTACATATTCCACGTGCCCGCGCTGGAACATACATTGTCCAAGTGCTCACTAGGGAATCTACATAGTCCAAGGGCCCGCTAGTTAATGTAGATAGTCCAAGTGCCGCTAGCTAATCCACATAGTGCAAGGGCCCGCTAGTTAACCTACAAAGTCCAAGTACCCGCTAGTTAACCTAGATCGTCCAAGTGCCCGCTAGGTAACCTACATAGTCCAAGGGACCGCTAGTTAACCTACATCGTCCAAGGGACCGCTAGTTAACCTACATCGTCCAAGGGCCTGCTAGTTAACCTAGATAGTCCCAAGTGCCCGCTAGTTAACCTACATACTCCAAGTGCCCGCTAGGTAACCAATATAGTCCAAATGCCCGCTAGGGGCCCTAATAGTCCAAATGCCCGCTAGTTAACCTAGATAGTCCAAGTGCTCACTAGTTAACCTAGATAGTCCAAGTGCCCGCTAGTTAACCTAGATAGACCAAGTGCCCGCTAGGGAACATATCTAGTCCAAGTACCCGCTAGGAAACGTACATAGTCCAAGTGCCCGCTAGGTAACATAGATAGTCCAAGTGCCCGCTAGGGAACGTACATAGTCCAAGGGCCCACTAGTTAACCTAGATAGTCCAAGTGTCCGCTAGTTAACCTGGATAGTCCAAGTGCCCACTAGGGAATGTACATAATCCAAGTGCCCGCTAGGTAACCTAGATAGTTCAAGTACCCGCTAGGTAACCTACATAGTTCAAGTACCCGCTAGGTAACCTAGATCGTCAAAGGGCCCCCTAGTAAGCCTACATAGTCCAAGTGCCCGCTAGGTAACCTAGATAGTCCAAGGGCCCGATAGTAAACCTACATAGTCCATGGGCCCGCTAGTTAACCTTCATAGTGCAAGTGTCCGCTACTTAACCTACATATTCCAAGTTCCCGCTAGTTAACCTACATAATCTAAGTGCCCGTTGGCTAACCTAGATAGTCCAAAGTCCCGCTAGTTGACCTATATAGTCAAAGTGCCAGCTAGGTAACCTAGATAGTCCAAGTGCCTGTAAGCTAACCTAGATAGTCCAAGTGGAGGCTAGGTAACCTACATAGTCCAAGTGCCCATTCGTTAACCTAGATAATCCAAGTGCCCGTTCTTTGACGTAGATAATCCAAATGCCCACTAGGTAACCTAGACAGTCAAAGTGCCAGCTAGTTAACCTACATAGTCCAAGTGCCCGATAGGGAACCTACATAATCCAAGTGCCCGCTAGGCAACCTACATAGTCCAAGGCCCGTTAGTTAACCTAGATAGTCAAAGTGCCTGCTAGGTAACCTAGATATTCCAAGTGCCCGCTAGGTAACCTACATAGTCCAAGTGCCCGCTAGGTAACCTAAATAGTCCAAATGCCCACTAGTTAACCTAGATAGTCCAAGTGCCCGCTAGTTAACCTACATAGTCTAAGTGCCCGCTAGGTAACCAAGACAGTTCAAGTGATCACTAGGTTACCTACATAGTCCATGTGCCCGTTCGTTAACCTACATAGTCCAAGTGCCCGCGAGGTAACCAATATAGTCCAAATGCCCGCTAGGGGCCGTAATAGTCCAAATGCCCGCTAGTTAACCTAGACAGTCCAAGTGCCCGCTAGTTAACCTAGATAGACTAAGTGCCCGCTGGGAACCTACTAGTCCAAGTACCCGCTAGGAAACGTACATAGTCCAAGTGCTCGCTAGGTAACGTAGATACTCCAAGTGCCCGCTAGGGAACGTACATAGTCCAAGTGCCCGCTAGGTAACCTAGATAGTCCAAGTGCCCGCTAGTTAACCTACATAGTCCAAGTGCCCGCTAGGTAACCTAAATAGTCCAAATGCCCACTAGTTAACCTAGATAGTCCAAGTGCCCGCTAGTTAACCTACATAGTCTAAGTGCCCGCTAGGTAACCAAGACAGTTCAAGTGATCACTAGGTTACCTACATAGTCCATGTGCCCGTTCGTTAACCTACATAGTCCAAGTGCCCGCGAGGTAACCAATATAGTCCAAATGCCCGCTAGGGGCCGTAATAGTCCAAATGCCCGCTAGTTATCCTAGACAGACCAAGTGCCCGCTAGTTAACCTAGATAGACTAAGTGCCCGCTGGGAACCTACTAGTCCAAGTACCCGCTAGGAAACGTACATAGTCCAAGTGCCCGCTAGGTAACGTACATAGTCCAAGTGCTCGCTAGGTAACGTAGATAGTCCAAGTGCCCGCTAGGGAACGTACATAGTCCAAGTGCTCGCTAGGGAACCTACATATTCCAAGAGGCCGCTAGGGAACCTACATATTCCAAGTGCCCGTTAGTTAACCTAGATAGTCCCAGGGCCCGCTTGGAAACTTAGATACTCCAACAGCCCGCAAGGTAACCTACATACTCCAAGAACCCGCTATAACGTAGATAGTTCAAGTGCCAGCTAGGTAACCTAGATAGTTCTCGTGCCCGTTACCTAACCTAGATAGTCCAATTGCCCGCTATGCAACATACATAGTCCTAGTGCCCGTTCTTTAACCTAGAAGTCCAAGTGCCCGCTAGGTAACCTAGACTCTCCAAGTGCCCGCTAGGTTACCTACATAGTCCAAATGCCCGTTCGGTAACCTAGATAGTGCAAGTGCCCGGTAGTTAACCTACATAGTCCAAGTGCCCGCTAGGTAACCTAGGTAGTCCAAGGGCCCTCTAGTTAACCTACATAGTCCAAGTGCCCGGTAGTTAACTTACATAGTTCAAGTGTCCATAGGGAACATATAGAGTCCAAGTGCCCGCTAGGGAACCTACATAGTCCAAGGCCCCCCTAGTTAGCCTACATAGTCCAAGTGCCCGCTAGTTAATGTAGATAGTCCAAGTGCCGCTAGTTAATCTACATAGTTCAAGGGCCCGCTGGTTAACCTACATAATCCAAGTACCCGCTAGTTAACCTAGATCGTCCAGGTGTCCGCTAATTAACCTACATAGTACAAGTGCCCGCTAGGGAACCTAGATAGTCCAAGTGCCCGCTCTGGAACCTACATAGTCCAAGTGACTGCTAGGGAACCTACATAGTCCAAGTGCGCGCTCTGGAACATATACAGTCGAGGTGCCCGCTAGGGAATCTACATTGTCCAATGGACCGCTAGTTAATGTAGATAGTCCAAGTGCCGCTAGTTAATCTACATAGTCCAAGGGCCCGCTAGTTAACCTACATAGTCCAAGTGCCCGCTGAGGAACCTACATAGTCCAAGTGCCCGATAGGGAACCAACATATTCCAAGTGCCCGTTAGGGAACCTAGATAATCCAAGTGCCCGTAGGGAACCTATATAGTCCAAGTGCCCGCTAGGGAACCTGCATTGTACAAGTGCCCGTTAGTTAACCTAGATCGTCCAAGTGCCCGCTAGTTAACCTAGATAGTCCAAGTGCCCGATAGGGAACCTACATAGTCCAAGTGCCCGCTGAGGAACCTACACAGTCCAAGTGCCCGATAGGGAACCTACATATTCCAAGTGCCTGTTAGGGAACTTAGATAGTCCAAGTGCCCGTAGGGAACATATATAGTCCAAGTGCCCGCTAGGGAACCTGCATTGTCCAAGTGCCCGCTAGTTAACCTACATAGTCCAGAACCCGCTAGTTTACCTAGATAGTCCAAGTGCCCGCTAGACAACCTATATAGTCCAAGGGCCCGCTAGTTAACCTAGATATTCCAAGTGCCCGCTAGTTAACCTAGATCATCCAAGAGTCCGCTAGTTAACCTACATAGTCCAAGTTCCCGTTAGGTAACCTAGATAGTCCAAGTGCCCGCAAGGTAACCTACATAATCCAAGTGCCCGCTAGGTAACCTAGATATTCCAAGTTCCTGTTAGCTAACCTAGATAGTCCAAGTGCCTGCTAGGTAACCTACATAGTCCAAGTGCCCATTCCTTAACCTAGATAGTCAAAGTGCCCGCTAGGTAACCTAGACTGTCCAAATGCCCTCTAGGTTACCTACATAGTCCAAGTGCATGTTCGTTAGCCTAGATCGTCCAAGTGCCCGCAAGGTAACCTACATAGTCCAAGGGCCCGCTAGGTAACCTAAATAGTCAAAGTTCCCGCTAGGTAACCTAGATAGTCCAAGTGCCCGTTACCTAACCTACATAGTCCAAGTGCCCGCTAGGTAACCAATATAATCCAAATACCCGCTAGGGGCCCTAATAGTCCAAATATCCGCTAGTTAACCTAGATAGTCCAAGTGCCCGCTAGTTAACCTAAATAGACCAAGTGCCCGCTAGGGAACCTATCTAGTCCAAGTACCCGCTAGGAAACGTACATACTCCAAGTGCCCTCTAGGTAACGTACATAGTCTAAGTGCCCGCTAGGTAACGTAGATAGTCCAAGGGCCTGTTTGGGAACGTACATAGTCCAAGTGCCTGCTAGGGAACCTAGATAGTCCAAGTGCCCACTAGTTAACCTACATAGTCCAGGTTCCCCCTAGGTAACCTAGATAGTCCAAGGGCCCGCTAGGTAACCTACATTGTCCTAGTGCCCCCTAGTTAACCTACATTCTCCAAGTGCCCGATAGGGAACCTACATAGTCCAAGTGCCCGCTAGGTAATCAACATGTTCCAAATGCCCGCTAGTTAACCTACATAGTCCAAGTGCCCGATACGGAACCTACATAATCCAAGTGCCCGCTAGGGAACCTACATAGTCCAAGTGCCCGTTAGTTAACCTAGATAGTCCAAGTGCCCGCTAGGTAACCTAGATTGTCCAACAGCCCGGTAGGTAACATACATACTCCAAGTACCCGCTAGGTGACGGAGATAGTTCAAGTTCCTGCTAGGTAACCTACAAAGTCTAAGTGCCCGCTAAATAATCTTTATAGTCCAAATAAACGCTAGGGAGCCTATACAGTCCAAATGCCCGCTAGGTAACCTAGATAGTCTATGGGCACTCTAGGTAACCTACATAGTCCTAGTGCCCCCTAGTTAACCTACATTTTCCGAGTGCCCGATAGGGAACCTATATAGTCCAAGTGCCTGCTAGGTAACCTACATAGTCCAAATGCCCTCTAGTTAACCTACATAGTCCAAGTGCCCGCTAGGTAACCTAGATAATCCTAATGCCCGCTAGGGAACCTTCATAGTCCTAGTGGCAGCTAGGTAACCTAGATAGTCCAAGTGTCCGCTAGTTAACCTAGATAGTCCTACTGCCCGTTAGTTAACCTAGAGTGTCCAAGTGCCCACTAGGGGACGTACTTAGTCCAAGTGCCCGTTAGCTAACCTAGATAGTCCAAGTGACCGCTATTTAACATTGAGCATCCAAGTGCCCGCTAGTTACCCTAGATAGTCCAAGTGCACGCTAGTTAACCTACGTAGTCCAAGGTCCGCTAGTTAACCTAGATACTCCAAGTGCTCGCTAGTTAACCTACATAGTCCAAGTGCCCGCTATGTAAACTAGATAGTCAAAGTGCCCGTTAGGTAACCTAGATAGTCCAAGTGCCCGCTAGGTAACCTAGATACTCAAAGTGCCCGTTACCTAACCTAGATAGTCCAAGTGCCCGCTAAGCTACCTACATAGTCCAAGTGCCCGTTCGTTAACCTAGAAGTCCAAGTGCCCGCTAGGTAACCTAGACAGTCCAAGTGCCCGCTAGGTTACCGGCATATTCCAAGTGCCCGTTCGTTAACCTAGATAGTCCAAGTGCCCACTAGGTAACCTACATAGTCCAAGTGCCCGCTAGGTAACCTATATAGTCCAAGTGCCCGCTAGGTAACCTAGATAGTCCAAGGGCCCGCTAGTTAGCCTACATAGTCCAAGGGCTCACTTGTTAACTTTGATAGTCCTAGTCCCCGCTAGTTAACCTAGATAGTCCTAGTGCCCGTTAGTTAACCTAGAGTGTCCAAGTGCCCACCAGGGAATGTACTTAGTCCAAGTGCCCGTTAGCTAACCTAGATAGTCCAAGCGCCCGCTAGTTAACATTGATCATCCAATTGCCCGCTAGTTAACCTAGATAGTCCAAGTGCACGCTAGTTAACCTAGATAGTCCAAGTGCCTTCTACTTACCCTAGATCGTCCAAGTGCTCGCTAAGAAACCTAGACAGTTCAAGTGCCCGTTAAGTAACCTAGATAGTCCAAGTGCCCGCTAGGTAACCTACATAGTCCAAGTTCCCACTAGGTAACCTAGATAGTCCAAGTGCCCATTACCTAACCTGATAGTCCAATTGCCCGCTATACAACATACATAGTCCAAGTGCCCGTTCGTTAACCTAGAAGTCCAAGTGCCCGCTAGGTAACCTAGACTGTCCAAGTGCCCGCTAGGTTACCTACATAGTCCAAGTGCCCGCTAGGTAACCTAGATAGTCCCAATGCCCGCTAGGGAACCCACATAGTCCAAGTGCCCGCTAGGGAACTTAAATAGTCCATGGGCCCGCTAGGGAACCTACATAGTCCAAGTGCCCGTTAGTTAACCTGGATAGTCCCAGTGCCCGCTAGGTAACCTAGATAGTCCAACAGCCCGGTAGGTAACCTACATACTCCAAGTACCCGCTAGGTAACGAAGATAGTTCAAGTGCCAGCTAGGTAACCTAGATAGTCTAAGTGCCCGCTAGTTAACCTACAAAGTCTAAGTGCCCGCTAGGTAATCTATATAGTCCAAATGACCACTAGGGAGCATACATAGTCCAAATGCCCGCTCGGTAACCTAGGTAGTCCAAGGGCCCGCTAGGAAACCTACATAGTCCTAGTGCCCCCTAGTTAACCTACATTCTCCAAGTGCCCGATAGGGAACCTACATAGTCCAAGTGCCCGCTAGGTACCCTACATAGTCCAAGTGCCCGATAGGGAACATACATAATCCAAGTGCCCGCTAGGGAACCTACATAGTCCAAGTGCCCGTTAGGTAACGAAGATAGTTCAAGTGCCAGCTAGGTAACCTAGATAGTCCAAGTGTCCGCTAGGTAACCTACAAAGTCTAAGTGCCCGCTAGTATATCTATATAGTCCAAATGCCCGCTAGGGAATCTACATAGTCCAAGGGCCCGCTAGTTAACCTAGATAGTCCCAAGTGCCCGCTAGTTAACCTACATAGTCCAAGTGCCCGCTAGGTAACCAATATAGTCCAAATGCCCGCTAGGGGCCCTAATAGTCCAAATGCCCGCTAGTTAACCTAGATAGTCCAAGTGCTCACTAGTTAACCTAGACAGTCCAAGTGCCCGCTAGTTAACCTAGATAGACTAAGTGCCCGCTGGGAACCTACTAGTCCAAGTACCCGCTAGGAAACGTACATAGTCCAAGTGCTCGCTAGGTAACGTAGATACTCCAAGTGCCCGCTAGGGAACGTACATAGTCCAAGTGCCCGCTAGGTAACCTAGATAGTCCAAGTGCCCGCTAGTTAACCTACATAGTCCAAGTGCCCGCTAGGTAACCTAAATAGTCCAAATGCCCACTAGTTAACCTAGATAGTCCAAGTGCCCGCTAGTTAACCTACATAGTCTAAGTGCCCGCTAGGTAACCAAGACAGTTCAAGTGATCACTAGGTTACCTACATAGTCCATGTGCCCGTTCGTTAACCTACATAGTCCAAGTGCCCGCGAGGTAACCAATATAGTCCAAATGCCCGCTAGGGGCCGTAATAGTCCAAATGCCCGCTAGTTATCCTAGACAGACCAAGTGCCCGCTAGTTAACCTAGATAGACTAAGTGCCCGCTGGGAACCTACTAGTCCAAGTACCCGCTAGGAAACGTACATAGTCCAAGTGCCCGCTAGGTAACGTACATAGTCCAAGTGCTCGCTAGGTAACGTAGAGAGTCCAAGTGCCCGCTAGGGAACGTACATAGTCCAAGTGCTCGCTAGGGAACCTACATATTCCAAGAGGCCGCTAGGGAACCTACATATTCCAAGTGCCCGTTAGTTAACCTAGATAGTCCCAGGGCCCGCTTGGAAACTTAGATACTCCAACAGCCCGCAAGGTAACCTACATTCTCCAAGAACCCGCTATAACGTAGATAGTTCAAGTGCCAGCTAGGTAACCTAGATAGTTCTCGTGCCCGTTACCTAACCTAGATAGTCCAATTGCCCAGCTATGCAACATACATAGTCCTAGTGCCCGTTCTTTAACCTAGAAGTCCAAGTGCCCGCTAGGTAACCTAGACTCTCCAAGTGCCCGCTAGGTTACCTACATAGTCCAAATGCCCGTTCGGTAACCTAGATAGTGCAAGTGCCCGGTAGTTAACCTACATAGTCCAAGTGCCCGCTAGGTAACCTAGGTAGTCCAAGGGCCCTCTAGTTAACCTACATAGTCCAAGTGCCCGGTAGTTAACTTACATAGTTCAAGTGTCCGTAGGGAACATATAGAGTCCAAGTGCCCGCTAGGGAACCTACATAGTCCAAGGCCCCCCTAGTTAGCCTACATAGTCCAAGTGCCCGCTAGTTAATGTAGATAGTCCAAGTGCCGCTAGTTAATCTACATAGTTCAAGGGCCCGCTGGTTAACCTACATAATCCAAGTACCCGCTAGTTAACCTAGATCGTCCAGGTGTCCGCTAATTAACCTACATAGTACAAGTGCCCGCTAGGGAACCTAGATAGTCCAAGTGCCCGCTCTGGAACCTACATAGTCCAAGTGACTGCTAGGGAACCTACATAGTCCAAGTGCGCGCTCTGGAACATATACAGTCGAGGTGCCCGCTAGGGAATCTACATTGTCCAATGGACCGCTAGTTAATGTAGATAGTCCAAGTGCCGCTAGTTAATCTACATAGTCCAAGGGCCCGCTAGTTAACCTACATAGTCCAAGTGCCCGCTGAGGAACCTACATAGTCCAAGTGCCCGATAGGGAACCTACATATTCCAAGTGCCCGTTAGGGAACCTAGATAATCCAAGTGCCCGTAGGGAACCTATATAGTCCAAGTGCCCGCTAGGGAACCTGCATTGTACAAGTGCCCGTTAGTTAACCTAGATCGTCCAAGTGCCCGCTAGTTAACCTAGATAGTCCAAGTGCCCGATAGGGAACCTACATAGTCCAAGTGCCCGCTGAGGAACCTACACAGTCCAAGTGCCCGATAGGGAACCTACATATTCCAAGTGCCTGTTAGGGAACTTAGATAGTCCAAGTGCCCGTAGGGAACATATATAGTCCAAGTGCCCGCTAGGGAACCTGCATTGTCCAAGTGCCCGCTAGTTAACCTACATAGTCCAGAACCCGCTAGTTTACCTAGATAGTCCAAGTGCCCGCTAGACAACCTATATAGTCCAAGGGCCCGCTAGTTAACCTAGATATTCCAAGTGCCCGCTAGTTAACCTAGATCATCCAAGAGTCCGCTAGTTAACCTACATAGTCCAAGTTCCCGTTAGGTAACCTAGATAGTCCAAGTGCCCGCAAGGTAACCTACATAATCCAAGTGCCCGCTAGGTAACCTAGATATTCCAAGTTCCTGTTAGCTAACCTAGATAGTCCAAGTGCCTGCTAGGTAACCTACATAGTCCAAGTGCCCATTCCTTAACCTAGATAGTCAAAGTGCCCGCTAGGTAACCTAGACTGTCCAAATGCCCTCTAGGTTACCTACATAGTCCAAGTGCATGTTCGTTAGCCTAGATCGTCCAAGTGCCCGCAAGGTAACCTACATAGTCCAAGGGCCCGCTAGGTAACCTAAATAGTCAAAGTTCCCGCTAGGTAACCTAGATAGTCCAAGTGCCCGTTACCTAACCTACATAGTCCAAGTGCCCGCTAGGTAACCAATATAATCCAAATACCCGCTAGGGGCCCTAATAGTCCAAATATCCGCTAGTTAACCTAGATAGTCCAAGTGCCCGCTAGTTAACCTAAATAGACCAAGTGCCCGCTAGGGAACCTATCTAGTCCAAGTACCCGCTAGGAAACGTACATACTCCAAGTGCCCTCTAGGTAACGTACATAGTCTAAGTGCCCGCTAGGTAACGTAGATAGTCCAAGGGCCTGTTTGGGAACGTACATAGTCCAAGTGCCTGCTAGGGAACCTAGATAGTCCAAGTGCCCACTAGTTAACCTACATAGTCCAGGTTCCCCCTAGGTAACCTAGATAGTCCAAGGGCCCGCTAGGTAACCTACATTGTCCTAGTGCCCCCTAGTTAACCTACATTCTCCAAGTGCCCGATAGGGAACCTACATAGTCCAAGTGCCCGCTAGGTAATCAACATGTTCCAAATGCCCGCTAGTTAACCTACATAGTCCAAGTGCCCGATACGGAACCTACATAATCCAAGTGCCCGCTAGGGAACCTACATAGTCCAAGTGCCCGTTAGTTAACCTAGATAGTCCAAGTGCCCGCTAGGTAACCTAGATTGTCCAACAGCCCGGTAGGTAACATACATACTCCAAGTACCCGCTAGGTGACGGAGATAGTTCAAGTTCCTGCTAGGTAACCTACAAAGTCTAAGTGCCCGCTAAATAATCTTTATAGTCCAAATAAACGCTAGGGAGCCTATACAGTCCAAATGCCCGCTAGGTAACCTAGATAGTCTATGGGCACTCTAGGTAACCTACATAGTCCTAGTGCCCCCTAGTTAACCTACATTTTCCGAGTGCCCGATAGGGAACCTATATAGTCCAAGTGCCTGCTAGGTAACCTACATAGTCCAAATGCCCTCTAGTTAACCTACATAGTCCAAGTGCCCGCTAGGTAACCTAGATAATCCTAATGCCCGCTAGGGAACCTTCATAGTCCTAGTGGCAGCTAGGTAACCTAGATAGTCCAAGTGTCCGCTAGTTAACCTAGATAGTCCTACTGCCCGTTAGTTAACCTAGAGTGTCCAAGTGCCCACTAGGGGACGTACTTAGTCCAAGTGCCCGTTAGCTAACCTAGATAGTCCAAGTGACCGCTATTTAACATTGAGCATCCAAGTGCCCGCTAGTTACCCTAGATAGTCCAAGTGCACGCTAGTTAACCTACGTAGTCCAAGGTCCGCTAGTTAACCTAGATACTCGAAGTGCTCGCTAGTTAACCTACATAGTCCAAGTGCCCGCTATGTAAACTAGATAGTCAAAGTGCCCGTTAGGTAACCTAGATAGTCCAAGTGCCCGCTAGGTAACCTAGATACTCAAAGTGCCCGTTACCTAACCTAGATAGTCCAAGTGCCCGCTAAGCTACCTACATAGTCCAAGTGCCCGTTCGTTAACCTAGAAGTCCAAGTGCCCGCTAGGTAACCTAGACAGTCCAAGTGCCCGCTAGGTTACCGGCATATTCCAAGTGCCCGTTCGTTAACCTAGATAGTCCAAGTGCCCACTAGGTAACCTACATAGTCCAAGTGCCCGCTAGGTAACCTATATAGTCCAAGTGCCCGCTAGGTAACCTAGATAGTCCAAGGGCCCGCTAGTTAGCCTACATAGTCCAAGGGCTCACTTGTTAACTTTGATAGTCCTAGTCCCCGCTAGTTAACCTAGATAGTCCTAGTGCCCGTTAGTTAACCTAGAGTGTCCAAGTGCCCACCAGGGAATGTACTTAGTCCAAGTGCCCGTTAGCTAACCTAGATAGTCCAAGCGCCCGCTAGTTAACATTGATCATCCAATTGCCCGCTAGTTAACCTAGATAGTCCAAGTGCACGCTAGTTAACCTAGATAGTCCAAGTGCCTTCTACTTACCCTAGATCGTCCAAGTGCTCGCTAAGAAACCTAGACAGTTCAAGTGCCCGTTAAGTAACCTAGATAGTCCAAGTGCCCGCTAGGTAACCTACATAGTCCAAGTTCCCACTAGGTAACCTAGATAGTCCAAGTGCCCATTACCTAACCTGATAGTCCAATTGCCCGCTATACAACATACATAGTCCAAGTGCCCGTTCGTTAACCTAGAAGTCCAAGTGCCCGCTAGGTAACCTAGACTGTCCAAGTGCCCGCTAGGTTACCTACATAGTCCAAGTGCCCGCTAGGTAACCTAGATAGTCCAAATGCCCGCTAGGGAACCCACATAGTCCAAGTGCCCGCTAGGGAACTTAAATAGTCCATGGGCCCGCTAGGGAACCTACATAGTCCAAGTGCCCGTTAGTTAACCTAGATAGTCGCAATGCCCGCTAGGTAACCTAGATAGTCCAACAGCCCGGTAGGTAACCTACATACTCCAAGTACCCGCTAGGTAACGAAGATAGTTCAAGTGCCAGCTAGGTAACCTAGATAGTCTAAGTGCCCGCTAGTTAACCTACAAAGTCTAAGTGCCCGCTAGGTAATCTATATAGTCCAAATGACCACTAGGGAGCATACATAGTCCAAATGCCCGCTCGGTAACCTAGGTAGTCCAAGGGCCCGCTAGGAAACCTACATAGTCCTAGTGCCCCCTAGTTAACCTACATTCTCCAAGTGCCCGATAGGGAACCTACATAGTCCAAGTGCCCGCTAGGTACCCTACATAGTCCAAGTGCCCGATAGGGAACATACATAATCCAAGTGCCCGCTAGGGAACCTACATAGTCCAAGTGCCCGTTAGGTAACGAAGATAGTTCAAGTGCCAGCTAGGTAACCTAGATAGTCCAAGTGTCCGCTAGGTAACCTACAAAGTCTAAGTGCCCGCTAGTATATCTATATAGTCCAAATGCCCGCTAGGGAATCTACATAGTCCAAGGGCCCGCTAGTTAACCTAGATAGTCCCAAGTGCCCGCTAGTTAACCTACATAGTCCAAGTGCCCGCTAGGTAACCAATATAGTCCAAATGCCCGCTAGGGGCCCTAATAGTCCAAATGCCCGCTAGTTAACCTAGATAGTCCAAGTGCTCACTAGTTAACCTAGATAGTCCAAGTGCCCGCTAGTTAACCTAGATAGACCAAGTGCCCGCTAGGGAACATATCTAGTCCAAGTACCCGCTAGGAAACGTACATAGTCCAAGTGCCCGCTAGGTAACATAGATAGTCCAAGTGCCCGCTAGGGAACGTACATAGTCCAAGGACCCACTAGTTAACCTAGATAGTCCAAGTGTCCGCTAGTTAACCTGGATAGTCCAACTGCTCACTAGGGAATGTACATAATCCAAGTGCCCGCTAGGTAACCTAGATAGTTCAAGTACCCGCTAGGTAACCTACATAGTTCAAGTACCCGCTAGGTAACCTAGATCGTCAAAGGGCCCCCTAGTAAGCCTACATAGTCCAAGTGCCCGCTAGGTAACCTAGATAGTCCAAGGGCCGATAGTAAACCTACATAGTCCATGGGCCCGCTAGTTAACCTTCATAGTGCAAGTGTCCGCTACTTAACCTACATATTCCAAGTTCCCGCTAGTTAACCTACATAATCTAAGTGCCCGTTGGCTAACCTAGATAGTCCAAAGTCCCGCTAGTTGACCTATATAGTCAAAGTGCCAGCTAGGTAACCTAGATAGTCCAAGTGCCTGTAAGCTAACCTAGATAGTCCAAGTGGAGGCTAGGTAACCTACATAGTCCAAGTGCCCGTTCGTTAACCTAGATAATCCAAGTGCCCGTTCTTTGACGTAGATAATCCAAATGCCCACTAGGTAACCTAGACAGTCAAAGTGCCAGCTAGTTAACCTACATAGTCCAAGTGCCCGATAGGGAACCTACATAATCCAAGTGCCTGCTAGGCAACCTACATAGTCCAAGGCCCGTTAGTTAACCTAGATAGTCAAAGTGCCTGCTAGGTAACCTAGATATTCCAAGTGCCCGCTAGGTAACCTACATAGTCCAAGTGCCCGCTAGGTAACCTAAATAGTCCAAATGCCCACTAGTTAACCTAGATAGTCCAAGTGCCCGCTAGTTAACCTACATAGTCTAAGTGCCCGCTAGGTAACCAAGACAGTTCAAGTGATCACTAGGTTACCTACATAGTCCATGTGCCCGTTCGTTAACCTACATAGTCCAAGTGCCCGCGAGGTAACCAATATAGTCCAAATGCCCGCTAGGGGCCGTAATAGTCCAAATGCCCGCTAGTTAACCTAGACAGTCCAAGTGCCCGCTAGTTAACCTAGATAGACTAAGTGCCCCCTGGGAACCTACTAGTCCAAGTACCCGCTAGGAAACGTACATAGTCCAAGTGCTCGCTAGGTAACGTAGATACTCCAAGTGCCCGCTAGGGAACGTACATAGTCCAAGTGCCCGCTAGGTAACCTAGATAGTCCAAGTGCCCGCTAGTTAACCTACATAGTCCAAGTGCCCGCTAGGTAACCTAAATAGTCCAAATGCCCACTAGTTAACCTAGATAGTCCAAGTGCCCGCTAGTTAACCTACATAGTCTAAGTGCCCACTAGGTAACCAAGACAGTTCAAGTGATCACTAGGTTACCTTCATAGTCCATGTGCCCGTTCGTTAACCTACATAGTCCAAGTGCCCGCGAGGTAACCAATATAGTCCAAATGCCCGCTAGGGGCCGTAATAGTCCAAATGCCCGCTAGTTATCCTAGACAGACCAAGTGCCCGCTAGTTAACCTAGATAGACTAAGTGCCCGCTGGGAACCTACTAGTCCAAGTACCCGCTAGGAAACGTACATAGTCCAAGTGCCCGCTAGGTAACGTACATAGTCCAAGTGCTCGCTAGGTAACGTAGATATTCCAAGTGCCCGCTAGGGAACGTACATAGTCCAAGTGCTCGCTAGGGAACCTACATATTCCAAGAGGCCGCTAGGGAACCTACATATTCCAAGTGCCCGTTAGTTAACCTAGATAGTCCCAGGGCCCGCTTGGAAACTTAGATACTCCAACAGCCCGCAAGGTAACCTACATACTCCAAGAACCCGCTATAACGTAGATAGTTCAAGTGCCAGCTAGGTAACCTAGATAGTTCTCGTGCCTGTTACCTAACCTAGATAGTCCAATTGCCCGCTATGCAACATACATAGTCCTAGTGCCCGTTCTTTAACCTAGAAGTCCAAGTGCCCGCTAGGTAACCTAGACTCTCCAAGTGCCCGCTAGGTTACCTACATAGTCCAAATGCCCGTTCGGTAACCTAGATAGTGCAAGTGCCCGGTAGTTAACCTACATAGTCCAAGTGCCCGCTAGGTAACCTAGGTAGTCCAAGGGCCCTCTAGTTAACCTACATAGTCCAAGTGCCCGGTAGTTAACTTACATAGTTCAAGTGTCCGTAGGGAACATATCGAGTCCAAGTGCCCGCTAGGGAACCTACATAGTCCAAGGCCCCCCTAGTTAGCCTACATAGTCCAAGTGCCCGCTAGTTAATGTAGATAGTCCAAGTGCCGCTAGTTAATCTACATAGTTCAAGGGCCCGCTGGTTAACCTACATAATCCAAGTACCCGCTAGTTAACCTAGATCGTCCAGGTGTCCGCTAATTAACCTACATAGTACAAGTGCCCGCTAGGGAACCTAGATAGTCCAAGTGCCCACTCTGGAACCTACATAGTCCAAGTGACTGCTAGGGAACCTACATAGTCCAAGTGCGCGCTCTGGAACATATACAGTCGAGGTGCCCGCTAGGGAATCTACATTGTCCAATGGACCGCTAGTTAATGTAGATAGTCCAAGTGCCGCTAGTTAATCTACATAGTCCAAGGGCCCGCTAGTTAACCTACATAGTCCAAGTGCCCGCTGAGGAACCTACATAGTCCAAGTGCCCGATAGGGAACCTACATATTCCAAGTGCCCGTTAGGGAACCTAGATAATCCAAGTGCCCGTAGGGAACCTATATAGTCCAAGTGCCCGCTAGGGAACCTGCATTGTACAAGTGCCCGTTAGTTAACCTAGATCGTCCAAGTGCCCGCTAGTTAACCTAGATAGTCCAAGTGCCCGATAGGGAACCTACATAGTCCAAGTGCCCGCTGAGGAACCTACACAGTCCAAGTGCCCGATAGGGAACCTACATATTCCAAGTGCCTGTTAGGGAACTTAGATAGTCCAAGTGCCCGTAGGGAACATATATAGTCCAAGTGCCCGCTAGGGAACCTGCATTGTCCAAGTGCCCGCTAGTTAACCTACATAGTCCAGAACCCGCTAGTTTACCTAGATAGTCCAAGTGCCCGCTAGACAACCTATATAGTCCAAGGGCCCGCTAGTTAACCTAGATATTCCAAGTGCCCGCTAGTTAACCTAGATCATCCAAGAGTCCGCTAGTTAACCTACATAGTCCAAGTTCCCGTTAGGTAACCTAGATAGTCCAAGTGCCCGCAAGGTAACCTACATAATCCAAGTGCCCGCTAGGTAACCTAGATATTCCAAGTTCCTGTTAGCTAACCTAGATAGTCCAAGTGCCTGCTAGGTAACCTACATAGTCCAAGTGCCCATTCCTTAACCTAGATAGTCCAAGTGCCCGCTAGGTAACCTAGACTGTCCAAATGCCCTCTAGGTTACCTACATAGTCCAAGTGCATGTTCGTTAGCCTAGATCGTCCAAGTGCCCGCAAGGTAACCTACATAGTCCAAGGGCCCGCTAGGTAACCTAAATAGTCAAAGTTCCCGCTAGGTAACCTAGATAGTCCAAGTGCCCGTTACCTAACCTACATAGTCCAAGTGCCCGCTAGGTAACCAATATAATCCAAATACCCGCTAGGGGCCCTAATAGTCCAAATATCCGCTAGTTAACCTAGATAGTCCAAGTGCCCGCTAGTTAACCTAAATAGACCAAGTGCCCGCTAGGGAACCTATCTAGTCCAAGTACCCGCTAGGAAACGTACATACTCCAAGTGCCCTCTAGGTAACGTACATAGTCTAAGTGCCCGCTAGGTAACGTAGATAGTCCAAGGGCCTGTTTGGGAACGTACATAGTCCAAGTGCCTGCTAGGGAACCTAGATAGTCCAAGTGCCCACTAGTTAACCTACATAGTCCAGGTTCCCCCTAGGTAATCTAGATAGTCCAAGGGCCCGCTAGGTAACCTACATTGTCCTAGTGCCCCCTAGTTAACCTACATTCTCCAAGTGCCCGATAGGGAACCTACATAGTCCAAGTGCCCGCTAGGTAATCAACATGTTCCAAATGCCCGCTAGTTAACCTACATAGTCCAAGTGCCCGATACGGAACCTACATAATCCAAGTGCCCGCTAGGGAACCTACATAGTCCAAGTGCCCGTTAGTTAACCTAGATAGTCCAAGTGCCCGCTAGGTAACCTAGATTGTCCAACAGCCCGGTAGGTAACATACATACTCCAAGTACCCGCTAGGTGACGGAGATAGTTCAAGTTCCTGCTAGGTAACCTACAAAGTCTAAGTGCCCGCTAAATAATCTTTATAGTCCAAATAAACGCTAGGGAGCCTATACAGTCCAAATGCCCGCTAGGTAACCTAGATAGTCTATGGGCACTCTAGGTAACCTACATAGTCCTAGTGCCCCCTAGTTAACCTACATTTTCCGAGTGCCCGATAGGGAACCTATATAGTCCAAGTGCCTGCTAGGTAACCTACATAGTCCAAATGCCCTCTAGTTAACCTACATAGTCCAAGTGCCCGCTAGGTAACCTAGATAATCCTAATGCCCGCTAGGGAACCTTCATAGTCCTAGTGGCAGCTAGGTAACCTAGATAGTCCAAGTGTCCGCTAGTTAACCTAGATAGTCCTACTGCCCGTTAGTTAACCTAGAGTGTCCAAGTGCCCACTAGGGGACGTACTTAGTCCAAGTGCCCGTTAGCTAACCTAGATAGTCCAAGTGACCGCTATTTAACATTGAGCATCCAAGTGCCCGCTAGTTACCCTAGATAGTCCAAGTGCACGCTAGTTAACCTACGTAGTCCAAGGTCCGCTAGTTAACCTAGATACTCCAAGTGCTCGCTAGTTAACCTACATAGTCCAAGTGCCCGCTATGTAAACTAGATAGTCAAAGTGCCCGTTAGGTAACCTAGATAGTCCAAGTGCCCGCTAGGTAACCTAGATACTCAAAGTGCCCGTTACCTAACCTAGATAGTCCAAGTGCCCGCTAAGCTACCTACATAGTCCAAGTGCCCGTTCGTTAACCTAGAAGTCCAAGTGCCCGCTAGGTAACCTAGACAGTCCAAGTGCCCGCTAGGTTACCGGCATATTCCAAGTGCCCGTTCGTTAACCTAGATAGTCCAAGTGCCCACTAGGTAACCTACATAGTCCAAGTGCCCGCTAGGTAACCTATATAGTCCAAGTGCCCGCTAGGTAACCTAGATAGTCCAAGGGCCCGCTAGTTAGCCTACATAGTCCAAGGGCTCACTTGTTAACTTTGATAGTCCAAGTCCCCGCTAGTTAACCTAGATAGTCCTAGTGCCCGTTAGTTAACCTAGAGTGTCCAAGTGCCCACCAGGGAATGTACTTAGTCCAAGTGCCCGTTAGCTAACCTAGATAGTCCAAGCGCCCGCTAGTTAACATTGATCATCCAATTGCCCGCTAGTTAACCTAGATAGTCCAAGTGCACGCTAGTTAACCTAGATAGTCCAAGTGCCTTCTACTTACCCTAGATCGTCCAAGTGCTCGCTAAGAAACCTAGACAGTTCAAGTGCCCGTTAAGTAACCTAGATAGTCCAAGTGCCCGCTAGGTAACCTACATAGTCCAAGTTCCCACTAGGTAACCTAGATAGTCCAAGTGCCCATTACCTAACCTGATAGTCCAATTGCCCGCTATACAACATACATAGTCCAAGTGCCCGTTCGTTAACCTAGAAGTCCAAGTGCCCGCTAGGTAACCTAGACTGTCCAAGTGCCCGCTAGGTTACCTACATAGTCCAAGTGCCCGCTAGGTAACCTAGATAGTCCCAATGCCCGCTAGGGAACCCACATAGTCCAAGTGCCCGCTAGGGAACTTAAATAGTCCATGGGCCCGCTAGGGAACCTACATAGTCCAAGTGCCCGTTAGTTAACCTAGATAGTCGCAATGCCCGCTAGGTAACCTAGATAGTCCAACAGCCCGGTAGGTAACCTACATACTCCAAGTACCCGCTAGGTAACGAAGATAGTTCAAGTGCCAGCTAGGTAACCTAGATAGTCTAAGTGCCCGCTAGTTAACCTACAAAGTCTAAGTGCCCGCTAGGTAATCTATATAGTCCAAATGACCACTAGGGAGCATACATAGTCCAAATGCCCGCTCGGTAACCTAGGTAGTCCAAGGGCCCGCTAGGAAACCTACATAGTCCTAGTGCCCCCTAGTTAACCTACATTCTCCAAGTGCCCGATAGGGAACCTACATAGTCCAAGTGCCCGCTAGGTACCCTACATAGTCCAAGTGCCCGATAGGGAACATACATAATCCAAGTGCCCGCTAGGGAACCTACATAGTCCAAGTGCCCGTTAGGTAACGAAGATAGTTCAAGTGCCAGCTAGGTAACCTAGATAGTCCAAGTGTCCGCTAGGTAACCTACAAAGTCTAAGTGCCCGCTAGTATATCTATATAGTCCAAATGCCCGCTAGGGAATCTACATAGTCCAAGGGCCCGCTAGTTAACGTAGATAGTCCAAATGCCGCTAGTTAATCTACATAGTCCAAGGACCCGCTAGGTAACCTAGATAGTCCAAGGGCCCGCTAGTTAACCTACATAGTCCAAGTGCCCGGTAGTTAAATTACATAGTTCAAGTGTCCATAGGGAACATACATAGCCCAAGTGCCCGCTAGGGAACATACATAGTCCAAGTGCCCGCTATGGAATCTACATAGTCCAAGGGCCCGCTAGTTAATGTAGATAGTCCAAGTTCCGCTAGTTAATCTACAGAGTTCAAGGGCCCGCTAGTTAACCTACATAGTCCAAGTACCCGCTAGTTAACCTAGATCGTCCAAGTGTCCGCTAGTTAATCTGCATAGTACAAGTGCCCGTTCGGGAATCTAGTTAGTCCAAGTGCCCACTCTGGAACCTACATAGTCCAAATGCCTGCCAGGGAACCTACATATTCCACGTGCCCGCGCTGGAACATACATTGTCCAAGTGCTCGCTAGGGAATCTACATAGTCCAAGGGCCCGCTAGTTAATGTAGATAGTCCAAGTGCCGCTAGCTAATCCACATAGTGCAAGGGCTCGCTAGTTAACCTACAAAGTCCAAGTACCCGCTAGTTAACCTAGATCGTCCAAGTGCCCGCTAGGTAACCTACATAGTCCAAGGGACCGCTAGTTAACCTACATAGTCCAAGGGACCGCTAGTTAACCTACATCGTCCAAGGGCCTGCTAGTTAACCTAGATAGTCCCAAGTGCCCGCTAGTTAACCTACATACTCCAAGTGCCCGCTAGGTAACCAATATAGTCCAAATGCCCGCTAGGGGCCCTAATAGTCCAAATGCCCGCTAGTTAACCTAGATAGTCCAAGTGCTCACTAGTTAACCTAGATAGTCCAAGTGCCCGCTAGTTAACCTAGATAGACCAAGTGCCCGCTAGGGAACATATCTAGTCCAAGTACCCGCTAGGAAACGTACATAGTCCAAGTGCCCGCTAGGTAACATAGATAGTCCAAGTGCCCGCTAGGGAACGTACATAGTCCAAGGGCCCACTAGTTAACCTAGATAGTCCAAGTGTCCGCTAGTTAACCTGGATAGTCCAAGTGCCCACTAGGGAATGTACATAATCCAAGTGCCCGCTAGGTAACCTAGATAGTTCAAGTACCCGCTAGGTAACCTACATAGTTCAAGTACCCGCTAGGTAACCTAGATCGTCAAAGGGCCCCCTAGTAAGCCTACATAGTCCAAGTGCCCGCTAGGTAACCTAGATAGTCCAAGGGCCCGATAGTAAACCTACATAGTCCATGGGCCCGCTAGTTAACCTTCATAGTGCAAGTGTCCGCTACTTAACCTACATATTCCAAGTTCCCGCTAGTTAACCTACATAATCTAAGTGCCCGTTGGCTAACCTAGATAGTCCAAAGTCCCGCTAGTTGACCTATATAGTCAAAGTGCCAGCTAGGTAACCTAGATAGTCCAAGTGCCTGTAAGCTAACCTAGATAGTCCAAGTGGAGGCTAGGTAACCTACATAGTCCAAGTGCCCGTTCGTTAACCTAGATAATCCAAGTGCCCGTTCTTTGACGTAGATAATCCAAATGCCCACTAGGTAACCTAGACAGTCAAAGTGCCAGCTAGTTAACCTACATAGTCCAAGTGCCCGATAGGGAACCTACATAATCCAAGTGCCTGCTAGGCAACCTACATAGTCCAAGGCCCGTTAGTTAACCTAGATAGTCAAAGTGCCTGCTAGGTAACCTAGATATTCCAAGTGCCCGCTAGGTAACCTACATAGTCCAAGTGCCCGCTAGGTAACCTAAATAGTCCAAATGCCCACTAGTTAACCTAGATAGTCCAAGTGCCCGCTAGTTAACCTACATAGTCTAAGTGCCCGCTAGGTAACCAAGACAGTTCAAGTGATCACTAGGTTACCTACATAGTCCATGTGCCCGTTCGTTAACCTACATAGTCCAAGTGCCCGCGAGGTAACCAATATAGTCCAAATGCCCGCTAGGGGCCGTAATAGTCCAAATGCCCGCTAGTTAACCTAGACAGTCCAAGTGCCCGCAAGTTAACCTAGATAGACTAAGTGCCCGCTGGGAACCTACTAGTCCAAGTACCCGCTAGGAAACGTACATAGTCCAAGTTTTCGCTAGGTAACGTAGATACTCCAAGTGCCTGCTAGGGAACGTACATAGTCCAAGTGCCCGCTAGGTTACCTAGATAGTCCAAGTGCCCGCTAGTTAACCTACATAGTCCAAGTGCCCGCTAGGTAACCTAAATAGTCCAAATGCCCACTAGTTAACCTAGATAGTCCAAGTGCCCGCTAGTTAACCTACATAGTCTAAGTGCCCGCTAGGTAACCAAGACAGTTCAAGTGATCACTAGGTTACCTACATAGTCCATGTGCCCGTTCGTTAACCTACATAGTCCAAGTGCCCGCGAGGTAACCAATATAGTCCAAATGCCCGCTAGGGGCCGTAATAGTCCAAATGCCCGCTAGTTATCCTAGACAGACCAAGTGCCCGCTAGTTAACCTAGATAGACTAAGTGCCCGCTGGGAACCTACTAGTCCAAGTACCCGCTAGGAAACGTACATAGTCCAAGTGCCCGCTAGGTAACGTACATAGTCCAAGTGCTCGCTAGGTAACGTAGATAGTCCAAGTGCCCGCTAGGGAACGTACATAGTCCAAGTGCTCGCTAGGGAACCTACATATTCCAAGAGGCCGCTAGGGAACCTACATAGTCCAAGTGCCCGTTAGTTAACCTAGATAGTCCCAGGGCCCGCTTGGAAACTTAGATACTCCAAAAGCCAGCAAGGTAACCTACATACTCCAAGAACCCGCTATAACGTAGATAGTTCAAGTGCCAGCTAGGTAACCTAGATAGTTCTCGTGCCCGTTACCTAACCTAGATAGTCCAATTGCCCGCTATGCAACATACATAGTCCTAGTGCCCGTTCTTTAACCTAGAAGTCCAAGTACCCGCTAGGTAACCTAGACTCTCCAAGTGCCCGCTAGGTTACCTACATAGTCCAAATGCCCGTTCGGTAACCTAGATAGTGCAAGTGCCCGGTAGTTAACCTACATAGTCCAAGTGCCCGCTAGGTAACCCAGGTAGTCCAAGGGCCCTCTAGTTAACCTACATAGTCCAAGTGCCCGGTAGTTAACTTACATAGTTCAAGTGTCCGTAGGGAACATATAGAGTCCAAGTGCCCGCTAGGGAACCTACATAGTCCAAGGCCCCCCTAGTTAGCCTACATAGTCCAAGTGCCCGCTAGTTAATGTAGATAGTCCAAGTGCCGCTAGTTAATCTACATAGTTCAAGGGCCCGCTGGTTAACCTACATAATCCAAGTACCCGCTAGTTAACCTAGATCGTCCAGGTGTCCGCTAATTAACCTACATAGTACAAGTGCCCGCTAGGGAACCTAGATAGTCCAAGTGCCCGCTCTGGAACCTACATAGTCCAAGTGACTGCTAGGGAACCTACATAGTCCAAGTGCGCGCTCTGGAACATATACAGTCGAGGTGCCCGCTAGGGAATCTACATTGTCCAATGGACCGCTAGTTAATGTAGATAGTCCAAGTGCCGCTAGTTAATCTACATAGTCCAAGGGCCCGCTAGTTAACCTACATAGTCCAAGTGCCCGCTGAGGAACCTACATAGTCCAAGTGCCCGATAGGGAACCTACATATTCCAAGTGCCCGTTAGGGAACCTAGATAATCCAAGTGCCCGTAGGGAACCTATATAGTCCAAGTGCCCGCTAGGGAACCTGCATTGTACAAGTGCCCGTTAGTTAACCTAGATCGTCCAAGTGCCCGCTAGTTAACCTAGATAGTCCAAGTGCCCGATAGGGAACCTACATAGTCCAAGTGCCCGCTGAGGAACCTACACAGTCCAAGTGCCCGATAGGGAACCTACATATTCCAAGTGCCTGTTAGGGAACTTAGATAGTCCAAGTGCCCGTAGGGAACATATATAGTCCAAGTGCCCGCTAGGGAACCTGCATTGTCCAAGTGCCCGCTAGTTAACCTACATAGTCCAGAACCCGCTAGTTTACCTAGATAGTCCAAGTGCCCGCTAGATAACCTATATAGTCCAAGGGCCCGCTAGTTAACCTAGATATTCCAAGTGCCCGCTAGTTAACCTAGATCATCCAAGAGTCCGCTAGTTAACCTACATAGTCCAAGTTCCCGTTAGGTAACCTAGATAGTCCAAGTGCCCGCAAGGTAACCTACATAATCCAAGTGCCCGCTAGGTAACCTAGATATTCCAAGTTCCTGTTAGCTAACCTAGATAGTCCAAGTGCCTGCTAGGTAACCTACATAGTCCAAGTGCCCATTCCTTAACCTAGATAGTCCAAGTGCCCGCTAGGTAACCTAGACTGTCCAAATGCCCTCTAGGTTACCTACATAGTCCAAGTGCATGTTCGTTAGCCTAGATCGTCCAAGTGCCCGCAAGGTAACCTACATAGTCCAAGGGCCCGCTAGGTAACCTAAATAGTCAAAGTTCCCGCTAGGTAACCTAGATAGTCCAAGTGCCCGTTACCTAACCTACATAGTCCAAGTGCCCGCTAGGTAACCAATATAATCCAAATACCCGCTAGGGGCCCTAATAGTCCAAATATCCGCTAGTTAACCTAGATAATCCAAGTGCCCGCTAGTTAACCTAAATAGACCAAGTGCCCGCTAGGGAACCTATCTAGTCCAAGTAACCGCTAGGAAACGTACATACTCCAAGTGCCCTCTAGGTAACGTACATAGTCTAAGTGCCCGCTAGGTAACGTAGATAGTCCAAGGGCCTGTTTGGGAACGTACATAGTCCAAGTGCCTGCTAGGGAACCTAGATAGTCCAAGTGCCCACTAGTTAACCTACATAGTCCAGGTTCCCCCTAGGTAACCTAGATAGTCCAAGGGCCCGCTAGGTAACCTACATTGTCCTAGTGCCCCCTAGTTAACCTACATTTTCCAAGTGCCCGATAGGGAACCTACATAGTCCAAGTGCCCCCTAGGTAATCAACATGTTCCAAATGCCCGCTAGTTAACCTACATAGTCCAAGTGCCCGATACGGAACCTACATAATCCAAGTGCCCGCTAGGGAACCTACATAGTCCAAGTGCCCGTTAGTTAACCTAGATAGTCCAAGTGCCCGCTAGGTAACCTAGATTGTCCAACAGCCCGGTAGGTAACCTACATACTCCAAGTACCCGCTAGGTAACGTAGATAGTTCAAGTGCCTGCTAGGTAACCTAGATAGTCCAAGTGCCCGCTAGGTAACCTACAAAGTCTAAGTGCCCGCTAAATAATCTTTATAGTCCAAATAAACGCTAGGGAGCCTATACAGTCCAAATGCCCGCTAGGTAACCTAGATAGTCTATGGGCCCGCTAGGTAACCTACATAGTCCTAGTGCCCCCTAGTTTACCTACATTTTCCGAGTGCCCGATAGGGAACCTATATAGTCCAAGTGCCTGCTAGGTAACCTACATAGTCCAAATGCCCTCTAGTTAACCTACATAGTCCAAGTGCCCGCTAGGTAACCTAGATAATCCTAGTGCCCGCTAGGGAACCTTCATAGTCCTAGTGGCAGCTAGGTAACCTAGATAGTCCAAGTGTCCGCTAGTTAACCTAGATAGTCCTACTGCCCGTTAGTTAACCTAGAGTGTCCAAGTGCCCACTAGGGAACGTACTTAGTCCAAGTGCCCGTTAGCTAACCTAGATAGTCCAAGTGACCGCTATTTAACATTGAGCATCCAAGTGCCCGCTAGTTACCCTAGATAGTCCAAGTGCACGCTAGTTAACCTACGTAGTCCAAGGTCCCCTAGTTAACCTAGATACTCCAAGTGCTCGCTAGTTAACCTACATAGTCCAAGTGCCCGCTATGTAAACTAGATAGTCAAAGTGCCCGTTAGGTAACCTAGATAGTCCAAGTGCCCGCTAGGTAACCTAGATACTCAAAGTGCCCGTTACCTAACCTAGATACTCCAAGTGTCCGCTAAGCTACCTACATAGTCCAAGTGCCAGTTCGTTAGCCTAGAAGTCCAAGTGCCCGCTAGGTAACCTAGACAGTCCAAGTGCCCGCTAGGTTACCTGCATATTCCAAGTGCCCGTTCGTTAACCTAGATAGTCCAAGTGCCCACTAGGTAACCTACATAGTCCAAGTGCCCGCTAGGTAACCTATATAGTCCAAGTGCCCGCTAGGTAACCTAGATAGTCCAAGGGCCCGCTAGTTAGCCTACATAGTCCAAGGGCTCACTTGTTAACTTTGATAGTCCTAGTCCCCGCTAGTTAACCTAGATAGTCCTAATGCCCGTTAGTTAACCTAGAGTGTCCAAGTGCCCACCACGGGATGTACTTAGTCCAAGTGCCCGTTAGCTAACCTAGATAGTCCAAGCGCCCGCTAGTTAACATTGATCATCCAATTGCCCGCTAGTTAACCTAGATAGTCCAAGTGCACGCTAGTTAACCTAGATAGTCCAAGTGCCTTCTACTTACCCTAGATCGTCCAAGTGCTCGCTAAGAAACCTAGACAGTTCAAGTGCCCGTTAAGTAACCTAGATAGTCCAAATGCCCGCTAGGTAACCTACATAGTCCAAGTTCCCACTAGGTAACCTAGATAGTCCAAGTGCCCATTACCTAACCTGATAGTCCAATTGCCCGCTATACAACATACATAGTCCAAGTGCCCGTTCGTTAACCTAGAAGTCCAAGTGCCCGCTAGGTAACCTAGACTGTCCAAGTGCCCGCTAGGTTACCTACATAGTCCAAGTGCCCGCTAGGTAACCTAGATAGTCCAAATGCCCGCTAGGGAACCCACATAGTCCAAGTGCCCGCTAGAGAACTTAAATAGTCCATGGGCCCGCTAGGGAACCTACATAGTCCAAGTGCCCGTTAGTTAACCTAGATAGTCGCAATGCCCGCTAGGTAACCTAGATAGTCCAACAGCCCGGTAGGTAAGCTACATACTCCAAGTACCCGCTAGGTAACGAAGATAGTTCAAGTGCCAGCTAGGTAACCTAGATAGTCTAAGTGCCCGCTAGTTAACCTACAAAGTCTAAGTGCCCGCTAGGTAATCTATATAGTCCAAATGACCACTAGGGAGCATACATAGTCCAAATGCCCGCTCGGTAACCTAGGTAGTCCAAGGGCCCGCTAGGAAACCTACATAGTCTTAGTGCCCCCTAGTTAACCTACATTCTCCAAGTGCCCGATAGGGAACCTACATAGTCCAAGTGCCCGCTAGGTACCCTACATAGTCCAAGTGCCCGATAGGGAACATACATAATCCAAGTGCCCGCTAGGGAACCTACATACTCCAAGTGCCCGTTAGGTAACGAAGATAGTTCAAGTGCCAGCTAGGTAACCTAGATAGTCCAAGTGTCCGCTAGGTAACCTACAAAGTCTAAGTGCCCGCTAGTATATCTATATAGTCCAAATGCCCGCTAGGGAATCTACATAGTCCAAGGGCCCGCTAGTTAACGTAGATAGTCCAAATGCCGCTAGTTAATCTACATAGTCCAAGGGCCCGCTAGGTAACCTAGATAGTCCAAGGGCCCGCTAGTTAACCTACATAGTCCAAGTGCCCGGTAGTTAAATTACATAGTTCAAGTGTCCATAGGGAACATACATAGCCCAAGTGCCCGCTAGGGAACATACATAGTCCAAGTGCCCGCTAGGGAATCTACATAGTCCAAGGGCCCGCTAGTTAATGTAGATAGTCCAAGTTCCGCTAGTTAATCTACAGAGTTCAAGGGCCCGCTAGTTAACCTACATAGTCCAAGTACCCGCTAGTTAACCTAGATCGTCCAAGTGTCCGCTAGTTAATCTGCATAGTACAAGTGCCCGTTCGGGAATCTAGTTAGTCCAAGTGCCCACTCTGGAACCTACATAGTCCAAATGCCTGCAAGGGAACCTACATATTCCACGTGCCCGCGCTGGAACATACATTGTCCAAGTGCTCGCTAGGGAATCTACATAGTCCAAGGGCCCGCTAGTTAATGTAGATAGTCCAAGTGCCGCTAGCTAATCCACATAGTGCAAGGGCCCGCTAGTTAACCTACAAAGTCCAAGTACCCGCTAGTTAACCTACATCGTCCAAGGGCCTGCTAGTTAACCTAGATAGTCCAAGTGCCCGCTAGTTAACCTACATAGTCCAAGGGACCGCTAGGTAACCAATATAGTCCAAATGCCCGCTAGGGGCCCTAATAGTCCAAATGCCCGCTAGTTAACCTAGATAGTCCAAGTGCTCACTAGTTAACCTAGATAGTCCAAGTGCCCGCTAGTTAACCTAGATAGACCAAGTGCCCGCTAGGGAACATATCTAGTCCAAGTACCCGCTAGGAAACGTACATAGTCCAAGTGCCCGCTAGGTAACATAGATAGTCCAAGTGCCCGCTAGGGAACGTACATAGTCCAAGGGCCCACTAGTTAACCTAGATAGTCCAATTGTCCGCTAGTTAACCTGGATAGTCCAAGTGCCCACTAGGGAATGTACATAATCCAAGTGCCCGCTAGGTAACCTAGATAGTTCAAGTACCCGCTAGGTAACCTAGATCGTCAAAGGGCCCCCTAGTAAGCCTACATAGTCCAAGTGCCCGCTAGGTAACCTAGATAGTCCAAGGGCCCGATAGTAAACCTACATAGTCCATGGGCCCGCTAGTTAACCTTCATAGTGCAAGTGTCCGCTACTTAACCTACATATTCCAAGTTCCCGCTAGTTAACCTACATAATCTAAGTGCCCGTTGGCTAACCTAGATAGTCCAAAGTCCCGCTAGTTGACCTATATAGTCAAAGTGCCAGCTAGGTAACCTAGATAGTCCAAGTGCCTGTAAGCTAACCTAGATAGTCCAAGTGGAGGCTAGGTAACCTACATAGTCCAAGTGCCCGTTCGTTAACCTAGATAATCCAAGTGCCCGTTCTTTGACGTAGATAATCCAAATGCCCACTAGGTAACCTAGACAGTCAAAGTGCCAGCTAGTTAACCTACATAGTCCAAGTGCCCGATAGGGAACCTACATAATCCAAGTGCCTGCTAGGCAACCTACATAGTCCAAGGCCCGTTAGTTAACCTAGATAGTCAAAGTGCCTGCTAGGTAACCTAGATATTCCAAGTGCCCGCTAGGTAACCTACATAGTCCAAGTGCCCGCTAGGTAACCTAAATAGTCCAAATGCCCACTAGTTAACATTGATAGTCCAAGTCCCGCTAGTTAACCTACATAGTCTAAGTGCCCGCTAGGTAACCAAGACAGTTCAAGTGATCACTAGGTTACCTACATAGTCCATGTGCCCGTTCGTTAACCTACATAGTCCAAGTGCCCGCGAGGTAACCAATATAGTCCAAATGCCCGCTAGGGGCCGTAATAGTCCAAATGCCCGCTAGTTAACCTAGACAGTCCAAGTGCCCGCTAGTTAACCTAGATAGACTAAGTGCCCCCTGGGAACCTACTAGTCCAAGTACCCGCTAGGAAACGTACATAGTCCAAGTGCTCGCTAGGTAACGTAGATACTCCAAGTGCCCGCTAGGGAACGTACATAGTCCAAGTGCCCGCTAGGTAACCTAGATAGTCCAAGTGCCCGCTAGTTAACCTACATAGTCCAAATGCCCGCTAGGTAACCTAAATAGTCCAAATGCCCACTAGTTAACCTAGATAGTCCAAGTGCCCGCTAGTTAACCTACATAGTCTAAGTGCCCGCTAGGTAACCAAGACAGTTCAAGTGATCACTAGGTTACCTACATAGTCCATGTGCCCGTTCGTTAACCTACATAGTCCAAGTGCCCACGAGGTAACCAATATAGTCCAAATGCCCGCTAGGGGCCGTAATAGTCCAAATGCCCGCTAGTTATCCTAGACAGACCAAGTGCCCGCTAGTTAACCTAGATAGACTAAGTGCCCGCTGGGAACCTACTAGTCCAAGTACCCGCTAGGAAACGTACATAGTCCAAGTGCCCGCTAGGTAACGTACATAGTCCAAGTGCTCGCTAGGTAACGTAGATAGTCCAAGTGCCCGATAGGGAACGTACATAGTCCAAGTGCTCGCTAGGGAACCTACATATTCCAAGAGGCCGCTAGGGAACCTACATATTCCAAGTGCCCGTTAGTTAACCTAGATAGTCCCAGGGCCCGCTTGGAAACTTAGATACTCCAACAGCCCGCAAGGTAACCTACATACTCCAAGAACCCGCTATAACGTAGCTAGTTCAAGTGCCAGCTAGGTAACCTAGATAGTTCTCGTGCCCGTTACCTAACCTAGATAGTCCAATTGCCCGCTATGCAACATACATAGTCCTAGTGCCCGTTCTTTAACCTAGAAGTCCAAGTGCCCGCTAGGTAACCTAGACTCTCCAAGTGCCCGCTAGGTTACCTACATAGTCCAAATGCCCGTTCGGTAACCTAGATAGTGCAAGTGCCCGGTAGTTAACCTACATAGTCCAAGTGCCCGCTAGGTAACCTAGGTAGTCCAAGGGCCCTCTAGTTAACCTACATAGTCCAAGTGCCCGGTAGTTAACTTACATAGTTCAAGTGTCCGTAGGGAACATATAGAGTCCAAGTGCCCGCTAGGGAACCTACATAGTCCAAGGCCCCCCTAGTTAGCCTACATAGTCCAAGTGCCCGCTAGTTAATGTAGATAGTCCAAGTGCCGCTAGTTAATCTACATAGTTCAAGGGCCCGCTGGTTAACCTACATAATCCAAGTACCCGCTAGTTAACCTAGATCGTCCAGGTGTCCGCTAATTAACCTACATAGTACAAGTGCCCGCTAGGGAACCTAGATAGTCCAAGTGCCCGCTCTGGAACCTACATAGTCCAAGTGACTGCTAGGGAACCTACATAGTCCAAGTGCGCGCTCTGGAACATATACAGTCGAGGTGCCCGCTAGGGAATCTACATTGTCCAATGGACCGCTAGTTAATGTAGATAGTCCAAGTGCCGCTAGTTAATCTACATAGTCCAAGGGCCCGCTAGTTAACCTACATCGTCCAAGGGCCTACTAGTTAACCTAGATAGTTCAAGTGCCCGCTAGTTAACCTACATAGTCCAAGTGCCCGCGAGGTAACCTAGACATTTCAAGTGACCACTAGGTTACCTACATTGTCCAAGTGCCCTTTCGTTAACCTACATAGTCCAAGTGCCCGCTAGGTAACCAATATAGTCAAAATGCCCGCTAGGGGCCCTAATAGTCCAAATGTCCGCTAGTTAACCTAGATAGTCCAAGTGCCCGCTAGTTAACCTAGATAGACCAAGTGCCCGCTAGGGAACCAATCTAGTCCAAGTACCCGCTAGGAAACGTACATACTCCAAGTGCTCGCTAGGTAACCCACATAGTCTAAGTGCCCGCTAGGTAACGTAGATAGTCCAAGGGCCTGCTTGGGAACGTACATAGTCCAAGTGCCTGCTAGGTAACGTAGATAGTCCAAGTGCCCACTAGTTAACCTACATAGTCCAGGTTCCCCCTAGGTAACCTAGATAGTCCAAGAGCCCGCTAGGTAACCTACATTGTCCTAGTGCCCGATAGGGAACCTACATAATCCAAGTGCCCGCTAGGGAACCTACATAGTCCAAGTGCCCGTTAGTTAACCTAGATATTCCAAGTGCCCGCTAGTTAACCTAGATAGACCAAGTGCCCGCTAGGGAACCAATCTGGTCCAAGTACCCGCTAGGAAACGTACATACTCCAAGTGCTCGCTAGGTAACGTACATAGTCTAAGTGCCCGCTAGGTAACGTAGATAGTCCAAGGGCCTGCTTGGGAACGTACATAGTCCAAGTGCCTGCTAGGTAACGTAGATAGTCCAAGTGCCCACTAGTTAACCTACATAGTCCAGCTTCCCCCTAGGTAACCTAGATAGTCCAATGGCCCGCTAGGTAACCTACATTGTCCTAGTGCCCGATAGGGAACCTACATAATCCAAGTGCCCGCTAGGGAACCTACGTAGTCCAAGTGCCCGTTAGTTAACCTAGATAGTGCATGTGCCCGCTAGGTAACCTAGATTGTCCAACAGCCCGGTAGGTAACCTACATACTCCAAGTACCCGCTAGGTAACGTAGATAGTTCAAGTGCCTGCTAGGTAACCTAGATAGTCCAAGTGTCCGCTAGGTAACCTACAAAGTCTAAGTGCCCGCTAGTATATCTATATAGTCCAAATGCCCGCTAGGGAATCTACATAGTCCAAGGGCCCGCTAGGTAACCTAGATAGTCCAAGGGCCCGCTAGTTAACCTACATAGTCCAAGTGCCCGGTAGTTAAATTACATAGTTCAAGTGTCCATAGGGAACATACATAGCCCAAGTGCCCGCTAGGGAACATACATAGTCCAAGTGCCCGCTAGGGAATCTACATAGTCCAAGGGCCCGCTAGTTAATGTAGATAGTCCAAGTTCCGCTAGTTAATCTACAGAGTTCAAGGGCCCGCTAGTTAACCTACATAGTCCAAGTACCCGCTAGTTAACCTAGATCGTCCAAGTGTCCGCTAGTTAATCTGCATAGTACAAGTGCCCGTTCGGGAATCTAGTTAGTCCAAGTGCCCACTCTGGAACCTACGTAGTCCAAATGCCTGCCAGGGAACCTACATATTCCACGTGCCTGCGCTGGAACATACATTGTCCAAGTGCTCGCTAGGGAATCTACATAGTCCAAGGGCCCGCTAGTTAATGTAGATAGTCCAAGTGCCGCTAGCTAATCCACATAGTGCAAGGGCCCGCTAGTTAACCTACAAAGTCCAAGTACCCGCTAGTTAACCTAGATCGTCCAAGTGCCCGCTAGGTAACCTACATAGTCCAAGGGCCCGCTAGTTAACCTACATAGTCCAAGGGACCGCTAGTTAACCTACATCGTCCAAGGGCCTGCTAGTTAACCTAGATAGTCCAAGTGCCCGCTAGTTAACCTACATAGTCCAAGTGCCCGCTAGGTAACCAATATAGTCCAAATGCCCGCTAGGGGCCCTAATAGTCCAAATGCCCGCTAGTTAACCTAGATAGTCCAAGTGCTCACTAGTTAACCTAGATAGTCCAAGTGCCCGCTAGTTAACCTAGATAGACCAAGTGCCCGCTAGGGAACATATCTAGTCCAAGTACCCGCTAGGAAACGTACATAGTCCAAGTGCCCGCTAGGTAACATAGATAGTCCAAGTGCCCGCTAGGGAACGTACATAGTCCAAGGACCCACTAGTTAACCTAGATAGTCCAAGTGTCCGCTAGTTAACCTGGATAGTCCAACTGCTCACTAGGGAATGTACATAATCCAAGTGCCCGCTAGGTAACCTAGATAGTTCAAGTACCCGCTAGGTAACCTACATAGTTCAAGTACCCGCTAGGTAACCTAGATCGTCAAAGGGCCCCCTAGTAAGCCTACATAGTCCAAGTGCCCGCTAGGTAACCTAGATAGTCCAAGGGCCGATAGTAAACCTACATAGTCCATGGGCCCGCTAGTTAACCTTCATAGTGCAAGTGTCCGCTACTTAACCTACATATTCCAAGTTCCCGCTAGTTAACCTACATAATCTAAGTGCCCGTTGGCTAACCTAGATAGTCCAAAGTCCCGCTAGTTGACCTATATAGTCAAAGTGCCAGCTAGGTAACCTAGATAGTCCAAGTGCCTGTAAGCTAACCTAGATAGTCCAAGTGGAGGCTAGGTAACCTACATAGTCCAAGTGCCCGTTCGTTAACCTAGATAATCCAAGTGCCCGTTCTTTGACGTAGATAATCCAAATGCCCACTAGGTAACCTAGACAGTCAAAGTGCCAGCTAGTTAACCTACATAGTCCAAGTGCCCGATAGGGAACCTACATAATCCAAGTGCCTGCTAGGCAACCTACATAGTCCAAGGCCCGTTAGTTAACCTAGATAGTCAAAGTGCCTGCTAGGTAACCTAGATATTCCAAGTGCCCGCTAGGTAACCTACATAGTCCAAGTGCCCGCTAGGTAACCTAAATAGTCCAAATGCCCACTAGTTAACCTAGATAGTCCAAGTGCCCGCTAGTTAACCTACATAGTCTAAGTGCCCGCTAGGTAACCAAGACAGTTCAAGTGATCACTAGGTTACCTACATAGTCCATGTGCCCGTTCGTTAACCTACATAGTCCAAGTGCCCGCGAGGTAACCAATATAGTCCAAATGCCCGCTAGGGGCCGTAATAGTCCAAATGCCCGCTAGTTAACCTAGACAGTCCAAGTGCCCGCTAGTTAACCTAGATAGACTAAGTGCCCGCTGGGAACCTACTAGTCCAAGTACCCGCTAGGAAACGTACATAGTCCAAGTGCTCGCTAGGTAACGTAGATACTCCAAGTGCCCGCTAGGGAACGTACATAGTCCAAGTGCCCGCTAGGTAACCTAGATAGTCCAAGTGCCCGCTAGTTAACCTACATAGTCCAAGTGCCCGCTAGGTAACTTAATAGTCCAAATGCCCACTAGTTAACCTAGATAGTCCAAGTGCCCGCTAGTTAACCTACATAGTCTAAGTGCCCGCTAGGTAACCAAGACAGTTCAAGTGATCACTAGGTTACCTACATAGTCCATGTGCCCGTTCGTTAACCTACATAGTCCAAGTGCCCGCGAGGTAACCAATATAGTCCAAATGCCCGCTAGGGGCCGTAATAGTCCAAATGCCCGCTAGTTATCCTAGACAGACCAAGTGCCCGCTAGTTAACCTAGATAGACTAAGTGCCGCTGGGAACCTACTAGTCCAAGTACCCGCTAGGAAACGTACATAGTCCAAGTGCCCGCTAGGTAACGTACATAGTCCAAGTGCTCGCTAGGTAACGTAGATAGTCCAAGTGCCCGCTAGGGAACGTACATAGTCCAAGTGCTCGCTAGGGAACCTACATATTCCAAGAGGCCGCTAGGGAACCTACATAGTCGAAGTGCCCGTTAGTTAACCTAGATAGTCCCAGGGCCCGCTTGGAAACTTAGATACTCCAACAGCCCGCAAGGTAACCTACATACTCCAAGAACCCGCTATAACGTAGATAGTTCAAGTGCCAGCTAGGTAACCTAGATAGTTCTCGTGCCCGTTACCTAACCTAGATAGTCCAATTGCCCGCTATGCAACATACATAGTCCTAGTGCCCGTTCTTTAACCTAGAAGTCCAAGTGCCCGCTAGGTAACCTAGACTCTCCAAGTGCCCGCTAGGTTACCTACATAGTCCAAATGCCCGTTCGGTAACCTAGATAGTGCAAGTGCCCGTAAGTTAACCTACATAGTCCAAATGCCCGCTAGATAACCTAGGTAGTCCAAGGGCCCTCTAGTTAACCTACATAGTCCAAGTGCCCGGTAGTTAACTTACATAGTTCAAGTGTCCGTAGGGAACATATAGAGTCCAAGTGCCCGCTAGGGAACCTACATAGTCCAAGGCCCCCCTAGTTAGCCTACATAGTCCAAGTGCCCGCTATTAATGTAGATAGTCCAAGTGCCGCTAGTTAATCTACATAGTTCAAGGGCCCGCTGGTTAACCTACATAATCCAAGTACCCGCTAGTTAACCTAGATCGTCCAGGTGTCCGCTAATTAACCTACATAGTACAAGTGCCCGCTAGGGAACCTAGATAGTCCAAGTGCCCGCTCTGGAACCTACATAGTCCAAGTGACTGCTAGGGAACCTACATAGTCCAAGTGCGCGCTCTGGAACATATACAGTCGAGGTGCCCGCTAGGGAATCTACATTGTCCAATGGACCGCTAGTTAATGTAGATAGTCCAAGTGCCGCTAGTTAATCTACATAGTCCAAGGGCCCGCTAGTTAACCTACATCGTCCAAGGGCCTACTAGTTAACCCAGATAGTTCAAGTGCCCGCTAGTTAACCTACATAGTCCAAGTGCCCGCGAGGTAACCTAGATATTTCAAGTGACCACTAGGTTACCTACATTGTCCAAGTGCCCTTTCGTTAACCTACATAGTCCAAGTGCCCGCTAGGTAACCAATATAGTCAAAATGCCCGCTAGGGGCCCTAATAGTCCAAATGTCCGCTAGTTAACCTAGATAGTCCAAGTGCCCGCTAGTTAACCTAGATAGACCAAGTGCCCGCTAGGGAACCAATCTAGTCCAAGTACCCGCTAGGAAATGTACATACTCCAAGTGCTCGCTAGGTAACCCACATAGTCTAAGTGCCCGATAGGAAACCTACATAGTCCAAGTGCCTGCTAGGTAACCTACATAGTCCAAATGCCCTCTAGTTAACCTACATAGTCTAAGGGCCCGACAGGGAACCTACATAATCCAAGTGCCCGCTAGTTGACCTACATAGTCCAAGTGCCCGCTAGGTAACCTAGATAATCCTAGTGCCCGCTAGGGAACCTTCATAGTCCTAGTGCCAGCTAGGTAACCTAGATAGTCCAAGTGCCCGCTAGTTAACCTAGATAGTCCTAGTGCCCGTTAGTTAACCTAGAGTGTCCAAGTGCCCACTAGGGGACGTACTTAGTCCAAGTGCCCGTTAGCTAACCTAGATAATCCAAGTGACCGCTAGTTAACATTGAGCATCCAAGTGCCTGCTAGTTAACCTAGATAGTCCAAGTGCACGCTAGTTAACCTACGTAGTCCAAGGTCCGCTAGTTAACCTAGATACTCCAAGTGCTCGCTAGTTAACCTACGTAGTCCAAGTGCTCGCAAGTTAACCTACATAGTACAAGAGCCCGCTAGTTGACCTAGATACTCCAAGTGCCCGCTAGTTAACCTAGAAATTCCAAGTGCCCGCTAGGTAACCTAAGAAGTCCAAATGTCCGATAGGGATCCTACATAGTCCATGTGCCCGCTAGGTAACCTACATAGTCCAAGTGCCCGTTCATTAACCTATATAGTCCAAGTGCCCGCTAGGTAACCTAGACTGTCCAAGTGCCCGCTAGGTTACCTACATAGTCCAAGTGCCCGTTCGTTAACCTAGATAGTCCAAGTGCTCGCTAGTTAACCTAGATAGTTCAAGTGCCCGCTAGTTAACCTAGATAGACCAAGTACCAGCTAGGGAACCTATCTAGTCCATGTACCCTCTAGGAAACGTACATAGTCCAAGTGCCCACTAGGTAACATAGATAGTCCAAGTGCTCGCTAGTTAACCTACATACTCCAAGTGCCTGCTAGGTAACCTAGATAGTCCAAGTGCCCACTAGTTAACCTACATAGTCCAGGTTCCCCCTAGGTAACCTAGATAGTCCAAGGGCTCACTAGGTAACCTACATAGTCCAAATGCCCGATAGGGAACCTATATAGTCCAAGTGCCCGCTAGATAACCTACATAGTCCAAATGCCCGATAGTTAACCTACATAGTCCAAGTGCCCGATTGGGAACCTACATAGTCCAAGTGCCCGCTAGGTAACCTACATAGTCCAAATGCCCGCTAGTTAACCTACATAGTCCAAGTGCCCGATAGGGAACTTACATAGTCCAAGGGCCCGCTAGGGAACCTACATAGTCCAAGTGCCCGTTAGTTAACCTAGATAGTCCCAGTGCCCGCTAGGTAACCTAGAAAGTCCAACAGCCCGGTAGGTAACCTACATACTCCAAGTACCCGCTAGGTAACGTAGATAGTTCAAGTGCCCGCTAGGTAACCTACAAAGTCTAAGTGCCCGCTAGGTAATCTATATAGTCCAAATGACCACTAGGGAGCCTACATAGTCCAAATGCCCGCTAAGTAACCTAGGTAGTCCAAGGGCCCGCTAGGAAACCTACATAGTCCTAGTGCCCCCTAGTTAACCTACATTCTCCAAGTGCCCGATAGGGAACCTACATAGTCCAAGTGCCCGCTAGGTAACCTATATTGTCTAAGTGCCTGATAGGGAACCTACATAATCCAAGTGCCCGCTAGGGAACCTACATAGTCCAAGTGCCCGTTAGGTAACCTAGATAGTCCAAATACCCGCCATGAAACCCACATAGTCCAAGTGCCCGCTAGGGAATTTACATAGTCCAAGGGCCCGCTAGGGAACCTACATAGTCCAAGTGTCCGTTAGTTAAACTAGATAGTCCAACAGCCCGCTAGGTAACCTACATACTCAAAGAACCCGCTATAACGTAGATAGTTCAAGTGCCAGCTAGGTAACCTAGATAGTTCTTGTGCCCGTTACCTAACCTAGATAGTCCAATTGCCCGCTATGCAACATACATAGTCCAAGTACCCGTTCTTTAACCTAGAAATCCAACTGCCCGCTAGGTAACCTAGACTCTCCAAGTGCCCGCTAGGTTACCTACATAATCCAAATGCCCGTTCGGTAACCTAGATAGTGCAAGTGCCCGGTAGTTAACCTACATAGTCCAAGTGCCCGCTAGGTAACCTAGATAGTCCAAGGGCCCGCTAGTTAACCTACATAGTCCAAGTGCCCGGTAGTTAACTTACATAGTTCAAGTGTCCGTAGGGAACATATAGAGTCCAAGTGCCCGCTAGGGAATCTGCATAGTGCAAGGCCCCCCTAGTTAGCCTACATAGTCCAAGAGCGGGCTAGTTAATGTAGATAGTCCAAGTGCCGCTAGTTAATCTACATAGTTCAAGGGCCCTCTGGTTAACCTACATAATCCAAGTACCCGCTAGTTAACCTAGATCGTCCAAGTGTCCGCTAATTAACCTACATAGTACAAGTGCCCGCTAGGGAACCTAGATAGTCCAAGTGCCCGACTGGAACCTACATAGTCCAAGTGACTGCTAGGGAACCTAAATAGTCCAAGTGCCCGCTCTGGAACATATATAGTCCAAGTGCCCGCAAGGGAATCTACATAGTCCAAGGGCCCGCTAGTTAATGTAGATAGTCCAAGTGCGGCTAGTTAATCTACATAGTCCAAGGGCCCGCTAGTTAACCTACATAGTCCAAGTACCCGCTAGTTAACCTAGATCGTCCAAGTGCCCTCTATGTCACCTACATAGTCCAAGGGCCCGCTAGTTAACCTACATCGTCCAAGGGCCTGCTAGTTAACCTAGATAGTCTAAGTGCCCGCTAGTTAACCTACATAGTCCAAGTGCCCGCGAGGTAACCTAGACATTTCACGTGACCACTAGGTTACCTACATAGTCCAAGTGCCCTTTCCTTAACCTACATAGTCCAAGTGCCCGCTAGGTAACCAATATAGTCCAAATGCCCGCAAGGGGCCCTAATAGTCCAAATGTCCGCTAGTTAACCTAGATAGTCCAAGTGCCCGCTACTTAACCTAGATAGACCAAGTGCCCGCTAGGGAACCAATCTAGTCCAAGTACCCGCTAGGAAACGTAAATACTCCAAGTGCTCGTTAGGTAACGTACATAGTCTAAGTGCCCGCTAGGTAACGTAGATAGTCCAAGGGCCTGCTTGGGAACGTACATAGTCCAAGTGCCTGCTAGGTAACGTAGATAGTCCAAGTGCCTACTAGTTAACCTACATAGTCCAGCTTCCCCCTAGGTAACCTAGATAGTCCAAGGGCCCACTAGGTAACTTACATTGTCCTAGTGCCCGATAGGGAACCTACATAATCCAAGTGCCCGCTAGGGAACCTACATAGTCCAAGTGCCCGTTAGTTAACCTAGATAGTCCATGTGCCCGCTAGGTAACCTAGATTGTCCAACAGCCCGGTAGGTAACCTACATACTCCAAGTACCCGCTAGGTAACGTAGATAGTTCAAGTGCCTGCTAGGTAACCTAGATAGTCAAAGTGCCCGCTTGATAGCCTACAAAGTCTAAGTGCCCGCTAAATAATCTATATAGTCCAAATAAACGCTAGGGAGCCTACATAGTCCAAATGCCTGCTAGGTAACCTAGATAGTCTATGGGCCCGCTAGGTAACCTACATACTCCTAGTGCCCCCTAGTTAACCTACATTTTCCAAGTGCCCGATAGGAAACCTACATAGTCCAAGTGCCTGCTAGGTAACCTACATAGTCCAAATGCCCTCTAGTTAACCTACATAGTCCAAGGGCCCGATAGGGAACCTACATAATCCAAGTGCCCGCAAGTTGACCTACATAGTCCAAGTGCCCACTAGGTAACCTAGATAATCCTAGTGCCCGCTAGGGAACCTTCATAGTCCTAGTGCCAACTAGGTAACCTAGATAGTCCAAGTGCCCGCTAGTTAACCTAGATAGTCATAGTGCCCGTTAGTTAACCTAGAGTGTCCAAGTGCCCACTAGGGGACGTACTTAGTCCAAGTGCCCGTTAGCTAACCTAGATAGTCCAAGTGACCGCTAGTTAACATTGAGCATCCAAGTGCCCGCTAGTTAACCTACATAGTCCAAGTGCACGCTAGTTAACCTACGTAGTCCAAGTGCTCGCTAGTTAACCTACATAGTACAAGGGCCCGCTAGTTGACCTAGATAGTCCAAGTGCCCGCTAGTTAACCTAGAAATTCCAAGTGCCCGCTAGGTAACCTAAGAAGTCCAAATGAGCGATAGGGATCCTACATAGTCCAAATGCCCGCTAGGTAACCTACATACTCCAAGTGCCCGTTCGTTAACCTATATAGTCCAAGTGCCCGCTAGGTAACCTAGACTGTCCAAATGCCCGCTAGGTTACCTACATAGTCCAAGTGCCCGTTCGTTAACCTAGATAGTCCAAGTGCTCACTAGTTAACCTAGATAGTTCAAGTGCCCGCTAGTTAACCTAGATAGACCAAGTACCCGCTAGGGAACCTATCTAGTCCAAGTACCCTCTAGGAAACGTACATAGTCCAAGTGCCCGCTAGGTAACATAGATAGTCCAAGTGCCCGCTAGGGAACGTACATAGTCCAAGTGCCCGCTAGGTAACCTAGATAGTCCAAGTGCTCGCTAGTTAACCTACATACTCCAAGTGCCTGCTAGGTAACCTAGATAGTCCAAGTGCCCACTAGTTAACCTACATAGTCCAGGTTCCCCCTAGGTAACCTAGATAGTACAAGGGCTCACTAGGTAGCCTACATAGTCCAAATGCCCGATAGGGAACCTACATGGTCCAAGTGCCCGCTAGGTAACCTACATAGTCCAAATGCCCGCTAGTTAACCTACATAGTCCAAGTGCCCGATAGGGAACCTACATAGTCCAAGTGCCCGCTAGGTAACCTACATAGTCCAAATGCCCGCTAGTTAACCTACATAGTCCAAGTGCCCGATAGGGAACCTACATAATCCAAGTGCCCGCTAGGGAACCTACATTGTCCAAGTGCCCGTTATGTAATCTAGATAGTCCAATTGCCCGCTAGTGAACCCACATAGTCCAAGTGCCCGCTAGGGAACTTACATAGTCCAAGGGCCCGCTAGGGAACCTACATAGTCCAAGTGCCCGTTAGTTAACCTAGATAGTCCCAGTGCCCGCTAGGTAACCTAGAAAGTCCAACAGCCCGGTAGGTAACCTACATACTCCAAGTACCCGCTAGGTAACGTAGATAGTTCAAGTGCCCGCTAGGTAACCTACAAAGTCTAAGTGCCCGCTAGGTAATCTATATAGTCCAAATGACCACTAGGGAGCCTACATAGTCCAAATGCCAGCTAGGTAACCTAGGTAGTCCAAGGGCCCGCTAGGAAACCTACATAGTCCTAGTGCCCCCTAGTTAACCTACATTCTCCAAGTGCCCGATAGGGAACCTACATAGTCCAAGTGCCCGCTAGGTAACGTATATTGTCCAAGTGCCCGATAGGGAACCTACATAATCCAAGTGCCCGCTAGGGAACCTACATAGTCCAAGTGCCCGTTAGGTAACCTAGATAGTCCAAATGCCCGCCATGAAACCCACATAGTCCAAGTGCCCGCTGGGAATTTACATAGTCCAAGGGCCCGCTAGGGAACCTACATAGTCCAAGTGTCCGTTAGTTAAACTAGATAGTCCAACAGCCCGCTAGGTAACATACATACTCCAGGAACCCGCTATAACGTAGATAGTTCAAGTGCCAGCTAGGTAACCTAGATAGTTCTTGTGCCCGTTACCTAACCTACATAGTCCAATTGGCCGCTATGCAACATACATAGTCCAAGTACCCATTCTTTAACCTAGAAGTCCAACTGCCCGCTAGGTAACCTAGACTCTCCAAGTGCCCGCTAGGTTACCTACATAGTCCAAATGCCCGTTCGGTAACCTAGATAGTGCAAGTGCCCGGTAGTTAACCTACATAGTCCAAGTGCCCGCTAGGTAACCTAGATAGTCCAAGGGTCCGCTAGTTAACCTACATAGTCCAAGTGCCCAGTAGTTAACTTACATAGTTCAAGTGTCCGTAGGGAACATATAGAGTCCAAGTGCCCGCTAGGAATCTACATAGTCCAAGGCCCCCCTAGTTAGCCTACATAGTCCAAGTGCCCGCTAGTTAATGTAGATAGTCCAAGTGCCGCTAGTTAATCTACATAGTTCAAGGGCCCGCTGGTTAACCTACATAATCCAAGTACCCGCTAGTTAACCTAGATCGTCCAAGTGTCCGCTAATTAACCTACATAGTACAAGTGCCCGCTAGGGAACCTAGATAGTCCAAGTGCCCGCTCTGGAACCTACATAGTCCAAGTGACTGCTAGGGAACCTAAATAGTCCAAGTGCCCGCTCTGGAACATATATAGTCCAAGTGCCCGCAAGGGAATCTACATAGTCCAAGGGTTCGCTAGTTAATGTAGATAGTCCAAGTGCCGCTAGTTAATCTACATAGTCCAAGGGGACGCTAGTTAACCTACATAGTCCAAGTACCCGCTAGTTAACCTATATCGTCCAAGTGCCCTCTATGTCACCTACATAGTCCAAGGGCCCGCTAGTTAACCTACATAGTCCAAGGGCCCGCTAGTTAACCTACATCGTCCAAGGGCCTGCAAGTTAACCTAGATAGTCCAAGTGCCCGCTAGTTAACCTACATAGTCCAAGTGCCCGCGAGGTAACCTAGACATTTCAAGTGACCACTAGGTTACCTACATAGTCCAAGTGCCCTTTCCTTAACCTACATAGTCCAAGTGCCCGCTAGGTAACCAATATAGTCAAAATGCCCGCTAGGGGCCCTAATAGTCCAAATGTCCGCTAGTTAACCTAGATAGTCCAAGTGCCCGCTAGTTAACCTAGATAGACCAAGTGCCCGCTAGGGAACCAATCTAGTCCAAGTACCCGCTAGGAAACGTACATACTCCAAGTGCTCGCTAGGTAACGTACATAGTCTAAGTGCCCGCTAGGTCACGTAGATAGTCCAAGGGCCTGCTTGGGAACGTACATAGTCCAAGTGCCTGCTAGGTAACGTAGATAGTCCACGTGCCCACTAGTTAACCTACATAGTCCAGGTTCCCCCTAGGTAACATAGATAGTCCATGTGCCCGCTAGGTAACCTAGATTGTCCAACAGCCCGGTAGGTAACCTACATACTCCAAGTACCCGCTAGGTAACATAGATAATTCAAGTGCCTGGTAGGTAACCTAGATAGTCAAAGTGCCCGCTAGGTAACCTACAAAGTCTAAGTGCCCGCTAAATAATCTATATAGTCCAAATAAACGCTAGGGAGCCTACATAGTCCAAATGCCCGCTAGGTAACCTAGATAGTCTATGGGCCCGCTAGGTAACCTACATACTCCTAGTGCCCCCTACTTAACCTACATTTTCCAAGTGCCCGATAGGAAACCTACATAGTCCAAGTGCCTGCTAGGTAACCTACATAGTCCAAATGCCCTCTAGTTAACCTACATAGTCCAAGGGCCCGATAGGGAACCTACATAATCCAAGTGCCCGCTAGTTGACCTACATAGTCCAAGTGCCCGCTAGGTAACCTAGATAATCCTAGTGCCCGCTAGGGAACCTTCATAGTCCTAGTGCCAGCTAGGTAACCTAGATAGTCCAAGTGCCCGCTAGTTAACCTAGATAGTCCTAGTGCCCGTTAGTTAACCTAGAGTGTCCAAGTGCCCACTAGGGGACGTACTTAGTCCAAGTGCCCGTTAGCTAACCTGGATAGTCCAAGTGACCGCTAGTTAACATTGAGCATCCAAGTGCCTGCTAGTTAACCTAGATAGTCCAAGTGCACGCTAGTTAACCTACGTAGTCCAAGGTCCGCTAGTTAACCTAGATAGTCCAAGTGCTCGCTAGTTAACCTACATAGTGCAAGGGCCCGCTAGTTGACCTAGATACTCCAAGTGTCCGCTAGTTAACCTAGAAATTCCAAGTGCCCGCTAGGTAACCTAAGAAGTCCAAATGTCCGATAGGGATCCTACATAGTCCAAGTGCCCGCTAGGTAACCTACATAGTCCAAGTGCCCGTTCGTTAACCTATATAGTCAAGCCCGCTAGGTAACCTAGACTGTCCAAGTGCCCGCTAGGATACCTACATAGTCCAAGTGCCCGTTCGTTAACCTAGATAGTCCAAGTGCTCGCTAGTTAACCTAGATAGTCCAAGTGCCCGCTAGTTAACCTAGATAGACCAAGTGCCCGCTAGGGAACCTATCTAGTCCAAGTACCCTCTAGGAAACGTACATAGTCCAAGTGCCCGCTAGGTAACATAGATAGTCCAAGTGCCCGCTAGGGAACGTACATAGCCAAGTGCCCGCTAGGTAACCTAGATAGTCCAAGTGCTCGCTAGTTAACCTACATACTCCAAGTGCCTGCTAGGTAACCTAGATAGTCCAAGTGCCCACTAGTTAACCTACATAGTCCAGGTTCCCCCTAGGTAACCTAGATAGTCCAACGGCCCACTAGGTAACCTACATAGTCCAAATGCCCGATAGGGAACCTACATAGTCCAAGTGCCCGCTAGGTAACCTACATAGTCCAAATGCCCGCTAGTTAACCTACATAGTCCAAGTGCCCGATAGGGAACCTATATAATCCAAGTGCCCGCTAGGGAACCTACATTGTCCAAATGCCCGTTAGGTAACCTAGATAGTCCAAATGCCCGCAAGGGAACCCACATAGTCCAAGTGCCCGCTAGGGAACTTACATAGTCCAAGGGCCCGTATGGGAACCTACATAGTCCAAGTGCCCGTTAGTTAACCTAGATATTCCCTGTGCCCGCTAGGTAACCTAGAAAGTCCAACAGCCCGGTAGGTAACCTACATACTCCAAGTACCTGCTAGGTAACGTAGATAGTTCAAGTGCCCGCTAGGTAACCTACAAAGTCTAAGTGCCCGCTAGGTAATCTATATAATCCAATTGACCACTAGGGAGCCTACATAGTCCAAATGCCCGCTAGGTAACCTAGGTAGTCCAAGGGCCCGCTAGGAAACCTACATAGTCCTAGTGCCCCCTAGTTAACCTACATTCTCCAAGTGCCCGATAGGGAACTTACATAGTCCAAGTGCCTGCTAGGTAACCTACATAGTCCAAGTGCCCGATAGGGAACCTACATAATTCAAGTGCCCGCTAGGGAACCTACATAGTCCAAGTGCCCGTTAGGTAACCTAGATAGTGCAAATGCCCACCATGAAACCCACATAGTCCAAGTGCCCGCAAGGGAATTTACCTAGTCCACGGGCCTGCTAGGGAACCTACATAGTCCAAGTGTCCGTTAGTTAAACTAGATAGTCCAAGTGCCCGCTTGGTAACCTAGATAGTCCAACAGCCCGCTAGGTAACCTACATACTCCAAGAACCCGCTATAACGTAGATAGTTCAAGTGTCAGCTAGGTAACCTAGATAGTTCTCGTGCCCGTTACCTAACCTAGATAGTCCAATTGCCCGCTATGCAACATACATAGTCCAAGTGCCCGTTCTTTAACCTAGAAGTCCAAGTGACGCTAGGTAACCTAGACTCTGCAAGTGACCGCTAGGTTACCTACATAGTCCAAATGCCCGTTCGGTAACGTAGATAGTGCAAGTGCCCGGTAGTTAACCTACATAGTCCAAGAGCCCGCTAGGTAACCTAGGTAGACCAAGGGCCCTCTACTTAACCTACATAGTCCAAGTACCCGGTAGTTAACTTACATAGTTCAAGTGTCCGTAGGGAACATATAGAGTCCAAGTGCCCGCTAGGGAACCTACATAGTCCAAGACCCCCCTAGTTAGCCTACATAGTCCAAGTGCCCGATAGTTAATGTAGATAGTCCAAGTGCCGCTACTTAATCTACATAGTTCAAGGGCCCGCTGGTTAACCTACATAATCCAAGTACCCGCTAGTTAACCTAGATCGTCCAAGTGTCCGCTAATTAACCTACATAGTACAAGTGCCCGCTAGGGAACCTAGATAGTCCAAGTGCCCGCTCTGGAACCTACATAGTCCAAGTGACTGCTAGGGAACCTACATAGTCCAAGTGCCCGCTCTGGAACATATACAGTCCAAGTGCCCGCTGGAAATCTACATAGTCCAAGGGCCCGCTAGTTAATGTAGATAGTCCAAGTGCCGCTAGTTAATCTACATAGTCCAAGGGCCCGCTAGTTAACCTACATAGTCCAAGTACCCGCTAGTTAACCTAGATCGTCCAAGTGCCCTCTATGTCACCTACATAGTCCAAGGGACCGCTAGATAACCTACATCGTCCAAGGGCCTGCTAGTTAACCTAGATAGTTCAAGTGCCCGCTAGTTAACCTACATAGTCCAAGTGCCCGCGAGGTAACCTAGACATTTCAAGTGACCACTAGGTTACCTACATAGTCCAAGTGCCCTTTCGTTAACCTACATAGTCCAAGTGCCTGCTAGGTAACCAATATAGTCCAAATGCCCGCTAGGGGCCCTAATAGTCCAAATGTCCGCTAGTTAACCTAGATAGTCCAAGTGCCCGCTAGTTAACCTAGATAGACCAAGTGCCCGCTAGGGAACCAATCTAGTCCAAGTACCCGCTAGGAAACGTACATACTCCAAGTGCTCGCTAGGTAACGTACATAGTCT